>NW_028324163.1:5713913-6031315 GCF_054372755.1 Phalangium opilio
AACTTTGGTATCGTCTCACTTATTTTTATTCTGTTACTTATGATTTTTGCACTAAACTTTGGAGGCTCATAACTCTTGTTCTACAAGAGATACTGGGATCTCCTTTGGATATGTTATAGTACTCTTTGCTCCCCATACAAGGATACTTTAAACTTGAGGCTACCTCAATATCGTCGTCAACTTATTTTTTGTCTCACTTATTGTTAGAAGGTTACTTTTGATTTTTGAAAATAAACTTTGCAGGCTCGTAACTCTGTTTCTACTGGAGATACGGGGATGTCCTTTGAGTATGTTATAGTTCAATTTGTCCCCCATCTAACCATACTAAAAACATTGAGCTACGACAAACAGGGGCCGAGTAATTAAGCTAAACGTAAACAAACAACCCCTCCATAGGAAATGCATTAGACTATACTTTGCAGGCTCGTAACTCTGTTTCTACTGGAGATACGAGGATGTCCTTAAGATATGTTATAGTCCAAATTGTCCCCCATCTAACCATTCTAAAAACTTTGGGCTACGACAAACAGGGGCCGAGTACTTAAGCAAAACGTAAACAAACAACCCCTCCATAGGAAATGCATTAGACTTTGCTTTGCAGGCCCATAACTCTGTGTCTACTAGAGATACGGGGATGTCCTTAGGATATGTTATAGTCCAAATTGTCCCCCTTCTAACCATACTAAAAACTTTGGGCTACGACAAACAGGGGCCGAGTAATTAAGCTAAACGTAAACAAACAACCCCTCCATAGGAAATGCATTAGACTATACTTTGCAGGCTCGTAACTCTGTTTCTACTGGAGATACGAGGATGTCCTTAGGATATGTTATAGTCCAAATTGTCCCCCATCTAACCATACTAAAAACTTTTGGCTACGACAAACAGGGGCCGAGTACTTAAGCAAAACGTAAACAAACAACCCCTCCATAGGAAATGCGTTAGACTATACTTTGCAGGCTCGTAACTCTGTTTCTACTGGAGATACGGGGATGTCCTTTGAGTATGTTTTAGTCCAATTTGTCCCTCATCTAACCATACTAAAAACATTGAGCTACGACAAACAGGGGCCGAGATATTAAGCAAAATGTTCGTCAACTTTGGTATCGTCTCACTTATTTTTATTATGTTACTTATGATTTTTGCACTAAACTTTGGAGGCTCATAACTCTTGTTCTACAAGAGATACTGGGATCTCCTTTGGATATGTTATAGTACTCTTTGCTCCACATACAAGGATACTTTAAACTTGAGGCTACCTCAATATCGTCGTCAACTTATTTTTTGTCTCACTTATTGTTAGAAGGTTACTTTTGATTTTTGAAAATAAACTTTGCAGGCTCGTAACTCTGTTTCTACTGGAGATACGGGGATGTCCTTTGAGTATGTTATAGTTCAATTTGTCCCCCATCTAACCATACTAAAAACATTGAGCTACGACAAACAGGGGCCGAGTAATTAAGCTAAACGTAAACAAACAACCCCTCCATAGGAAATGAATTAGACTATACTTTGCAGGCCCATAACTCTGTGTCTACTAGAGATACGGGGATGTCCTTAGGATATGTTATAGTCCAATTTGTCCCCCATCTAACCATACTAAAAACTTTTGGCTACGACAAACAGGGGCCGAGTACTTAAGCAAAACGTAAAGAAACAACCCCTCCATAGGAAATGCGTTAGACTATACTTTGCAGGCTCGTAACTCTGTTTCTACTGGAGATACGGGGATGTCCTTTGAGTATGTTTTAGTCCAATTTATCCCTCATCTAACCATACTAAAAACATTGAGCTACGACAAACAGGGGCCGAGATATTAAGCAAAATGTTCGTCAACTTTGGTATCGTCTCACTTATTTTTATTCTGTTACTTATGATTTTTGCACTAAACTTTGGAGGCTCATAACTCTTGTTCTACAAGAGATACTGGGATCTCCTTTGGATATGTTATAGTACTCTTTGCTCCCCATACAAGGATACTTTAAACTTGAGGCTACCTCAATATCGTCGTCAACTTATTTTTTGTCTCACTTATTGTTAGAAGGTTACTTTTGATTTTTGAAAATAAACTTTGCAGGCTCGTAACTCTGTTTCTACTGGAGATACGGGGATGTCCTTTGAGTATGTTATAGTTCAATTTGTCCCCCATCTAACCATACTAAAAACATTGAGCTACGACAAACAGGGGCCGAGTAATTAAGCTAAACGTAAACAAACAACCCCTCCATAGGAAATGCATTAGACTATACTTTGCAGGCTCGTAACTCTGTTTCTACTGGAGATACGAGGATGTCCTTAAGATATGTTATAGTCCAAATTGTCCCCCATCTAACCATTCTAAAAACTTTGGGCTACGACAAACAGGGGCCGAGTACTTAAGCAAAACGTAAACAAACAACCCCTCCATAGGAAATGCATTAGACTTTGCTTTGCAGGCCCATAACTCTGTGTCTACTAGAGATACGGGGATGTCCTTAGGATATGTTATAGTCCAAATTGTCCCGCTTCTAACCATACTAAAAACTTTGGGCTACGACAAACAGGGGCCGAGTAATTAAGCTAAACGTAAACAAACAACCCCTCCATAGGAAATGCATTAGACTATACTTTGCAGGCTCGTAACTCTGTTTCTACTGGAGATACGGGGATGTCCTTTGAGTATGTTTTATTCCAATTTGTCCCTCATCTAACCATACTAAAAACATTGAGCTACGACAAACAGGGGCCGAGATATTAAGCAAAATGTTCGTCAACTTTGGTATCGTCTCACTTATTTTTATTATGTTACTTATGATTTTTGCACTAAACTTTGGAGGCTCATAACTCTTGTTCTACAAGAGATACTGGGATCTCCTTTGGATATGTTATAGTACTCTTTGCTCCACATACAAGGATACTTTAAACTTGAGGCTACCTCAATATCGTCGTCAACTTATTTTTTGTCTCACTTATTGTTAGAAGGTTACTTTTGATTTTTGAAAATAAACTTTGCAGGCTCGTAACTCTGTTTCTACTGGAGATACGGGGATGTCCTTTGAGTATGTTATAGTTCAATTTGTCCCCCATCTAACCATACTAAAAACATTGAGCTACGACAAACAGGGGCCGAGTAATTAAGCTAAACGTAAACAAACAACCCCTCCATAGGAAATGCATTAGACTATACTTTGCAGGCCCATAACTCTGTGTCTACTAGAGATAAGGGGATGTCCTTAGGATATGTTATAGTCCAATTTGTCCCCCATCTAACCATACTAAAAACTTTGGGCTACGACAAACAGGGGCCGAGTACTTAAGCAAAACGTAAAGAAACAACCCCTACATAGGAAATGCGTTAGACTATACTTTGCAGGCTCGTAACTCTGTTTCTACTGGAGATACGGGGATGTCCTTTGAGTATGTTTTAGTCCAATTTGTCCCTCATCTAACCATACTAAAAACATTGAGCTACGACAAACAGGGGCCGAGATATTAAGCAAAATGTTCGTCAACTTTGGTATCGTCTCACTTATTTTTATTATGTTACTCATGATTTTTGCACTAAACTTTGGAGGCTCATAACTCTTGTTCTACAAGAGATACTGGGATCTCCTTTGGATATGTTATAGTACTCTTTGCTCCCCATACAAGGATACTTTAAACTTGAGGCTACCTCAATATCGTCGTCAACTTATTTTTTGTCTCACTTATTGTTAGAAGGTTACTTTTGATTTTTGAAAATAAACTTTGCAGGCTCGTAACTCTGTTTCTACTGGAGATACGGGGATGTCCTTTGAGTATGTTATAGTTCAATTTGTCCCCCATCTAACCATACTAAAAACATTGAGCTACGACAAACAGGGGCCGAGCAATTAAGCTAAACGTAAACAAACAACCCCTCCATAGGAAATGCATTAGACTATACTTTGCAGGCCCATAACTCTGTGTCTACTAGAGATACGGGGATGTCCTTAGGATATGTTATAGTCCAATTTGTCCCCCATCTAACCATACTAAAAACTTTGGGCTACGACAAACAGGGGCCGAGTACTTAAGCAAAACGTAAAGAAACAACACCTCCATAGGAAATGCATTAGACTATACTTTGCAGGCTCGTAACTCTGTTTCTACTGGAGATACGCGGATGTCCTTTGAGTATGTTATAGTCCAAATTGTCCCCCATCTAACCATACTAAAAATTTTGGGCTACGACAAACAGGGGCCGAGTACTTAAGCAAAACGTAAACAAACAACCCCTCCATAGGAAATGCATTAGACTTTACTTTGCAGGCCCATAACTCTGTGTCTACTAGAGATACGGGGATGTCCTTAGGATATGTTATAGTCCAAATTGTCCCCCTTCTAACCATACTAAAAACTTTGGGCTACGACAAACAGGGGCCGAGTAATTAAGCTAAACGTAAACAAACAACCCCTCCATAGGAAATGCATTAGACTATACTTTGCAGGCTCGTAACTCTGTTTCTACTGGAGATACGAGGATGTCCTTAGGATATGTTATAGTCCAAATTGTCCCCCATCTAACCATACTAAAAACTTTGGGCTACGACAAACAGGGGCCGAGTAATTAAGCTAAACGTAAACAAACAACCCCTCCATAGGAAATGCATTAGACTATACTTTGCAGGCTCGTAACTCTGTTTCTACTGGAGATACGGGGATGTCCTTTGAGTATGTTTTAGTCCAATTTGTCCCTCATCTAACCATACTAAAAACATTGAGCTACGACAAACAGGGGCCGAGATATTAAGCAAAATGTTCGTCAACTTTGGTATCGTCTCACTTATTTTTATTATGTTACTTATGACTTTTGCACTAAACTTTGGAGGCTCATAACTCTTGTTCTACAAGAGATACTGGGATCTCCTTTGGATATGTTATAGTACTCTTTGCTCCCCATACAAGGATACTTTAAACTTGAGGCTACCTCAATATCGTCGTCAACTTATTTTTTGTCTCACTTATTGTTAGAAGGTTACTTTTGATTTTTGAAAATAAATTTTGCAGGCTCGTAACTCTGTTTCTACTGGAGATACGGGGATGTCCTTTGAGTATGTTATAGTTCAATTTGTCCTTCATCTAACCATACTAAAAACATTGAGCTACGACAAACAGGGGCCGAGTAATTAAGCTAAACGTAAACAAACAACCCCTCCATAGGAAATGCATTAGACTATACTTTGCAGGCTCGTAACTCTGTTTCTACTGGAGATACGAGGATGTCCTTAGGATATGTTATAGTCCAAATTGTCCCCCATCTAACCATACTAAAAACTTTGGGCTACGACAAACAGGGGCCGAGTAATTAAGCTAAACGTAAACAAACAACCCCTCCATAGGAAATGCATTAGACTATACTTTGCAGGCTCGTAACTCTGTTTCTACTGGAGATACGGGGATGTCCTTTGAGTATGTTTTAGTCCAATTTGTCCCTCATCTAACCATACTAAAAACATTGAGCTACGACAAACAGGGGCCGAGATATTAAGCAAAATGTTCGTCAACTTTGGTATCGTCTCACTTATTTTTATTATGTTACTTATGACTTTTGCACTAAACTTTGGAGGCTCATAACTCTTGTTCTACAAGAGATACTGGGATCTCCTTTGGATATGTTATAGTACTCTTTGCTCCCCATACAAGGATACTTTAAACTTGAGGCTACCTCAATATCGTCGTCAACTTATTTTTTGTCTCACTTATTGTTAGAAGGTTACTTTTGATTTTTGAAAATAAATTTTGCAGGCTCGTAACTCTGTTTCTACTGGAGATACGGGGATGTCCTTTGAGTATGTTATAGTTCAATTTGTCCTTCATCTAACCATACTAAAAACATTGAGCTACGACAAACAGGGGCCGAGTAATTAAGCTAAACGTAAACAAACAACCCCTCCTTAGGAAATGCATTAGACTATACTTTGCAGGCTCGTAACTCTGTTTCTACTGGAGATACGAGGATGTCCTTAGGATATGTTATAGTCCAAATTGTCCCCCATCTAACCATACTAAAAACTTTGGGCTACGACAAACAGGGGCCGAGTAATTAAGCTAAACGTAAACAAACAACCCCTCCATAGGAAATGCATTAGACTATACTTTGCAGGCTCGTAACTCTGTTTCTACTGGAGATACGGGGATGTCCTTTGAGTATGTTTTAGTCCAATTTGTCCCTCATCTAACCATACTAAAAACATTGAGCTACGACAAACAGGGGCCGAGATATTAAGCAAAATGTTCGTCAACTTTGGTATCGTCTCACTTATTTTTATTATGTTACTTATGATTTTTGCACTAAACTTTGGAGGCTCATAACTCTTGTTCTACAAGAGATACTGGGATCTCCTTTGGATATGTTATAGTACTCTTTGCTCCCCATACAAGGATACTTTAAACTTGAGGCTACCTCAATATCGTCGTCAACTTATTTTTTGTCTCACTTATTGTTAGAAGGTTACTTTTGATTTTTGAAAATAAACTTTGCAGGCTCGTAACTCTGTTTCTACTGGAGATACGGGGATGTCCTTTGAGTATGTTATAGTTCAATTTGTCCCCCATCTAACCATACTAAAAACATTGAGCTACGACAAACAGGGGCCGAGTAATTAAGCTAAACGTAAACAAACAAACCCTCCATTGGAAATGCATTAGACTATACTTTGCAGGCCCATAACTCTGTGTCTACTAGAGATACGGGGATGTCCTTAGGATATGTTATAGTCCAATTTGTCCCCCATCTAACCATACTAAAAACTTTGGGCTACGACAAACAGGGGCCGAGTACTTAAGCAAAACGTAAAGAAACAACCCCTCCATAGGAAATGCATTAGACTATACTTTGCAGGCTCGTAACTCTGTTTCTACTGGAGATACGCGGATGTCCTTTGAGTATGTTATAGTCCAAATTGTCCCCCATCTAACCATACTAAAAACTTTGGGCTACGACAAACAGGGGCCGAGTACTTAAGCAAAACGTAAACAAACAACCCCTCCATAGGAAATGCATTAGACTTTACTTTGCAGGCCCATAACTCTGTGTCTACTAGAGATACGGGGATGTCCTTAGGATATGTTATAGTCCAAATTGTCCCCCTTCTAACCATACTAAAAACTTTGGGCTACGACAAACAGGGGCCGAGTAATTAAGCTAAACGTAAACAAACAACCCCTCCATAGGAAATGCATTAGACTATACTTTGCAGGCTCGTAACTCTGTTTCTACTGGAGATACGAGGATGTCCTTAGGATATGTTATAGTCCAAATTGTCCCCCATCTAACCATACTAAAAACTTTGGGCTACGACAAACAGGGGCCGAGTAATTAAGCTAAACGTAAACAAACAACCCCTCCATAGGAAATGCATTAGACTATACTTTGCAGGCTCGTAACTCTGTTTCTACTGGAGATACGGGGATGTCCTTTGAGTATGTTTTAGTCCAATTTGTCCCTCATCTAACCATACTAAAAACATTGAGCTACGACAAACAGGGGCCGAGATATTAAGCAAAATGTTCGTCAACTTTGGTATCGTCTCACTTATTTTTATTATGTTACTTATGATTTTTGCACTAAACTTTGGAGGCTCATAACTCTTGTTCTACAAGAGATACTGGGATCTCCTTTGGATATGTTATAGTACTCTTTGCTCCCCATACAAGGATACTTTAAACTTGAGGCTACCTCAATATCGTCGTCAACTTATTTTTTGTCTCACTTATTGTTAGAAGGTTACTTTTGATTTTTGAAAATAAACTTTGCAGGCTCGTAACTCTGTTTCTACTGGAGATACGGGGATGTCCTTTGAGTATGTTATAGTTCAATTTGTCCCCCATCTAACCATACTAAAAACATTGAGCTACGACAAACAGGGGCCGAGTAATTAAGCTAAACGTAAACAAACAAACCCTCCATTGGAAATGCATTAGACTATACTTTGCAGGCCCATAACTCTGTGTCTACTAGAGATACGGGGATGTCCTTAGGATATGTTATAGTCCAATTTGTCCCCCATCTAACCATACTAAAAACTTTGGGCTACGACAAACAGGGGCCGAGTACTTAAGCAAAACGTAAAGAAACAACCCCTCCATAGGAAATGCATTAGACTATACTTTGCAGGCTCGTAACTCTGTTTCTACTGGAGATACGCGGATGTCCTTTGAGTATGTTATAGTCCAAATTGTCCCCCATCTAACCATACTAAAAACTTTGGGCTACGACAAACAGGGGCCGAGTACTTAAGCAAAACGTAAACAAACAACCCCTCCATAGGAAATGCATTAGACTTTACTTTGCAGGCCCATAACTCTGTGTCTACTAGAGATACGGGGATGTCCTTAGGATATGTTATAGTCCAAATTGTCCCCCTTCTAACCATACTAAAAACTTTGGGCTACGACAAACAGGGGCCGAGTAATTAAGCTAAACGTAAACAAACAACCCCTCCATAGGAAATGCATTAGACTATACTTTGCAGGCTCGTAACTCTGTTTCTACTGGAGAAACGAGGATGTCCTTAGGATATGTTATAGTCCAAATTGTCCCCCATCTAACCATACTAAAAACTTTGGGCTACGACTAACAGGGGCCGAGTAATTAAGCTAAACGTAAACAAACAACCCCTCCATAGGAAATGCATTAGACTATACTTTGCAGGCTCGTAACTCTGTTTCTACTGGAGATACGGGGATGTCCTTTGAGTATGTTTTAGTCCAATTTGTCCCTCATCTAACCATACTAAAAACATTGAGCTACGACAAACAGGGGCCGAGATATTAAGCAAAATGTTCGTCAACTTTGGTATCGTCTCACTTATTTTTATTATGTTACTTATGACTTTTGCACTAAACTTTGGAGGCTCATAACTCTTGTTCTACAAGAGATACTGGGATCTCCTTTGGATATGTTATAGTACTCTTTGCTCCCCATACAAGGATACTTTAAACTTGAGGCTACCTCAATATCGTCGTCAACTTATTTTTTGTCTCACTTATTGTTAGAAGGTTACTTTTGATTTTTGAAAATAAATTTTGCAGGCTCGTAACTCTGTTTCTACTGGAGATACGGGGATGTCCTTTGAGTATGTTATAGTTCAATTTGTCCTTCATCTAACCATACTAAAAACATTGAGCTACGACAAACAGGGGCCGAGTAATTAAGCTAAACGTAAACAAACAACCCCTCCATAGGAAATGCATTAGACTATACTTTGCAGGCTCGTAACTCTGTTTCTACTGGAGATACGAGGATGTCCTTAGGATATGTTATAGTCCAAATTGTCCCCCATCTAACCATACTAAAAACTTTGGGCTACTTCAAACAGGGGCCGAGTACTTAAGCAAAACGTAACGAAACAAACCCCCTCCATAGGAAATGCAATAGACTATACTTTGCAGGCTCGTAACTCTGTTTCTACTGGAGATACGGGGATGTCCTTTGAGTACGTTATTGTCCAATTTGTCCCCCATCTAACCATACTAAAAACTTTGGGCTACGACAAACAGGGGCCGAGTAATTAAGCTAAACGTAAACAAACAACCCCTCCATAGGAAATGCATTAGACTATACTTTGCAGGCCCATAACTCTGTGTCTACTAGAGATACGGGGATGTCCTTAGGATATGTTATAGTCCAAATTGTCCCCCTTCTAACCAAACTAAAAACTTTGGGCTACGACAAACAGGGGCCGAGTAATTAAGCTAAACGTAAACAAACAACCCCTCCATAGGAAATGCATTAGACTATACTTTGCAGGCTCGTAACTCTGTTTCTACTGGAGATACGAGGATTTCCTTAGGATATGTTATAGTCCAAATTTCCCCCATCTAACCATACTAAAAACTTTGGGCTACGACAAACAGGGGCCGAGTAATTAAGCTAAACGTAAACAAACAACCCCTCCATAGGAAATGCATTAGACTATACTTTGCAGGCTCGTAACTCTGTTTCTACTGGAGATACGGGGATGTCCTTTGAGTATGTTTTAGTCCAATTTGTCCCTCATCTAACCATACTAAAAACATTGAGCTACGACAAACAGGGGCCGAGATATTAAGCAAAATGTTCGTCAACTTTGGTATCGTCTCACTTATTTTTATTATGTTACTTATGATTTTTGCACTAAACTTTGGAGTCTCATAACTCTTGTTCTACAAGAGATACTGGGATCTCCTTTGGATATGTTATAGTATTCTTTGCTCCCCATACAAGGATACTTTAAACTTGAGGCTACCTCAATATCGTCGTCAACTTATTTTTTGTCTCACTTATTGTTAGAAGGTTACTTTTGATTTTTGAAAATAAACTTTGCAGGCTCGTAACTCTGTTTCTACTGGAGATACGGCGATGTCCTTTGAGTATGTTATAGTTCAATTGGTCCCCCATCTAACCATACTAAAAACATTGAGCTACGACAAACAGGGGCCGAGTAATTAAGCTAAACGTAAACAAACAACCCCTCCATAGGAAATGCATTAGACTATACTTTGCAGGCCCATAACTCTGTGTCTACTAGAGGTACGGGGATGTCTTTAGGATATGTTATAGTCCAAATTGTCCCCCTTCTAACCATACTAAAAACTTTGGGCTACGACAAACAGGGGCCGAGTACTTAAGCAAAACGTAAAGAAACAACCCCTCTATAGGAAATGCATTAGACTATACTTTGCAGGCCCATAACTCTGTGTCTACTAGAGATACGGGGATGTCCTTAGGATATGTTATAGTCCAAATTTCCCCCATCTAACCATACTAAAAACTTTGGGCTACGACAAACAGGGGCCGAGTAATTAAGCTAAACGTAAACAAACAACCCCTCCATAGGAAATGCATTAGACTATACTTTGCAGGCTCGTAACTCTGTTTCTACTGGAGATACGGGGATGTCCTTTGAGTATGTTTTAGTCCAATTTGTCCCCCATCTAACCATACTAAAAACTTTGGGCTACGACAAACAGGGGCCGACTACTTAATTAAAACGTAAACAAACAACCCCTCCATAGGAAATGCATTAGACTATACTTTGCAGGCTCGTAACTCTGTTTCTACTGGAGATACGGGGATGTCCTTTGAGTATGTTTTAGTCCAATTTGTCCCTCATCTAACCATACTAGGAAATGCATTAGACTATACTTTGCAGGCTCGTAACTCTGTTTCTACTGGAGATACGAGGATGTCCTTAGGATATGTTATAGTCCAAATTTCCCCCATCTAACCATACTAAAAACTTTGGGCTACGACAAACAGGGGCCGAGTAATTAAGCTAAACGTAAACAAACAACCCCTCCATAGGAAATGCATTAGACTATACTTTGCAGGCTCGTAACTCTGTTTCTACTGGAGATACGGGGATGTCCTTTGAGTATGTTTTAGTCCAATTTGTCCCTCATCTAACCATACTAGGAAATGCATTAGACTATACTTTGCAGGCTCGTAACTCTGTTTCTACTGGAGATACGAGGATGTCCTTAGGATATGTTATAGTCCAAATTTCCCCCATCTAACCATACTAAAAACTTTGGGCTACGACAAACAGGGGCCGAGTAATTAAGCTAAACGTAAACAAACAACCCCTCCATAGGAAATGCATTAGACTATACTTTGCAGGCTCGTAACTCTGTTTCTACTGGAGATACGGGGATGTCCTTTGAGTATGTTTTAGTCCAATTTGTCCCCCATCTAACCATACTAAAAACTTTGGGCTACGACAAACAGGGGCCGAGTACTTAATTAAAACGTAAACAAACAACCCCTCCATAGGAAATGCATTAGACTTTACTTTGCAGGCCCATAACTCTGTGTCTACTAGAGATACGGGGATGTCCTTAGGATATGTTATAGTCCAAATTGTCCCCCTTCTAACCAAACTAAAAACTTTGGGCTACGACAAACAGGGGCCGAGTAATTAAGCTAAACGTAAACAAACAACCCCTCCATAGGAAATGCATTAGACTATACTTTGCAGGCTCGTAACTCTGTTTCTACTGGAGATACGAGGATGTCCTTAGGATATGTTATAGTCCAAATTTCCCCCATCTAACCATACTAAAAACTTTGGGCTACGACAAACAGGGGCCGAGTAATTAAGCTAAACGTAAACAAACAACCCCTCCATAGGAAATGCATTAGACTATACTTTGCAGGCTCGTAACTCTGTTTCTACTGGAGATACGGGGATGTCCTTTGAGTATGTTTTAGTCCAATTTGTCCCTCATCTAACCATACTAGGAAATGCATTAGACTATACTTTGCAGGCTCGTAACTCTGTTTCTACTGGAGATACGAGGATGTCCTTAGGATATGTTATAGTCCAAATTTCCCCCATCTAACCATACTAAAAACTTTGGGCTACGACAAACAGGGGCCGAGTAATTAAGCTAAACGTAAACAAACAACCCCTCCATAGGAAATGCATTAGACTATACTTTGCAGGCTCGTAACTCTGTTTCTACTGGAGATACGGGGATGTCCTTTGAGTATGTTTTAGTCCAATTTGTCCCTCATCTAACCATACTAGGAAATGCATTAGACTATACTTTGCAGGCTCGTAACTCTGTTTCTACTGGAGATACGAGGATGTCCTTAGGATATGTTATAGTCCAAATTTCCCCCATCTAACCATACTAAAAACTTTGGGCTACGACAAACAGGGGCCGAGTAATTAAGCTAAACGTAAACAAACAACCCCTCCATAGGAAATGCATTAGACTATACTTTGCAGGCTCGTAACTCTGTTTCTACTGGAGATACGGGGATGTCCTTTGAGTATGTTTTAGTCCAATTTGTCCCTCATCTAACCATACTAGGAAATGCATTAGACTATACTTTGCAGGCTCGTAACTCTGTTTCTACTGGAGATACGAGGATGTCCTTAGGATATGTTATAGTCCAAATTTCCCCCATCTAACCATACTAAAAACTTTGGGCTACGACAAACAGGGGCCGAGTAATTAAGCTAAACGTAAACAAACAACCCCTCCATAGGAAATGCATTAGACTATACTTTGCAGGCTCGTAACTCTGTTTCTACTGGAGATACGGGGATGTCCTTTGAGTATGTTTTAGTCCAAATTTCCCCCATCTAACCATACTAAAAACATTGAGCTACGACAAACAGGGGCCGAGATATTAAGCAAAATGTTCGTCAACTTTGGTATCGTCTCACTTATTTTTATTATGTTACTTATGATTTTTGCACTAAACTTTGGAGTCTCATAACTCTTGTTCTACAAGAGATACTGGGATCTCCTTTGGATATGTTATAGTATTCTTTGCTCCCCATACAAGGATACTTTAAACTTGAGGCTACCTCAATATCGTCGTCAACTTATTTTTTGTCTCACTTATTGTTAGAAGGTTACTTTTGATTTTTGAAAATAAACTTTGCAGGCTCGTAACTCTGTTTCTACTGGAGATACGGCGATGTCCTTTGAGTATGTTATAGTTCAATTGGTCCCCCATCTAACCATACTAAAAACATTGAGCTACGACAAACAGGGGCCGAGTAATTAAGCTAAACGTAAACAAACAACCCCTCCATAGGAAATGCATTAGACTATACTTTGCAGGCCCATAACTCTGTGTCTACTAGAGGTACGGGGATGTCTTTAGGATATGTTATAGTCCAAATTGTCCCCCTTCTAACCATACTAAAAACTTTGGGCTACGACAAACAGGGGCCGAGTACTTAAGCAAAACGTAAAGAAACAACCCCTCTATAGGAAATGCATTAGACTATACTTTGCAGGCCCATAACTCTGTGTCTACTAGAGATACGGGGATGTCCTTAGGATATGTTATAGTCCAAATTTCCCCCATCTAACCATACTAAAAACTTTGGGCTACGACAAACAGGGGCCGAGTAATTAAGCTAAACGTAAACAAACAACCCCTCCATAGGAAATGCATTAGACTATACTTTGCAGGCTCGTAACTCTGTTTCTACTGGAGATACGGGGATGTCCTTTGAGTATGTTTTAGTCCAATTTGTCCCCCATCTAACCATACTAAAAACTTTGGGCTACGACAAACAGGGGCCGACTACTTAATTAAAACGTAAACAAACAACCCCTCCATAGGAAATGCATTAGACTATACTTTGCAGGCTCGTAACTCTGTTTCTACTGGAGATACGGGGATGTCCTTTGAGTATGTTTTAGTCCAATTTGTCCCTCATCTAACCATACTAGGAAATGCATTAGACTATACTTTGCAGGCTCGTAACTCTGTTTCTACTGGAGATACGAGGATGTCCTTAGGATATGTTATAGTCCAAATTTCCCCCATCTAACCATACTAAAAACTTTGGGCTACGACAAACAGGGGCCGAGTAATTAAGCTAAACGTAAACAAACAACCCCTCCATAGGAAATGCATTAGACTATACTTTGCAGGCTCGTAACTCTGTTTCTACTGGAGATACGGGGATGTCCTTTGAGTATGTTTTAGTCCAATTTGTCCCTCATCTAACCATACTAGGAAATGCATTAGACTATACTTTGCAGGCTCGTAACTCTGTTTCTACTGGAGATACGAGGATGTCCTTAGGATATGTTATAGTCCAAATTTCCCCCATCTAACCATACTAAAAACTTTGGGCTACGACAAACAGGGGCCGAGTAATTAAGCTAAACGTAAACAAACAACCCCTCCATAGGAAATGCATTAGACTATACTTTGCAGGCTCGTAACTCTGTTTCTACTGGAGATACGGGGATGTCCTTTGAGTATGTTTTAGTCCAATTTGTCCCTCATCTAACCATACTAGGAAATGCATTAGACTATACTTTGCAGGCTCGTAACTCTGTTTCTACTGGAGATACGAGGATGTCCTTAGGATATGTTATAGTCCAAATTTCCCCCATCTAACCATACTAAAAACTTTGGGCTACGACAAACAGGGGCCGAGTAATTAAGCTAAACGTAAACAAACAACCCCTCCATAGGAAATGCATTAGACTATACTTTGCAGGCTCGTAACTCTGTTTCTACTGGAGATACGGGGATGTCCTTTGAGTATGTTTTAGTCCAATTTGTCCCCCATCTAACCATACTAAAAACTTTGGGCTACGACAAACAGGGGCCGAGTACTTAATTAAAACGTAAACAAACAACCCCTCCATAGGAAATGCATTAGACTTTACTTTGCAGGCCCATAACTCTGTGTCTACTAGAGATACGGGGATGTCCTTAGGATATGTTATAGTCCAAATTGTCCCCCTTCTAACCAAACTAAAAACTTTGGGCTACGACAAACAGGGGCCGAGTAATTAAGCTAAACGTAAACAAACAACCCCTCCATAGGAAATGCATTAGACTATACTTTGCAGGCTCGTAACTCTGTTTCTACTGGAGATACGAGGATGTCCTTAGGATATGTTATAGTCCAAATTTCCCCCATCTAACCATACTAAAAACTTTGGGCTACGACAAACAGGGGCCGAGTAATTAAGCTAAACGTAAACAAACAACCCCTCCATAGGAAATGCATTAGACTATACTTTGCAGGCTCGTAACTCTGTTTCTACTGGAGATACGGGGATGTCCTTTGAGTATGTTTTAGTCCAATTTGTCCCTCATCTAACCATACTAGGAAATGCATTAGACTATACTTTGCAGGCTCGTAACTCTGTTTCTACTGGAGATACGAGGATGTCCTTAGGATATGTTATAGTCCAAATTTCCCCCATCTAACCATACTAAAAACTTTGGGCTACGACAAACAGGGGCCGAGTAATTAAGCTAAACGTAAACAAACAACCCCTCCATAGGAAATGCATTAGACTATACTTTGCAGGCTCGTAACTCTGTTTCTACTGGAGATACGGGGATGTCCTTTGAGTATGTTTTAGTCCAATTTGTCCCTCATCTAACCATACTAGGAAATGCATTAGACTATACTTTGCAGGCTCGTAACTCTGTTTCTACTGGAGATACGAGGATGTCCTTAGGATATGTTATAGTCCAAATTTCCCCCATCTAACCATACTAAAAACTTTGGGCTACGACAAACAGGGGCCGAGTAATTAAGCTAAACGTAAACAAACAACCCCTCCATAGGAAATGCATTAGACTATACTTTGCAGGCTCGTAACTCTGTTTCTACTGGAGATACGGGGATGTCCTTTGAGTATGTTTTAGTCCAATTTGTCCCTCATCTAACCATACTAGGAAATGCATTAGACTATACTTTGCAGGCTCGTAACTCTGTTTCTACTGGAGATACGAGGATGTCCTTAGGATATGTTATAGTCCAAATTTCCCCCATCTAACCATACTAAAAACTTTGGGCTACGACAAACAGGGGCCGAGTAATTAAGCTAAACGTAAACAAACAACCCCTCCATAGGAAATGCATTAGACTATACTTTGCAGGCTCGTAACTCTGTTTCTACTGGAGATACGGGGATGTCCTTTGAGTATGTTTTAGTCCAAATTTCCCCCATCTAACCATACTAAAAACATTGAGCTACGACAAACAGGGGCCGAGATATTAAGCAAAATGTTCGTCAACTTTGGTATCGTCTCACTTATTTTTATTATGTTACTTATGATTTTTGCACTAAACTTTGGAGTCTCATAACTCTTGTTCTACAAGAGATACTGGGATCTCCTTTGGATATGTTATAGTATTCTTTGCTCCCCATACAAGGATACTTTAAACTTGAGGCTACCTCAATATCGTCGTCAACTTATTTTTTGTCTCACTTATTGTTAGAAGGTTACTTTTGATTTTTGAAAATAAACTTTGCAGGCTCGTAACTCTGTTTCTACTGGAGATACGGCGATGTCCTTTGAGTATGTTATAGTTCAATTGGTCCCCCATCTAACCATACTAAAAACATTGAGCTACGACAAACAGGGGCCGAGTAATTAAGCTAAACGTAAACAAACAACCCCTCCATAGGAAATGCATTAGACTATACTTTGCAGGCCCATAACTCTGTGTCTACTAGAGGTACGGGGATGTCTTTAGGATATGTTATAGTCCAAATTGTCCCCCTTCTAACCATACTAAAAACTTTGGGCTACGACAAACAGGGGCCGAGTACTTAAGCAAAACGTAAAGAAACAACCCCTCTATAGGAAATGCATTAGACTATACTTTGCAGGCCCATAACTCTGTGTCTACTAGAGATACGGGGATGTCCTTAGGATATGTTATAGTCCAAATTTCCCCCATCTAACCATACTAAAAACTTTGGGCTACGACAAACAGGGGCCGAGTAATTAAGCTAAACGTAAACAAACAACCCCTCCATAGGAAATGCATTAGACTATACTTTGCAGGCTCGTAACTCTGTTTCTACTGGAGATACGGGGATGTCCTTTGAGTATGTTTTAGTCCAATTTGTCCCTCATCTAACCATACTAGGAAATGCATTAGACTATACTTTGCAGGCTCGTAACTCTGTTTCTACTGGAGATACGAGGATGTCCTTAGGATATGTTATAGTCCAAATTTCCCCCATCTAACCATACTAAAAACTTTGGGCTACGACAAACAGGGGCCGAGTAATTAAGCTAAACGTAAACAAACAACCCCTCCATAGGAAATGCATTAGACTATACTTTGCAGGCTCGTAACTCTGTTTCTACTGGAGATACGGGGATGTCCTTTGAGTATGTTTTAGTCCAATTTGTCCCCCATCTAACCATACTAAAAACTTTGGGCTACGACAAACAGGGGCCGAGTACTTAATTAAAACGTAAACAAACAACCCCTCCATAGGAAATGCATTAGACTTTACTTTGCAGGCCCATAACTCTGTGTCTACTAGAGATACGGGGATGTCCTTAGGATATGTTATAGTCCAAATTGTCCCCCTTCTAACCAAACTAAAAACTTTGGGCTACGACAAACAGGGGCCGAGTAATTAAGCTAAACGTAAACAAACAACCCCTCCATAGGAAATGCATTAGACTATACTTTGCAGGCTCGTAACTCTGTTTCTACTGGAGATACGAGGATGTCCTTAGGATATGTTATAGTCCAAATTTCCCCCATCTAACCATACTAAAAACTTTGGGCTACGACAAACAGGGGCCGAGTAATTAAGCTAAACGTAAACAAACAACCCCTCCATAGGAAATGCATTAGACTATACTTTGCAGGCTCGTAACTCTGTTTCTACTGGAGATACGGGGATGTCCTTTGAGTATGTTTTAGTCCAATTTGTCCCTCATCTAACCATACTAGGAAATGCATTAGACTATACTTTGCAGGCTCGTAACTCTGTTTCTACTGGAGATACGAGGATGTCCTTAGGATATGTTATAGTCCAAATTTCCCCCATCTAACCATACTAAAAACTTTGGGCTACGACAAACAGGGGCCGAGTAATTAAGCTAAACGTAAACAAACAACCCCTCCATAGGAAATGCATTAGACTATACTTTGCAGGCTCGTAACTCTGTTTCTACTGGAGATACGGGGATGTCCTTTGAGTATGTTTTAGTCCAATTTGTCCCTCATCTAACCATACTAGGAAATGCATTAGACTATACTTTGCAGGCTCGTAACTCTGTTTCTACTGGAGATACGAGGATGTCCTTAGGATATGTTATAGTCCAAATTTCCCCCATCTAACCATACTAAAAACTTTGGGCTACGACAAACAGGGGCCGAGTAATTAAGCTAAACGTAAACAAACAACCCCTCCATAGGAAATGCATTAGACTATACTTTGCAGGCTCGTAACTCTGTTTCTACTGGAGATACGGGGATGTCCTTTGAGTATGTTTTAGTCCAATTTGTCCCTCATCTAACCATACTAGGAAATGCATTAGACTATACTTTGCAGGCTCGTAACTCTGTTTCTACTGGAGATACGAGGATGTCCTTAGGATATGTTATAGTCCAAATTTCCCCCATCTAACCATACTAAAAACTTTGGGCTACGACAAACAGGGGCCGAGTAATTAAGCTAAACGTAAACAAACAACCCCTCCATAGGAAATGCATTAGACTATACTTTGCAGGCTCGTAACTCTGTTTCTACTGGAGATACGGGGATGTCCTTTGAGTATGTTTTAGTCCAATTTGTCCCCCATCTAACCATACTAAAAACTTTGGGCTACGACAAACAGGGGCCGAGTACTTAATTAAAACGTAAACAAACAACCCCTCCATAGGAAATGCATTAGACTTTACTTTGCAGGCCCATAACTCTGTGTCTACTAGAGATACGGGGATGTCCTTAGGATATGTTATAGTCCAAATTGTCCCCCTTCTAACCAAACTAAAAACTTTGGGCTACGACAAACAGGGGCCGAGTAATTAAGCTAAACGTAAACAAACAACCCCTCCATAGGAAATGCATTAGACTATACTTTGCAGGCTCGTAACTCTGTTTCTACTGGAGATACGAGGATGTCCTTAGGATATGTTATAGTCCAAATTTCCCCCATCGAACCATACTAAAAACTTTGGGCTACGACAAACAGGGGCCGAGTAATTAAGCTAAACGTAAACAAACAACCCCTCCATAGGAAATGCATTAGACTATACTTTGCAGGCTCGTAACTCTGTTTCTACTGGAGATACGGGGATGTCCTTTGAGTATGTTTTAGTCCAATTTGTCCCTCATCTAACCATACTAGGAAATGCATTAGACTATACTTTGCAGGCTCGTAACTCTGTTTCTACTGGAGATACGAGGATGTCCTTAGGATATGTTATAGTCCAAATTTCCCCCATCTAACCATACTAAAAACTTTGGGCTACGACAAACAGGGGCCGAGTAATTAAGCTAAACGTAAACAAACAACCCCTCCATAGGAAATGCATTAGACTATACTTTGCAGGCTCGTAACTCTGTTTCTACTGGAGATACGGGGATGTCCTTTGAGTATGTTTTAGTCCAATTTGTCCCTCATCTAACCATACTAGGAAATGCATTAGACTATACTTTGCAGGCTCGTAACTCTGTTTCTACTGGAGATACGAGGATGTCCTTAGGATATGTTATAGTCCAAATTTCCCCCATCTAACCATACTAAAAACTTTGGGCTACGACAAACAGGGGCCGAGTAATTAAGCTAAACGTAAACAAACAACCCCTCCATAGGAAATGCATTAGACTATACTTTGCAGGCTCGTAACTCTGTTTCTACTGGAGATACGGGGATGTCCTTTGAGTATGTTTTAGTCCAATTTGTCCCTCATCTAACCATACTAGGAAATGCATTAGACTATACTTTGCAGGCTCGTAACTCTGTTTCTACTGGAGATACGAGGATGTCCTTAGGATATGTTATAGTCCAAATTTCCCCCATCTAACCATACTAAAAACTTTGGGCTACGACAAACAGGGGCCGAGTAATTAAGCTAAACGTAAACAAACAACCCCTCCATAGGAAATGCATTAGACTATACTTTGCAGGCTCGTAACTCTGTTTCTACTGGAGATACGGGGATGTCCTTTGAGTATGTTTTAGTCCAATTTGTCCCCCATCTAACCATACTTAAAACTTTGGGCTACGACAAACAGGGGCCGAGTACTTAATTAAAACGTAAACAAACAACCCCTCCATAGGAAATGCATTAGACTTTACTTTGCAGGCCCATAACTCTGTGTCTACTAGAGATACGGGGATGTCCTTAGGATATGTTATAGTCCAAATTGTCCCCCTTCTAACCAAACTAAAAACTTTGGGCTACGACAAACAGGGGCCGAGTAATTAAGCTAAACGTAAACAAACAACCCCTCCATAGGAAATGCATTAGACTATACTTTGCAGGCTCGTAACTCTGTTTCTACTGGAGATACGAGGATGTCCTTAGGATATGTTATAGTCCAAATTTCCCCCATCGAACCATACTAAAAACTTTGGGCTACGACAAACAGGGGCCGAGTAATTAAGCTAAACGTAAACAAACAACCCCTCCATAGGAAATGCATTAGACTATACTTTGCAGGCTCGTAACTCTGTTTCTACTGGAGATACGGGGATGTCCTTTGAGTATGTTTTAGTCCAATTTGTCCCTCATCTAACCATACTAGGAAATGCATTAGACTATACTTTGCAGGCTCGTAACTCTGTTTCTACTGGAGATACGAGGATGTCCTTAGGATATGTTATAGTCCAAATTTCCCCCATCTAACCATACTAAAAACTTTGGGCTACGACAAACAGGGGCCGAGTAATTAAGCTAAACGTAAACAAACAACCCCTCCATAGGAAATGCATTAGACTATACTTTGCAGGCTCGTAACTCTGTTTCTACTGGAGATACGGGGATGTCCTTTGAGTATGTTTTAGTCCAATTTGTCCCTCATCTAACCATACTAGGAAATGCATTAGACTATACTTTGCAGGCTCGTAACTCTGTTTCTACTGGAGATACGAGGATGTCCTTAGGATATGTTATAGTCCAAATTTCCCCCATCTAACCATACTAAAAACTTTGGGCTACGACAAACAGGGGCCGAGTAATTAAGCTAAACGTAAACAAACAACCCCTCCATAGGAAATGCATTAGACTATACTTTGCAGGCTCGTAACTCTGTTTCTACTGGAGATACGGGGATGTCCTTTGAGTATGTTTTAGTCCAAATTTCCCCCATCTAACCATACTAAAAACATTGAGCTACGACAAACAGGGGCCGAGATATTAAGCAAAATGTTCGTCAACTTTGGTATCGTCTCACTTATTTTTATTATGTTACTTATGATTTTTGCACTAAACTTTGGAGTCTCATAACTCTTGTTCTACAAGAGATACTGGGATCTCCTTTGGATATGTTATAGTATTCTTTGCTCCCCATACAAGGATACTTTAAACTTGAGGCTACCTCAATATCGTCGTCAACTTATTTTTTGTCTCACTTATTGTTAGAAGGTTACTTTTGATTTTTGAAAATAAACTTTGCAGGCTCGTAACTCTGTTTCTACTGGAGATACGGCGATGTCCTTTGAGTATGTTATAGTTCAATTGGTCCCCCATCTAACCATACTAAAAACATTGAGCTACGACAAACAGGGGCCGAGTAATTAAGCTAAACGTAAACAAACAACCCCTCCATAGGAAATGCATTAGACTATACTTTGCAGGCCCATAACTCTGTGTCTACTAGAGGTACGGGGATGTCTTTAGGATATGTTATAGTCCAAATTGTCCCCCTTCTAACCATACTAAAAACTTTGGGCTACGACAAACAGGGGCCGAGTACTTAAGCAAAACGTAAAGAAACAACCCCTCTATAGGAAATGCATTAGACTATACTTTGCAGGCCCATAACTCTGTGTCTACTAGAGATACGGGGATGTCCTTAGGATATGTTATAGTCCAAATTTCCCCCATCTAACCATACTAAAAACTTTGGGCTACGACAAACAGGGGCCGAGTAATTAAGCTAAACGTAAACAAACAACCCCTCCATAGGAAATGCATTAGACTATACTTTGCAGGCTCGTAACTCTGTTTCTACTGGAGATACGGGGATGTCCTTTGAGTATGTTTTAGTCCAATTTGTCCCTCATCTAACCATACTAGGAAATGCATTAGACTATACTTTGCAGGCTCGTAACTCTGTTTCTACTGGAGATACGAGGATGTCCTTAGGATATGTTATAGTCCAAATTTCCCCCATCTAACCATACTAAAAACTTTGGGCTACGACAAACAGGGGCCGAGTAATTAAGCTAAACGTAAACAAACAACCCCTCCATAGGAAATGCATTAGACTATACTTTGCAGGCTCGTAACTCTGTTTCTACTGGAGATACGGGGATGTCCTTTGAGTATGTTTTAGTCCAATTTGTCCCCCATCTAACCATACTAAAAACTTTGGGCTACGACAAACAGGGGCCGAGTACTTAATTAAAACGTAAACAAACAACCCCTCCATAGGAAATGCATTAGACTTTACTTTGCAGGCCCATAACTCTGTGTCTACTAGAGATACGGGGATGTCCTTAGGATATGTTATAGTCCAAATTGTCCCCCTTCTAACCAAACTAAAAACTTTGGGCTACGACAAACAGGGGCCGAGTAATTAAGCTAAACGTAAACAAACAACCCCTCCATAGGAAATGCATTAGACTATACTTTGCAGGCTCGTAACTCTGTTTCTACTGGAGATACGAGGATGTCCTTAGGATATGTTATAGTCCAAATTTCCCCCATCTAACCATACTAAAAACTTTGGGCTACGACAAACAGGGGCCGAGTAATTAAGCTAAACGTAAACAAACAACCCCTCCATAGGAAATGCATTAGACTATACTTTGCAGGCTCGTAACTCTGTTTCTACTGGAGATACGGGGATGTCCTTTGAGTATGTTTTAGTCCAATTTGTCCCTCATCTAACCATACTAGGAAATGCATTAGACTATACTTTGCAGGCTCGTAACTCTGTTTCTACTGGAGATACGAGGATGTCCTTAGGATATGTTATAGTCCAAATTTCCCCCATCTAACCATACTAAAAACTTTGGGCTACGACAAACAGGGGCCGAGTAATTAAGCTAAACGTAAACAAACAACCCCTCCATAGGAAATGCATTAGACTATACTTTGCAGGCTCGTAACTCTGTTTCTACTGGAGATACGGGGATGTCCTTTGAGTATGTTTTAGTCCAATTTGTCCCTCATCTAACCATACTAGGAAATGCATTAGACTATACTTTGCAGGCTCGTAACTCTGTTTCTACTGGAGATACGAGGATGTCCTTAGGATATGTTATAGTCCAAATTTCCCCCATCTAACGATACTAAAAACTTTGGGCTACGACAAACAGGGGCCGAGTAATTAAGCTAAACGTAAACAAACAACCCCTCCATAGGAAATGCATTAGACTATACTTTGCAGGCTCGTAACTCTGTTTCTACTGGAGATACGGGGATGTCCTTTGAGTATGTTTTAGTCCAATTTGTCCCTCATCTAACCATACTAGGAAATGCATTAGACTATACTTTGCAGGCTCGTAACTCTGTTTCTACTGGAGATACGAGGATGTCCTTAGGATATGTTATAGTCCAAATTTCCCCCATCTAACCATACTAAAAACTTTGGGCTACGACAAACAGGGGCCGAGTAATTAAGCTAAACGTAAACAAACAACCCCTCCATAGGAAATGCATTAGACTATACTTTGCAGGCTCGTAACTCTGTTTCTACTGGAGATACGGGGATGTCCTTTGAGTATGTTTTAGTCCAATTTGTCCCCCATCTAACCATACTAAAAACTTTGGGCTACGACAAACAGGGGCCGAGTACTTAATTAAAACGTAAACAAACAACCCCTCCATAGGAAATGCATTAGACTTTACTTTGCAGGCCCATAACTCTGTGTCTACTAGAGATACGGGGATGTCCTTAGGATATGTTATAGTCCAAATTGTCCCCCTTCTAACCAAACTAAAAACTTTGGGCTACGACAAACAGGGGCCGAGTAATTAAGCTAAACGTAAACAAACAACCCCTCCATAGGAAATGCATTAGACTATACTTTGCAGGCTCGTAACTCTGTTTCTACTGGAGATACGGGGATGTCCTTTGAGTATGTTTTAGTCCAATTTGTCCCTCATCTAACCATACTAGGAAATGCATTAGACTATACTTTGCAGGCTCGTAACTCTGTTTCTACTGGAGATACGAGGATGTCCTTAGGATATGTTATAGTCCAAATTTCCCCCATCTAACCATACTAAAAACTTTGGGCTACGACAAACAGGGGCCGAGTAATTAAGCTAAACGTAAACAAACAACCCCTCCATAGGAAATGCATTAGACTATACTTTGCAGGCTCGTAACTCTGTTTCTACTGGAGATACGGGGATGTCCTTTGAGTATGTTTTAGTCCAATTTGTCCCCCATCTAACCATACTAAAAACTTTGGGCTACGACAAACAGGGGCCGAGTACTTAATTAAAACGTAAACAAACAACCCCTCCATAGGAAATGCATTAGACTTTACTTTGCAGGCCCATAACTCTGTGTCTACTAGAGATACGGGGATGTCCTTAGGATATGTTATAGTCCAAATTGTCCCCCTTCTAACCAAACTAAAAACTTTGGGCTACGACAAACAGGGGCCGAGTAATTAAGCTAAACGTAAACAAACAACCCCTCCATAGGAAATGCATTAGACTATACTTTGCAGGCTCGTAACTCTGTTTCTACTGGAGATACGAGGATGTCCTTAGGATATGTTATAGTCCAAATTTCCCCCATCTAACCATACTAAAAACTTTGGGCTACGACAAACAGGGGCCGAGTAATTAAGCTAAACGTAAACAAACAACCCCTCCATAGGAAATGCATTAGACTATACTTTGCAGGCTCGTAACTCTGTTTCTACTGGAGATACGGGGATGTCCTTTGAGTATGTTTTAGTCCAATTTGTCCCTCATCTAACCATACTAGGAAATGCATTAGACTATACTTTGCAGGCTCGTAACTCTGTTTCTACTGGAGATACGAGGATGTCCTTAGGATATGTTATAGTCCAAATTTCCCCCATCTAACCATACTAAAAACTTTGGGCTACGACAAACAGGGGCCGAGTAATTAAGCTAAACGTAAACAAACAACCCCTCCATAGGAAATGCATTAGACTATACTTTGCAGGCTCGTAACTCTGTTTCTACTGGAGATACGGGGATGTCCTTTGAGTATGTTTTAGTCCAATTTGTCCCTCATCTAACCATACTAGGAAATGCATTAGACTATACTTTGCAGGCTCGTAACTCTGTTTCTACTGGAGATACGAGGATGTCCTTAGGATATGTTATAGTCCAAATTTCCCCCATCTAACGATACTAAAAACTTTGGGCTACGACAAACAGGGGCCGAGTAATTAAGCTAAACGTAAACAAACAACCCCTCCATAGGAAATGCATTAGACTATACTTTGCAGGCTCGTAACTCTGTTTCTACTGGAGATACGGGGATGTCCTTTGAGTATGTTTTAGTCCAATTTGTCCCTCATCTAACCATACTAGGAAATGCATTAGACTATACTTTGCAGGCTCGTAACTCTGTTTCTACTGGAGATACGAGGATGTCCTTAGGATATGTTATAGTCCAAATTTCCCCCATCTAACCATACTAAAAACTTTGGGCTACGACAAACAGGGGCCGAGTAATTAAGCTAAACGTAAACAAACAACCCCTCCATAGGAAATGCATTAGACTATACTTTGCAGGCTCGTAACTCTGTTTCTACTGGAGATACGGGGATGTCCTTTGAGTATGTTTTAGTCCAATTTGTCCCCCATCTAACCATACTAAAAACTTTGGGCTACGACAAACAGGGGCCGAGTACTTAATTAAAACGTAAACAAACAACCCCTCCATAGGAAATGCATTAGACTTTACTTTGCAGGCCCATAACTCTGTGTCTACTAGAGATACGGGGATGTCCTTAGGATATGTTATAGTCCAAATTGTCCCCCTTCTAACCAAACTAAAAACTTTGGGCTACGACAAACAGGGGCCGAGTAATTAAGCTAAACGTAAACAAACAACCCCTCCATAGGAAATGCATTAGACTATACTTTGCAGGCTCGTAACTCTGTTTCTACTGGAGATACGAGGATGTCCTTAGGATATGTTATAGTCCAAATTTCCCCCATCGAACCATACTAAAAACTTTGGGCTACGACAAACAGGGGCCGAGTAATTAAGCTAAACGTAAACAAACAACCCCTCCATAGGAAATGCATTAGACTATACTTTGCAGGCTCGTAACTCTGTTTCTACTGGAGATACGGGGATGTCCTTTGAGTATGTTTTAGTCCAATTTGTCCCTCATCTAACCATACTAGGAAATGCATTAGACTATACTTTGCAGGCTCGTAACTCTGTTTCTACTGGAGATACGAGGATGTCCTTAGGATATGTTATAGTCCAAATTTCCCCCATCTAACCATACTAAAAACTTTGGGCTACGACAAACAGGGGCCGAGTAATTAAGCTAAACGTAAACAAACAACCCCTCCATAGGAAATGCATTAGACTATACTTTGCAGGCTCGTAACTCTGTTTCTACTGGAGATACGGGGATGTCCTTTGAGTATGTTTTAGTCCAATTTGTCCCTCATCTAACCATACTAAAAACATTGAGCTACGACAAACAGGGGCCGAGATATTAAGCAAAATGTTCGTCAACTTTGGTATCGTCTCACTTATTTTTATTATGTTACTTATGATTTTTGCACTAAACTTTGGAGTCTCATAACTCTTGTTCTACAAGAGATACTGGGATCTCCTTTGGATATGTTATAGTATTCTTTGCTCCCCATACAAGGATACTTTAAACTTGAGGCTACCTCAATATCGTCGTCAACTTATTTTTTGTCTCACTTATTGTTAGAAGGTTACTTTTGATTTTTGAAAATAAACTTTGCAGGCTCGTAACTCTGTTTCTACTGGAGATACGGCGATGTCCTTTGAGTATGTTATAGTTCAATTTGTCCCCCATCTAACCATACTAAAAACATTGAGCTACGACAAACAGGGGCCGAGTAATTAAGCTAAACGTAAACAAACAACCCCTCCATAGGAAATGCATTAGACTATACTTTGCAGGCCCATAACTCTGTGTCTACTAGAGGTACGGGGATGTCTTTAGGATATGTTATAGTCCAAATTGTCCCCCTTCTAACCATACTAAAAACTTTGGGCTACGACAAACAGGGGCCGAGTACTTAAGCAAAACGTAAAGAAACAACCCCTCCATAGGAAATGCATTAGACTATACTTTGCAGGCTCGTAACTCTGTTTCTACTGGAGATACGCGGATGTCCTTTGAGTATGTTATAGGCCACATTGTCCCCCATCTAACCATACTAAAAACTTTGGGCTACGACAAACAGGGGCCGAGTACTTAAGCAAAACGTAAACAAACAACCCCTCCATAGGAAATGCGTTAGACTTTACTTTGCAGGCCCATAACTCTGTGTCTACTAGAGATACGGGGATGTCCTTAGGATATGTTATAGTCCAAATTGTCCCCCTTCTAACCAAACTAAAAACTTTGGGCTACGACAAACAGGGGCCGAGTAATTAAGCTAAACGTAAACAAACAACCCCTCCATAGGAAATGCATTAGACTATACTTTGCAGGCTCGTAACTCTGTTTCTACTGGAGATACGAGGATGTCCTTAGGATATGTTATAGTCCAAATTTCCCCCATCTAACCATACTAAAAACTTTGGGCTACGACAAACAGGGGCCGAGTAATTAAGCTAAACGTAAACAAACAACCCCTCCATAGGAAATGCATTAGACTATACTTTGCAGGCTCGTAACTCTGTTTCTACTGGAGATACGGGGATGTCCTTTGAGTATGTTTTAGTCCAATTTGTCCCTCATCTAACCATACTAGGAAATGCATTAGACTATACATTGCAGGCTCGTAACTCTGTTTCTACTGGAGATACGAGGATGTCCTTAGGATATGTTATAGTCCAATTTGTCCCCCATCTAACCATACTAAAAACTTTGGGCTACGACAAACAGGGGCCGAGTACTTAAGCAAAACGTAAAGAAACAACCCCTCCATAGGAAATGCGTTAGACTATACTTTGCAGGCTCGTAACTCTGTTTCTACTGGAGATACGGGGATGTCCTTTGAGTATGTTTTAGTCCAATTTGTCCCTCATCTAACCATACTAAAAACATTGAGCTACGACAAACAGGGGCCGAGATATTAAGCAAAATGTTCGTCAACTTTGGTATCGTCTCACTTATTTTTATTATGTTACTTATGATTTTTGCACTAAACTTTGGAGGCTCATAACTCTTGTTCTACAAGAGATACTGGGATCTCCTTTGGATATGTTATAGTACTCTTTGCTCCCCATACAAGGATACTTTAAACTTGAGGCTACCTCAATATCGTCGTCAACTTATTTTTTGTCTCACTTATTGTTAGAAGGTTACTTTTGATTTTTGAAAATAAACTTTGCAGGCTCGTAACTCTGTTTCTACTGGAGATACGGCGATGTCCTTTGAGTATGTTATAGTTCAATTTGTCCCCCTTCTAACCATACTAAAAACATTGAGCTACGACAAACAGGGGCCGAGTAATTAAGCTAAACGTAAACAAACAACCCCTCCATAGGAAATGCATTAGACTATACTTTGCAGGCCCATAACTCTGTGTCTACTAGAGGTACGGGGATGTCCTTAGGATATGTTATAGTCCAAATTGTCCCCCTTCTAACCATACTAAAAACTTTGGGCTACGACAAACAGGGGCCGAGTACTTAAGCAAAACGTAAAGAAACAACCCCTCCATAGGAAATGCATTAGACTATACTTTGCAGGCTCGTAACTCTGTTTCTACTGGAGATACGCGGATGTCCTTTGAGTATGTTATAGTCCAAATTGTCCCCCATCTAACCATACTAAAAACTTTGGGCTACGACAAACAGGGGCCGAGTACTTAATTAAAACGTAAACAAACAACCCCTCCATAGGAAATGCATTAGACTTTACTTTGCAGGCCCATAACTCTGTGTCTACTAGAGATACGGGGATGTCCTTAGGATATGTTATAGTCCAAATTGTCCCCCTTCTAACCAAACTAAAAACTTTGGGCTACGACAAACAGGGGCCGAGTAATTAAGCTAAACGTAAACAAACAACCCCTCCATAGGAAATGCATTAGACTATACTTTGCAGGCTCGTAACTCTGTTTCTACTGGAGATACGGGGATGTCCTTTGAGTATGTTTTAGTCCAATTTGTCCCTCATCTAACCATACTAGGAAATGCATTAGACTATACTTTGCAGGCTCGTAACTCTGTTTCTACTGGAGATACGAGGATGTCCTTAGGATATGTTATAGTCCAAATTTCCCCCATCTAACCATACTAAAAACTTTGGGCTACGACAAACAGCGGCCGAGTAATTAAGCTAAACGTAAACAAACAACCCCTCCATAGGAAATGCATTAGACTATACTTTGCAGGCTCGTAACTCTGTTTCTACTGGAGATACGGGGATGTCCTTTGAGTATGTTTTAGTCCAATTTGTCCCTCATCTAACCATACTAAAAACATTGAGCTACGACAAACAGGGGCCGAGATATTAAGCAAAATGTTCGTCAACTTTGGTATCGTCTCACTTATTTTTATTATGTTACTTATGATTTTTGCACTAAACTTTGGAGGCTCATAACTCTTGTTCTACAAGAGATACTGGGATCTCCTTTGGATATGTTATAGTACTCTTTGCTCCCCATACAAGGATACTTTAAACTTGAGGCTACCTCAATATCGTCGTCAACTTATTTTTTGTCTCACTTATTGTTAGAAGGTTACTTTTGATTTTTGAAAATAAACTTTGCAGGCTCGTAACTCTGTTTCTACTGGAGATACGGCGATGTCCTTTGAGTATGTTATAGTTCAATTTGTCCTTCATCTAACCATACTAAAAAAATTGAGCTACGACAAACAGGGGCCGAGTAATTAAGCTAAACGTAAACAAACAACCCCTCCATAGGAAATGCATTAGACTATACTTTGCAGGCCCATAACTCTGTGTCTACTAGAGGTACGGGGATGTCTTTAGGATATGTTATAGTCCAAATTGTCCCCCTTCTAACCATACTAAAAACTTTGGGCTACGACAAACAGGGGCCGAGTACTTAAGCAAAACGTAAAGAAACAACCCCTCCATAGGAAATGCATTAGACTATACTTTGCAGGCTCGTAACTCTGTTTCTACTGGAGATACGCGGATGTCCTTTGAGTATGTTATAGGCCAAATTGTCCCCCATCTAACCATACTAAAAACTTTGGGCTACGACAAACAGGGGCCGAGTACTTAAGCAAAACGTAAACAAACAACCCCTCCATAGGAAATGCATTAGACTTTACTTTGCAGGCTCGTAACTCTGTTTCTACTGGAGATACGGGGATGTCCTTTGAGTATGTTTTAGTCCAATTTGTCCCTCATCTAACCATACTAGGAAATGCATTAGACTATACTTTGCAGGCTCGTAACTCTGTTTCTACTGGAGATACGAGGATGTCCTTAGGATATGTTATAGTCCAAATTTCCCCCATCTAACCATACTAAAAACTTTGGGCTACGACAAACAGGGCCGAGTAATTAAGCTAAACGTAAACAAACAACCCCTCCATAGGAAATGCATTAGACTATACTTTGCAGGCTCGTAACTCTGTTTCTACTGGAGATACGGGGATGTCCTTTGAGTATGTTTTAGTCCAATTTGTCCCTCATCTAACCATACTAGGAAATGCATTAGACTATACTTTGCAGGCTCGTAACTCTGTTTCTACTGGAGATACGAGGATGTCCTTAGGATATGTTATAGTCCAAATTTCCCCCATCTAACCATACTAAAAACTTTGGGCTACGACAAACAGGGCCGAGTAATTAAGCTAAACGTAAACAAACAACCCCTCCATAGGAAATGCGTTAGACTATACTTTGCAGGCTCGTAACTCTGTTTCTACTGGAGATACGGGGATGTCCTTTGAGTATGTTTTAGTCCAATTTGTCCCTCATCTAACCATACTAAAAACATTGAGCTACGACAAACAGGGGCCGAGATATTAAGCAAAATGTTCGTCAACTTTGGTATCGTCTCACTTATTTTTATTATGTTACTTATGATTTTTGCACTAAACTTTGGAGGCTCATAACTCTTGTTCTACAAGAGATACTGGGATCTCCTTTGGATATGTTATAGTACTCTTTGCTCCCCATACAAGGATACTTTAAACTTGAGGCTACCTCAATATCGTCGTCAACTTATTTTTTGTCTCACTTATTGTTAGAAGGTTACTTTTGATTTTTGAAAATAAACTTTGCAGGCTCGTAACTCTGTTTCTACTGGAGATACGGCGATGTCCTTTGAGTATGTTATAGTTCAATTTGTCCCCCTTCTAACCATACTAAAAACATTGAGCTACGACAAACAGGGGCCGAGTAATTAAGCTAAACGTAAACAAACAACCCCTCCATAGGAAATGCATTAGACTATACTTTGCAGGCCCATAACTCTGTGTCTACTAGAGGTACGGGGATGTCCTTAGGATATGTTATAGTCCAAATTGTCCCCCTTCTAACCATACTAAAAACTTTGGGCTACGACAAACAGGGGCCGAGTACTTAAGCAAAACGTAAAGAAACAACCCCTCCATAGGAAATGCATTAGACTATACTTTGCAGGCTCGTAACTCTGTTTCTACTGGAGATACGCGGATGTCCTTTGAGTATGTTATAGTCCAAATTGTCCCCCATCTAACCATACTAAAAACTTTGGGCTACGACAAACAGGGGCCGAGTACTTAATTAAAACGTAAACAAACAACCCCTCCATAGGAAATGCATTAGACTTTACTTTGCAGGCCCATAACTCTGTGTCTACTAGAGATACGGGGATGTCCTTAGGATATGTTATAGTCCAAATTGTCCCCCTTCTAACCAAACTAAAAACTTTGGGCTACGACAAACAGGGGCCGAGTAATTAAGCTAAACGTAAACAAACAACCCCTCCATAGGAAATGCATTAGACTATACTTTGCAGGCTCGTAACTCTGTTTCTACTGGAGATACGGGGATGTCCTTTGAGTATGTTTTAGTCCAATTTGTCCCTCATCTAACCATACTAGGAAATGCATTAGACTATACTTTGCAGGCTCGTAACTCTGTTTCTACTGGAGATACGAGGATGTCCTTAGGATATGTTATAGTCCAAATTTCCCCCATCTAACCATACTAAAAACTTTGGGCTACGACAAACAGCGGCCGAGTAATTAAGCTAAACGTAAACAAACAACCCCTCCATAGGAAATGCATTAGACTATACTTTGCAGGCTCGTAACTCTGTTTCTACTGGAGATACGGGGATGTCCTTTGAGTATGTTTTAGTCCAATTTGTCCCTCATCTAACCATACTAAAAACATTGAGCTACGACAAACAGGGGCCGAGATATTAAGCAAAATGTTCGTCAACTTTGGTATCGTCTCACTTATTTTTATTATGTTACTTATGATTTTTGCACTAAACTTTGGAGGCTCATAACTCTTGTTCTACAAGAGATACTGGGATCTCCTTTGGATATGTTATAGTACTCTTTGCTCCCCATACAAGGATACTTTAAACTTGAGGCTACCTCAATATCGTCGTCAACTTATTTTTTGTCTCACTTATTGTTAGAAGGTTACTTTTGATTTTTGAAAATAAACTTTGCAGGCTCGTAACTCTGTTTCTACTGGAGATACGGCGATGTCCTTTGAGTATGTTATAGTTCAATTTGTCCTTCATCTAACCATACTAAAAAAATTGAGCTACGACAAACAGGGGCCGAGTAATTAAGCTAAACGTAAACAAACAACCCCTCCATAGGAAATGCATTAGACTATACTTTGCAGGCCCATAACTCTGTGTCTACTAGAGGTACGGGGATGTCTTTAGGATATGTTATAGTCCAAATTGTCCCCCTTCTAACCATACTAAAAACTTTGGGCTACGACAAACAGGGGCCGAGTACTTAAGCAAAACGTAAAGAAACAACCCCTCCATAGGAAATGCATTAGACTATACTTTGCAGGCTCGTAACTCTGTTTCTACTGGAGATACGCGGATGTCCTTTGAGTATGTTATAGGCCAAATTGTCCCCCATCTAACCATACTAAAAACTTTGGGCTACGACAAACAGGGGCCGAGTACTTAAGCAAAACGTAAACAAACAACCCCTCCATAGGAAATGCATTAGACTTTACTTTGCAGGCCCATAACTCTGTGTCTACTAGAGATACGGGGATGTCCTTAGGATATGTTATAGTCCAAATTGTCCCCCATCTAACCATACTAAAAACTTTGGGCTACGACAAACAGGGGCTGAGTAATTAAGCTAAACGTAAACAAACAACCCCTCCATAGGAAATGCATTAGACTTTACTTTGCAGGCCCATAACTCTGTGTCTACTAGAGATACGGGGATGTCCTTAGGATCTGTTATAGTCCAAATTGTCCCCCTTCTAACCATACTAAAAACTTTGGGCTACGGCAAAAAGGGGCCGAGTAATTAAGCTAAACGTAAACAAACAACCCCTCCATAGGAAATGCATTAGACTATACTTTGCAGGCTCGTAACTCTGTTTCTACTGGAGATACGAGGATGTCCTTAGGATATGTTATAGTCCAAATTTCCCCCATCTAACCATACTAAAAACTTTGGGCTACGACAAACAGGGGCCGAGTAATTAAGCTAAACGTAAGCAAACAACCCCTCCATAGGAAATGCATTAGACTATACTTTGCAGGCTCGTAACTCTGTTTCTACTGGAGATACGGGGATGTCCTTTGAGTATGTTTTAGTCCAATTTGTCCCTCATCTAACCATACTAGGAAATGCATTAGACTATACTTTGCAGGCTCGTAACTCTGTTTCTACTGGAGATACGAGGATGTCCTTAGGATATGTTATAGTCCAAATTTCCCCCATCTAACCATACTAAAAACTTTGGGCTACGACAAACAGGGCCGAGTAATTAAGCTAAACGTAAACAAACAACCCCTCCATAGGAAATGCATTAGACTATACTTTGCAGGCTCGTAACTCTGTTTCTACTGGAGATACGGGGATGTCCTTTGAGTATGTTTTAGTCCAATTTGTCCCTCATCTAACCATACTAGGAAATGCATTAGACTATACTTTGCAGGCTCGTAACTCTGTTTCTACTGGAGATACGAGGATGTCCTTAGGATATGTTATAGTCCAAATTTCCCCCATCTAACCATACTAAAAACTTTGGGCTACGACAAACAGGGCCGAGTAATTAAGCTAAACGTAAACAAACAACCCCTCCATAGGAAATGCATTAGACTATACTTTGCAGGCTCGTAACTCTGTTTCTACTGGAGATACGGGGATGTCCTTTGAGTATGTTTTAGTCCAATTTGTCCCTCATCTAACCATACTAAAAACATTGAGCTACGACAAACAGGGGCCGAGATATTAAGCAAAATGTTCGTCAACTTTGGTATCGTCTCACTTATTTTTATTACGTTACTTATGATTTTTGCACTAAACTTTGGAGGCTCATAACTCTTGTTCTACAAGAGATACTGGGATCTCCTTTGGATATGTTATAGTACTCTTTGCTCCCCATACAAGGATACTTTAAACTTGAGGCTACCTTAATATCGTCGTCAACTTATTTTTTGTCTCACTTATTGTTAGAAGGTTACTTTTGATTTTTGAAAATAAACTTTGCAGGCTCGTAACTCTGTTTCTACTGGAGATTTGGCGATGTCCTTTGAGTATGTTATAGTTCAATTTGTCCCCCATCTAACCATACTAAAAACATTGAGCTACGACAAACAGGGGCCGAGTAATTAAGCTAAACGTAAACAAACAACCCCTCCATAGGAAATGCATTAGACTATACTTTGCAGGCCCATAACTCTGTGTCTACTAGAGGTACGGGGATGTCCTTAGGATATGTTATAGTCCAAATTGTCCCCCTTCTAACCATACTAAAAACTTTGGGCTACGACAAACAGGGGCCGAGTACTTAAGCAAAACGTAAACAAACAACCCCTCCATAGGAAATGCATTAGACTTTACTTTGCATTCCCATAACTCTGTGTCTACTAGAGATACGGGGATGTCCTTAGGATATGTTATAGTCCAAATTGTCCCCCTTCTAACCAAACTAAAAACTTTGGGCTACGACAAACAGGGGCCGAGTAATTAAGCTAAACGTAAACAAACAACCCCTCCATAGGAAATGCATTAGACTATACTTTGCAGGCTCGTAACTCTGTTTCTACTGGAGATACGAGGATGTCCTTAGGATATGTTATAGTCCAAATTTCCCCCATCTAACCATACTAAAAACTTTGGGCTACGACAAACAGGGGCCGAGTAATTAAGCTAAACGTAAACAAACAACCCCTCCATAGGAAATGCATTAGACTATACTTTGCAGGCTCGTAACTCTGTTTCTACTGGAGATACGGGGATGTCCTTTGAGTATGTTTTAGTCCAATTTGTCCCTCATCTAACCATACTAGGAAATGCATTAGACTATACTTTGCAGGCTCGTAACTCTGTTTCTACTGGAGATACGAGGATGTCCTTAGGATATGTTATAGTCCAAATTTCCCCCATCTAACCATACTAAAAACTTTGGGCTACGACAAACAGGGGCCGAGTAATTAAGCTAAACGTAAACAAACAACCCCTCCATAGGAAATGCATTAGACTATACTTTGCAGGCTCGTAACTCTGTTTCTACTGGAGATACGGGGATGTCCTTTGAGTATGTTTTAGTCCAATTTGTCCCTCATCTAACCATACTAAAAACATTGAGCTACGACAAACAGGGGCCGAGATATTAAGCAAAATGTTCGTCAACTTTAGTATCGTCTCACTTATTTTTATTATGTTACTTATGATTTTTGCACTAAACTTTGGAGGCTCATAACTCTTGTTCTACAAGAGATACTGGGATCTCCTTTGGATATGTTATAGTACTCTTTGCTCCCCATACAAGGATACTTTAAACTTGAGGCTACCGCAATATCGTCGTCAACTTACTTTTTGTCTCACTTATTGTTAGAAGGTTACTTTTGATTTTTGAAAATAAACTTTGCAGGCTCGTAACTCTGTTTCTACTGGAGATACGGGGATGTCCTTTGAGTATGTTTTAGTCCAATTTATCCCCCATCTAATCATACTAAAAACATTGAGCTACGACAAACAGGGGCCGAGTAATTAAGCTAAACGTAAACAAACAAACCCCTCCATAGGAAATATATTAGACTAAATTCTGGAGGCTCGTAACTCTGGTTCTACCAGAGATACGGGGATGTAAATAATGTGACCTTGACACATATGTTCGGATAGTTATAAAAAAAAACTTCGCGGTTTCGAACCTGTGGCCTTCCGGGAGTGAGGCGGATGCGATAACCGCTACACTAAAGATATGTTATTATTTTTAATCGAAAGAACAGGGTCAAGTAATTAAGCAATACGTGAACAAACAAACCCCTCCATGAAAAATGCATTAGACTATACTTTGCAGGCTCGTAACTCTGTTTCTACTGGAGATTTGGGGATGTCCTTTGAGTATGTTATAGTCCAATTTGTCCCCCATCTAACCATACTAAAAACATTGAGCTACGACAAACAGGGGCCGAGTAATTAAGCTAAACGTAAACAAACAACCCGTCCATAGGAAATGCATTAGACTATACTTTGCAGGCCCATAACTCTGTGTCTACTAGAGATACGGGGATGTCCTTAGGATATGTTATAGTCCAAATTGTCCCCCATCTAACCATACTAAAAACATTGAGCTACGACAAACAGGGGCCGAGATATTAAGCAAAATGTTCGTCAATTTTGGTATCGTCTCACTTATTTTTATTATGTTACTTATGATTTTTGCACAAAACTTTGGAGGCTCATAACTCTTGTTCTACAAGAGATACTGGGATCTCCTTTGGATATGTTATAGTACTCTTTGCTCCCCATACAAGGATACTTTAAACTTGAGGCTACCGCAATATCGTCGTCAACTTACTTTTTGTCTCACTTATTGTTAGAAGGTTACTTTTGATTTTTGAAAATAAACTTTGCAGGCTCGTAACTCTGTTTCTACTAGAGATACGGGGATGTCCTTTGAGTATGTTTTAGTCCAATTTATCCCCCATCTAATCATACTAAAAACATTGAGCTACGACAAACAGGGGCCGAGTAATTAAGCTAAACGTAAACAAACAAACCCCTCCATAGGAAATATATTAGACTAAATTCTGGAGGCTCGTAACTCTGGTTCTACCAGAGATACGGGGATGTAAATAATGTGACCTTGACACATATGTTCGGATAATTATAAAAAAAAAACTTCGCGGTTTCGAACCTGTGGCCTTCCGGGAGTGAGGCGGATGCGATAACCGCTACACTAAAGATATGTTATTATTTTTAATCGAAAGAACAGGGTCAAGTAATTAAGCATTACGTGAACAAACAAACCCCTCCATAGAAAATGCATTAGACTATACTTTGCAGGCTCGTAACTCTGTTTCTACTGGAGATTTGGGGATGTCCTTTGAGTATGTTATAGTCCAATTTGTCCCCCATCTAACCATACTAAAAACATTGAGCTACGACAAACAGGGGCCGAGTAATTAAGCTAAACGTAAACAAACAACCCGTCCATAGGAAATGCATTAGACTATACTTTGCAGGCCCATAACTCTGTGTCTACTAGAGATACGGGGATGTCCTTAGGATATGTTATAGTCCAAATTGTCCCCCATCTAACCATACTAAAAACATTGAGCTACGACAAACAGGGGCGGAGATATTAAGCAAAATGTTCGTCAACTTTGGTATCGTCTCACTTATTTTTATTATGTTACTTATGATTTTTGCACTAAACTTTGGAGGCTCATAACTCTTGTTCTACATGAGATACTGGGATCTCCTTTGGATATGTTATAGTACTCTTTGCTCCCCATACAAGGATACTTTAAACTTGAGGCTACCGCAATATCGTCGTCAACTTACTTTTTGTCTCACTTATTGTTAGAAGGTTACTTTTGATTTTTGAAAATAAACTTTGCAGGCTCGTAACTCTGTTTCTACTGGAGATACGGGGATGTCCTTTGAGTATGTTTTAGTCCAATTTATCCCCCATCTAATCATACTAAAAACATTGAGCTACGACAAACAGGGGCCGAGGAATTAAGCTAAACGTAAACAAACAAACCCCTCCATAGGAAATATATTAGACTAAATTCTGGAGGCTCGTAACTCTGGTTCTACCAGAGATACGGGGATGTAAATAATGTGACCTTGACACATATGTTCGGATAGTTATAAAAAAAAACTTCGCGGTTTCGAACCTGTGGCCTTCCGGGAGTGAGGCGGATGCGACAACCGCTACACTAAAGATATGTTATTATTTTTAATCGAAAGAACAGGGTCAAGTAATTAAGCAATACGTGAACAAACAAACCCCTCCATGAAAAATGCATTAGACTATACTTTGCAGGCTCGTAACTCTGTTTCTACTGGAGATTTGGGGATGTCCTTTGAGTATGTTATAGTCCAATTTGTCCCCCATCTAACCATACTAAAAACATTGAGCTACGACAAACAGGGGCCGAGTAATTAAGCTAAACGTAAACAAACAACCCGTCCATAGGAAATGCATTAGACTATACTTTGCAGGCCCATAACTCTGTGTCTACTAGAGATACGGGGATGTCCTTAGGATATGTTATAGTCCAAATTGTCCCCCATCTAACCATACTAAAAACATTGAGCTACGACAAACAGGGGCCGAGATATTAAGCAAAATGTTCGTCAATTTTGGTATCGTCTCACTTATTTTTATTATGTTACTTATGATTTTTGCACAAAACTTTGGAGGCTCATAACTCTTGTTCTACAAGAGATACTGGGATCTCCTTTGGATATGTTATAGTACTCTTTGCTCCCCATACAAGGATACTTTAAACTTGAGGCTACCGCAATATCGTCGTCAACTTACTTTTTGTCTCACTTATTGTTAGAAGGTTACTTTTGATTTTTGAAAATAAACTTTGCAGGCTCGTAACTCTGTTTCTACTAGAGATACGGGGATGTCCTTTGAGTATGTTTTAGTCCAATTTATCCCCCATCTAATCATACTAAAAACATTGAGCTACGACAAACAGGGGCCGAGTAATTAAGCTAAACGTAAACAAACAAACCCCTCCATAGGAAATATATTAGACTAAATTCTGGAGACTCGTAACTCTGGTTCTACCAGAGATACGGGGATGTAAATAATGTGACCTTGACACATATGTTCGGATAATTATAAAAAAAAAACTTCGCGGTTTCGAACCTGTGGCCTTCCGGGAGTGAGGCGGATGCGATAACCGCTACACTAAAGATATGTTATTATTTTTAATCGAAAGAACAGGGTCAAGTATTTAAGCATTACGTGAACAAACAAACCCCTCCATAGAAAATGCATTAGACTATACTTTGCAGGCTCGTAACTCTGTTTCTACTGGAGATTTGGGGATGTCCTTTGAGTATGTTATAGTCCAATTTGTCCCCCATCTAACCATACTAAAAACATTGAGCTACGACAAACAGGGGCCGAGTAATTAAGCTAAACGTAAACAAACAACCCGTCCATAGGAAATGCATTAGACTATACTTTGCAGGCCCATAACTCTGTGTCTACTAGAGATACGGGGATGTCCTTAGGATATGTTATAGTCCAAATTGTCCCCCATCTAACCATACTAAAAACATTGAGCTACGACAAACAGGGGCCGAGATATTAAGCAAAATGTTCGTCAACTTTGGTATCGTCTCACTTATTTTTATTATGTTACTTATGATTTTTGCACTAAACTTTGGAGGCTCATAACTCTTGTTCTACATGAGATACTGGGATCTCCTTTGGATATGTTATAGTACTCTTTGCTCCCCATACAAGGATACTTTAAACTTGAGGCTACCGCAATATCGTCGTCAACTTACTTTTTGTCTCACTTATTGTTAGAAGGTTACTTTTGATTTTTGAAAATAAACTTTGCAGGCTCGTAACTCTGTTTCTACTGGAGATACGGGGATGTCCTTTGAGTATGTTTTAGTCCAATTTATCCCCCATCTAATCATACTAAAAACACTGAGCTACGACAAACAGGGGCCGAGTAATTAAGCTAAACGTAAACAAACAAACCCCTCCATAGGATATATATTAGACTAAATTCTGGAGGCTCGTAACTCTGGTTCTACCAGAGATACGGGGATGTAAATAATGTGACCTTGACACATATGTTCGGATAATTATAAAAAAAAACTTCGCGGTTTCGAACCTGTGGCCTTCCGGGAGTGAGGCGGATGCGATAACCGCTACACTAAAGATATGTTATTATTTTTAATCGAAAGAACAGGGTCAAGTAATTAAGCATTACGTGAACAAACAAACCCCTCCATAGAAAATGCATTAGACTATACTTTGCAGGCTCGTAACTCTGTTTCTACTGGAGATTTGGGGATGTCCTTTGAGTATGTTATAGTCCAATTTGTCCCCCATCTAACCATACTAAAAACATTGAGCTACGACAAACAGGGGCCGAGTAATTAAGCTAAACGTAAACAAACAACCCGTCCATAGGAAATGCATTAGACTATACTTTGCAGGCCCATAACTCTGTGTCTACTAGAGATACGGGGATGTCCTTAGGATATGTTATAGTCCAAATTGTCCCCCATCTAACCATACTAAACACATTAAGCTACGACAAACAGGGGCCGAGATATTAAGCAAAATGTTCGTCAACTTTAGTATCGTCTCACTTATTTTTATTATGTTACTTATGATTTTTGCACTAAACTTTGGAGGCTCATAACTCTTGTTCTACAAGAGATACTGGGATCTCCTTTGGGTATGTTATAGTACTCTTTGCTCCCCATACAAGGATACTTTAAACTTGAGGCTACCGCAATATCGTCGTCAACTTACTTTTTGTCTCACTTATTGTTAGAAGGTTACTTTTAATTTTTGAAAATAAACGTTGCAGGCTCGTAACTCTGTTTCTACTAGAGATACGGGGATGTCCTTTGAGTATGTTTTAGTCCAATTTATCCCCCATCTAATCATACTAAAAACATTGAGCTACGACAAACAGGGGCCGAGTAATTAAGCTAAACGTAAACAAACAAACCCCTCCATAGGAAATATATTAGACTAAATTCTGGAGGCTCGTAACTCTGGTTCTACCAGAGATACGGGGATGTAAATAATGTGACCTTGACACATATGTTCGGATAATTATAAAAAAAAACTTCGCGGTTTCGAACCTGTGGCCTTCCGGGAGTGAGGCAGATGCGATAACCGCTACACTAAAGATATGTTATTATTTTTAATCGAAAGAACAGGGTCAAGTAATTAAGCATTACGTGAACAAACAAACCCCTCCATAGAAAATGCATTAGACTATACTTTGCAGGCTCGTAACTCTGTTTCTACTGGAGATTTGGGGATGTCCTTTGAGTATGTTATAGTCCAATTTGTCCCCCATCTAACCATACTAAAAACATTGAGCTACGACAAACAGGGGCCGAGTAATTACGCTAAACGTAAACAAACAACCCGTCCATAGGAAATGCATTAGACTATACTTTGGAGGCCCATAACTCTGTGTCTACTAGAGATACGGGGATGTCCTTAGGATATGTTATAGCCCAAATTGTCCCCCATCTAACCATACTAAAAACATTGAGCTACGACAAACAGGGGCCGAGATATTAAGCAAAATGTTCGTCAACTTTGGTATCGTCTCACTTATTTTTATTATGTTACTTATGATTTTTGCACTAAACTTTGGAGGCTCATAACTCTTGTTCTACATGAGATACTGGGATCTCCTTTGGATATGTTATAGTACTCTTTGCTCCCCATACAAGGATACTTTAAACTTGAGGCTACCGCAATATCGTCGTCAACTTACTTTTTGTCTCACTTATTGTTAGAAGGTTACTTTTAATTTTTGAAAATAAACGTTGCAGGCTCGTAACTCTGTTTCTACTAGAGATACGGGGATGTCCTTTGAGTATGTTTTAGTCCAATTTATCCCCCATCTAATCATACTAAAAACATTGAGCTACGACAAACAGGGGCCGAGTAATTAAGCTAAACGTAAACAAACAAACCCCTCCATAGGAAATATATTAGACTAAATTCTGGAGGCTCGTAACTCTGGTTCTACCAGAGATACGGGGATGTAAATAATGTGACCTTGACACATATGTTCGGATAATTATAAAAAAAAACTTCGCGGTTTCGAACCTGTGGCCTTCCGGGAGTGAGGCAGATGCGATAACCGCTACACTAAAGATATGTTATTATTTTTAATCGAAAGAACAGGGTCAAGTAATTAAGCATTACGTGAACAAACAAACCCCTCCATAGAAAATGCATTAGACTATACTTTGCAGGCTCGTAACTCTGTTTCTACTGGAGATTTGGGGATGTCCTTTGAGTATGTTATTGTCCAATTTGTCCCCCATCTAACCATACTAAAAACATTGAGCTACGACAAACAGGGGCCGAGTAATTAAGCTAAACGTAAACAAACAACCCGTCCATAGGAAATGCATTAGACTATACTTTGCAGGCCCATAACTCTGTGTCTACTAGAGATACGGGGATGTCCTTAGGATATGTTATAGTCCAAATTGTCCCCCATCTAACCATACTAAACACATTAAGCTACGACAAACAGGGGCCGAGATATTAAGCAAAATGTTCGTCAACTTTAGTATCGTCTCACTTATTTTTATTATGTTACTTATGATTTTTGCACTAAACTTTGGAGGCTCATAACTTTTGTTCTACAAGAGATACTGGGATCTCCTTTGGACATGTTATAGTACTCTTTGCTCCCCATACAAGGATACTTTAAACTTGAGGCTACCGCAATATCGTCGTCAACTTACTTTTTGTCTCACTTATTGTTAGAAGGTTACTTTTGATTTTTGAAAATAAACTTTGCAGGCTCGTAACTCTGTTTCTACTGGAGATACGGGGATGTCCTTTGAGTATGTTTTAGTCCAATTTATCCCCCATCTAATCATACTAAAAACATTGAGCTACGACAAACAGGGGCCGAGTAATTAAGCTAAAAGTAAACAAACAAACCCCTCCATAGGAAATATATTAGACTAAATTCTGGAGGCTCGTAACTCTGGTTCTACCAGAGATACGGGGATGTAAATAATGTGACCTTGACACATATGTTCGGATAATTATAAAAAAAAACTTCGCGGTTTCGAACCTGTGGCCTTCCGGGAGTGAGGCGGATGCGATAACCGCTACACTAAAGATATGTTATTATTTTTAATCGAAAGAACAGGGTCAAGTAATTAAGCAATACGTGAACAAACAAACCCCTCCATAGAAAATGCATTAGACTATACTTTGCAGGCTCGTAACTCTGTTTCTACTGGAGATTTGGGGATGTCCTTTGAGTATGTTATTGTCCAATTTGTCCCCCATCTAACCATACTAAAAACATTGAGCTACGACAAACAGGCGCCGAGTAATTAAGCTAAACGTAAACAAACAACCCGTCCATAGGAAATGCATTAGACTATACTTTGCAGGCCCATAACTCTGTGTCTACTAGAGATACGGGGATGTCCTTAGGATATGTTATAGTCCAAATTGTCCCCCATCTAACCATACTAAACACATTAAGCTACGACAAACAGGGGCCGAGATATTAAGCAAAATGTTCGTCAACTTTAGTATCGTCTCACTTATTTTTATTATGTTACTTATGATTTTTGCACTAAACTTTGGAGGCTCATAACTCTTGTTCTACAAGAGATACTGGGATCTCCTTTGGATATGTTATAGTACTCTTTGCTCCCCATACAAGGATACTTTAAACTTGAGGCTACCGCAATATCGTCGTCAACTTACTTTTTGTCTCACTTATTGTTAGAAGGTTACTTTTAATTTTTGAAAATAAACTTTGCAGGCTCGTAACTCTGTTTCTACTAGAGATACGGGGATGTCCTTTGAGTATGTTTTAGTCCAATTTATCCCCCATCTAATCATACTAAAAACATTGAGCTACGACAAACAGGGGCCGAGTAATTAAGCTAAACGTAAACAAACAAACCCCTCCATAGGAAATATATTAGACTAAATTCTGGATGCTCGTAACTCTGGTTCTACCAGAGATACGGGGATGTAAATAATGTGACCTTGACACATATGTTCGGATAATTATAAAAAAAACTTCGCGGTTTCGAACCTGTGGCCTTCCGGGAGTGAGGCGGATGCGATAACCGCTACACTAAAGATATGTTATTATTTTTAATCGAAAGAACAGGGTCAAGTAATTAAGCATTACGTGAACAAACAAACCCCTCCATAGAAAATGCATTAGACTATACTTTGCAGGCTCGTAACTCTGTTTCTACTGGAGATTTGGGGATGTCCTTTGAGTATGTTATAGTCCAATTTGTCCCCCATCTAACCATACTAAAAACATTGAGCTACGACAAACAGGGGCCGAGTAATTAAGCTAAACGTAAACAAACAACCCGTCCATAGGAAATGCATTAGACTATACTTTGCAGGCCCATAACTCTGTGTCTACTAGAGATACGGGGATGTCCTTAGGATATGTTATAGTCCAAATTGTCCCCCATCTAACCATACTAAAAACATTGAGCTACGACAAACAGGGGCCGAGATATTAAGCAAAATGTTCGTCAACTTTGGTATCGTCTCACTTATTTTTATTATGTTACTTATGATTTTTGCACTAAACTTTGGAGGCTCATAACTCTTGTTCTACATGAGATACTGGGATCTCCTTTGGATATGTTATAGTACTCTTTGCTCCCCATACAAGGATACTTTAAACTTGAGTCTACCGCAATATCGTCGTCAACTTACTTTTTGTCTCACTTATTGTTAGAAGGTTACTTTTGATTTTTGAAAATAAACTTTGCAGGCTCGTAACTCTGTTTCTACTGGAGATACGGGGATGTCCTTTGAGTATGTTTTAGTCCAATTTATCCCCCATCTAATCATACTAAAAACATTGAGCTACGACAAACAGGGGCCGAGTAATTAAGCTAAACGTAAACAAACAAACCCCTCCATAGGAAATATATTAGACTAAATTCTGGAGGCTCGTAACTCTGGTTCTACCAGATATACGGGGATGTAAATAATGTGACCTTGACACATATGTTCGGATAATTATAAAAAAAAACTTCGCGGTTTCGAACCTGTGGCCTTCCGGGAGTGAGGCGGATGCGATAACCGCTACACTAAAGATATGTTATTATTTTTAATCGAAAGAACAGGGTCAAGTAATTAAGCATTACGTGAACAAACAAACCCCTCCATAGAAAATGCATTAGACTATACTTTGCAGGCTCGTAACTCTGTTTCTACTGGAGATTTGGGGATGTCCTTTGAGTATGTTATAGTCCAATTTGTCCCCCATCTAACCATACTAAAAACATTGAGCTACGACAAACAGGGGCCGAGTAATTAAGCTAAACGTAAACAAACAACCCGTCCATAGGAAATGCATTAGACTATACTTTGCAGGCCGATAACTCTGTGTCTACTAGAGATACGGGGATGTCCTTAGGATATGTTATAGTCCAAATTGTCCCCCATCTAACCATACTAGAAACTTTGGGCTACGACAAAAAGGGGCCGAGATATTAAGCAAAATGTTCGTCAATTTTGGTATCGTCTCACTTATTTTTATTATGTTACTTATGATTTTTGCACAAAACTTTGGAGGCTCATAACTCTTGTTCTACAAGAGATACTGGGATCTCCTTTGGATATGTTATAGTACTCTTTGCTCCCCATACAAGGATACTTTAAACTTGAGGCTACCGCAATATCGTCGTCAACTTACTTTTTGTCTCACTTATTGTTAGAAGGTTACTTTTGATTTTTGAAAATAAACTTTGCAGGCTCGTAACTCTGTTTCTACTGGAGATACGGGGATGTCCTTTGAGTATGTTATAGACCAATTTGTCCCCCATCTAGCCATACTAATAATTAGGGCTACGACAAACAGTAGTCGAGTAACTAAGCTAATCGTAAACAAACAAACCCCTCCATAGGAAATATATTAGACTAAATTCTGGAGGCTCGTAACTCTGGTTCTACCAGAGATACGGGGATGTAAATAATGTGACCTTGACACATATGTTCGGATAGTTATAAAAAAAAACTTCGCGGTTTCGAACCTGTGGCCTTCCGGGAGTGAGGCGGATGCGATAACCGCTACACTAAAGATATGTTATTATTTTTAATCGAAAGAACAGGGTCAAGTAATTAAGCATTACGTGAACAAACAAACCCCTCCATAGAAAATGCATTAGACTATACTTTGCAGGCTCGTAACTCTGTTTCTACTGGAGATTTGGGGATGTCCTTTCAGTATGTTATAGTCCAATTTGTCCCCCATCTAACCATACTAAAAACATTGAGCTACGACAAACAGGGGCCGAGTAATTAAGCTAAACGTAAACAAACAACCCGTCTATAGGAAATGCATTAGACTATACTTTGCAGGCCCATAACTCTGTGTCTACTAGAGATACGGGGATGTCCTTAGGATATGTTATAGTCCAAATTGTCCCCCATCTAACCATACTAAAAACATTGAGCTACGACAAACAGGGGCCGAGATATTAAGCAAAATGTTCGTCAACTTTAGTATCGTCTCACTTATTTTTATTATGTTACTTATGATTTTTGCACTAAACTTTGGAGGCTCATAACTCTTGTTCTACAAGAGATACTGGGATCTCCTTTGGATATGTTATAGTACTCTTTGCTCCCCATACAAGGATACTTTAAACTTGAGGCTACCGCAATATCGTCGTCAACTTACTTTTTGTCTCACTTATTGTTAGAAGGTTACTTTTGATTTTTGAAAATAAACTTTGCAGGCTCGTAACTCTGTTTCTACTGGAGATACGGGGATGTCCTTTGAGTATGTTTTAGTCCAATTTATCCCCCATCTAATCATACTAAAAACATTGAGCTACGACAAACAGGGGCCGAGTAATTAAGCTAAAAGTAAACAAACAAACCCCTCCATAGGAAATATATTAGACTAAATTCTGGAGGCTCGTAACTCTGGTTCTACCAGAGATACGGGGATGTAAATAATGTGACCTTGACACATATGTTCGGATAATTATAAAAAAAAACTTCGCGGTTTCGAACCTGTGGCCTTCCGGGAGTGAGGCGGATGCGATAACCGCTACACTAAAGATATGTTATTATTTTTAATCGAAAGAACAGGGTCAAGTAATTAAGCAATACGTGAACAAACAAACCCCTCCATAGAAAATGCATTAGACTATACTTTGCAGGCTCGTAACTCTGTTTCTACTGGAGATTTGGGGATGTCCTTTGAGTATGTTATTGTCCAATTTGTCCCCCATCTAACCATACTAAAAACATTGAGCTACGACAAACAGGCGCCGAGTAATTAAGCTAAACGTAAACAAACAACCCGTCCATAGGAAATGCATTAGACTATACTTTGCAGGCCCATAACTCTGTGTCTACTAGAGATACGGGGATGTCCTTAGGATATGTTATAGTCCAAATTGTCCCCCATCTAACCATACTAAACACATTAAGCTACGACAAACAGGGGCCGAGATATTAAGCAAAATGTTCGTCAACTTTAGTATCGTCTCACTTATTTTTATTATGTTACTTATGATTTTTGCACTAAACTTTGGAGGCTCATAACTCTTGTTCTACAAGAGATACTGGGATCTCCTTTGGATATGTTATAGTACTCTTTGCTCCCCATACAAGGATACTTTAAACTTGAGGCTACCGCAATATCGTCGTCAACTTACTTTTTGTCTCACTTATTGTTAGAAGGTTACTTTTAATTTTTGAAAATAAACTTTGCAGGCTCGTAACTCTGTTTCTACTAGAGATACGGGGATGTCCTTTGAGTATGTTTTAGTCCAATTTATCCCCCATCTAATCATACTAAAAACATTGAGCTACGACAAACAGGGGCCGAGTAATTAAGCTAAACGTAAACAAACAAACCCCTCCATAGGAAATATATTAGACTAAATTCTGGATGCTCGTAACTCTGGTTCTACCAGAGATACGGGGATGTAAATAATGTGACCTTGACACATATGTTCGGATAATTATAAAAAAAAACTTCGCGGTTTCGAACCTGTGGCCTTCCGGGAGTGAGGCGGATGCGATAACCGCTACACTAAAGATATGTTATTATTTTTAATCGAAAGAACAGGGTCAAGTAATTAAGCATTACGTGAACAAACAAACCCCTCCATAGAAAATGCATTAGACTATACTTTGCAGGCTCGTAACTCTGTTTCTACTGGAGATTTGGGGATGTCCTTTGAGTATGTTATAGTCCAATTTGTCCCCCATCTAACCATACTAAAAACATTGAGCTACGACAAACAGGGGCCGAGTAATTAAGCTAAACGTAAACAAACAACCCGTCCATAGGAAATGCATTAGACTATACTTTGCAGGCCCATAACTCTGTGTCTACTAGAGATACGGGGATGTCCTTAGGATATGTTATAGTCCAAATTGTCCCCCATCTAACCATACTAAAAACATTGAGCTACGACAAACAGGGGCCGAGATATTAAGCAAAATGTTCGTCAACTTTGGTATCGTCTCACTTATTTTTATTATGTTACTTATGATTTTTGCACTAAACTTTGGAGGCTCATAACTCTTGTTCTACATGAGATACTGGGATCTCCTTTGGATATGTTATAGTACTCTTTGCTCCCCATACAAGGATACTTTAAACTTGAGTCTACCGCAATATCGTCGTCAACTTACATTTTGTCTCACTTATTGTTAGAAGGTTACTTTTGATTTTTGAAAATAAACTTTGCAGGCTCGTAACTCTGTTTCTACTAGAGATACGGGGATGTCCTTTGAGTATGTTTTAGTCCAATTTATCCCCCATCTAATCATACTAAAAACATTGAGCTACGACAAACAGGGGCCGAGTAATTAAGCTAAACGTAAACAAACAAACCCCTCCATAGGAAATATATTAGACTAAATTCTGGAGGCTCGTAACTCTGGTTCTACCAGAGATACGGGGATGTAAATAATGTGACCTTGACACATATGTTCGGATAATTATAAAAAAAAACTTCGCGGTTTCGAACCTGTGGCCTTCCGGGAGTGAGGCGGATGCGATAACCGCTACACTAAAGATATGTTATTATTTTTAATCGAAAGAACAGGGTCAAGTAATTAAGCATTACGTGAACAAACAAACCCCTCCATAGAAAATGCATTAGACTATACTTTGCAGGCTCGTAACTCTGTTTCTACTGGAGATTTGGGGATGTCCTTTGAGTATGTTATAGTCCAATTTGTCCCCCATCTAACCATACTAAAAACATTGAGCTACGACAAACAGGGGCCGAGTAATTAAGCTAAACGTAAACAAACAACCCGTCCATAGGAAATGCATTAGACTATACTTTGCAGGCCGATAACTCTGTGTCTACTAGAGATACGGGGATGTCCTTAGGATATGTTATAGTCCAAATTGTCCCCCATCTAACCATACTAGAAACTTTGGGCTACGACAAAAAGGGGCCGAGATATTAAGCAAAATGTTCGTCAATTTTGGTATCGTCTCACTTATTTTTATTATGTTACTTATGATTTTTGCACAAAACTTTGGAGGCTCATAACTCTTGTTCTACAAGAGATACTGGGATCTCCTTTGGATATGTTATAGTACTCTTTGCTCCCCATACAAGGATACTTTAAACTTGAGGCTACCGCAATATCGTCGTCAACTTACTTTTTGTCTCACTTATTGTTAGAAGGTACTTTTGATTTTTGAAAATAAACTTTGCAGGCTCGTAACTCTGTTTCTACTGGAGATACGGGGATGTCCTTTGAGTATGTTATAGACCAATTTGTCCCCCATCTAGCCATACTAATAATTAGGGCTACGACAAACAGTAGTCGAGTAACTAAGCTAATCGTAAACAAACAAACCCCTCCATAGGAAATATATTAGACTAAATTCTGGAGGCTCGTAACTCTGGTTCTACCAGAGATACGGGGATGTAAATAATGTGACCTTGACACATATGTTCGGATAGTTATAAAAAAAAACTTCGCGGTTTCGAACCTGTGGCCTTCCGGGAGTGAGGCGGATGCGATAACCGCTACACTAAAGATATGTTATTATTTTTAATCGAAAGAACAGGGTCAAGTAATTAAGCATTACGTGAACAAACAAACCCCTCCATAGAAAATGCATTAGACTATACTTTGCAGGCTCGTAACTCTGTTTCTACTGGAGATTTGGGGATGTCCTTTGAGTATGTTATAGTCCAATTTGTCCCCCATCTAACCATACTAAAAACATTGAGCTACGACAAACAGGGGCCGAGTAATTAAGCTAAACGTAAACAAAAAACCCGTCCATAGGAAATGCATTAGACTATACTTTGCAGGCCCATAACTCTGTGTCTACTAGAGATACGGGGATGTCCTTAGGATATGTTATAGTCCAAATTGTCCCCCATCTAACCATACTAGAAACTTTGGGCTACGACAAAAAGGGGCCGAGATATTAAGCAAAATGTTCGTCAATTTTGGTATCGTCTCACTTATTTTTATTATGTTACTTATGATTTTTGCACAAAACTTTGGAGGCTCATAACTCTTGTTCTACAAGAGATACTGGGATCTCCTTTGGATATGTTATAGTACTCTTTGCTCCCCATACAAGGATACTTTAAACTTGAGGCTACCGCAATATCGTCGTCAACTTACTTTTTGTCTCACTTATTGTTAGAAGGTACTTTTGATTTTTGAAAATAAACTTTGCAGGCTCGTAACTCTGTTTCTACTGGAGATACGGGGATGTCCTTTGAGTATGTTATAGACCAATTTGTCCCCCATCTAGCCATACTAATAATTAGGGCTACGACAAACAGTAGTCGAGTAACTAAGCTAATCGTAAACAAACAAACCCCTCCATAGGAAATATATTAGACTAAATTCTGGAGGCTCGTAACTCTGGTTCTACCAGAGATACGGGGATGTAAATAATGTGACCTTGACACATATGTTCGGATAATTATAAAAAAAACTTCGCGGTTTCGAACCTGTGGCCTTCCGGGAGTGAGGCGGATGCGATAACCGCTACACTAAAGATATGTTATTATTTTTAATCGAAAGAACAGGGTCAAGTAATTAAGCAATACGTGAACAAACAAACCCCTCCATAGAAAATGCATTAGACTATACTTTGCAGGCTCGTAACTCTGTTTCTACTGGAGATTTGGGGATGTCCTTTGAGTATGTTATAGTCCAATTTGTCCCCCATCTAACCATACTAAAAACATTGAGCTACGACAAACAGGGGCCGAGTAATTAAGCTAAACGTAAACAAACAACCCGTCCATAGGAAATGCATTAGACTATACTTTGCAGGCCGATAACTCTGTGTCTACTAGAGATACGGGGATGTCCTTAGGATATGTTATAGTCCAAATTGTCCCCCATCTAACCATACTAGAAACTTTGGGCTACGACAAACAGGGGCCGAGATATTAAGCAAAATGTTCGTCAACTTTAGTATCGTCTCACTTATTTTTATTATGTTACTTATGATTTTTGCACTAAACTTTGGAGGCTCATAACTTTTGTTCTACAAGAGATACTGGGATCTCCTTTGGACATGTTATAGTACTCTTTGCTCCCCATACAAGGATACTTTAAACTTGAGGCTACCGCAATATCGTCGTCAACTTACTTTTTGTCTCACTTATTGTTAGAAGGTTACTTTTGATTTTTGAAAATAAACTTTGCAGGCTCGTAACTCTGTTTCTACTGGAGATACGGGGATGTCCTTTGAGTATGTTTTAGTCCAATTTATCCCCCATCTAATCATACTAAAAACATTGAGCTACGACAAACAGGGGCCGAGTAATTAAGCTAAACGTAAACAAACAAACCCCTCCATAGGAAATATATTAGACTAAATTCTGGAGGCTCGTAACTCTGGTTCTACCAGAGATACGGGGATGTAAATAATGTGACCTTGACACATATGTTCGGATAATTATAAAAAAAACTTCGCGGTTTCGAACCTGTGGCCTTCCGGGAGTGAGGCGGATGCGATAACCGCTACACTAAAGATATGTTATTATTTTTAATCGAAAGAACAGGGTCAAGTAATTAAGCAATACGTGAACAAACAAACCCCTCCATAGAAAATGCATTAGACTATACTTTGCAGGCTCGTAACTCTGTTTCTACTGGAGATTTGGGGATGTCCTTTGAGTATGTTATAGTCCAATTTGTCCCCCATCTAACCATACTAAAAACATTGAGCTACGACAAACAGGGGCCGAGTAATTAAGCTAAACGTAAACAAACAACCCGTCCATAGGAAATGCATTAGACTATACTTTGCAGGCCGATAACTCTGTGTCTACTAGAGATACGGGGATGTCCTTAGGATATGTTATAGTCCAAATTGTCCCCCATCTAACCATACTAGAAACTTTGGGCTACGACAAACAGGGGCCGAGATATTAAGCAAAATGTTCGTCAACTTTAGTATCGTCTCACTTATTTTTATTATGTTACTTATGATTTTTGCACTAAACTTTGGAGGCTCATAACTTTTGTTCTACAAGAGATACTGGGATCTCCTTTGGACATGTTATAGTACTCTTTGCTCCCCATACAAGGATACTTTAAACTTGAGGCTACCGCAATATCGTCGTCAACTTACTTTTTGTCTCACTTATTGTTAGAAGGTTACTTTTGATTTTTGAAAATAAACTTTGCAGGCTCGTAACTCTGTTTCTACTGGAGATACGGGGATGTCCTTTGAGTATGTTTTAGTCCAATTTATCCCCCATCTAATCATACTAAAAACATTGAGCTACGACAAACAGGGGCCGAGTAATAGAGCTAAACGTAAACAAACAAACCCCTCCATAGGAAATATATTAGGCTAAATTCTGGAGGCTCGTAACTCTGGTTCTACCAGAGATACGGGGATGTAAATAATGTGACCTTGACACATATGTTCGGATAATTATAAAAAAACTTCGCGGTTTCGAACCTGCGGCCTTCCGGGAGTGAGGCGGATGCGATAACCGCTACACTAAAGATATGTTATTATTTTTAATCGAAAGAACAGGGTCAAGTAATTAAGCATTACGTGAACAAACAAACCCCTCCATAGAAAATGCATTAGACTATACTTTGCAGGCTCGTAACTCTGTTTCTACTGGAGATTTGGGTATGTCCTTTCAGTATGTTATAGTACAATTTGTCCCCCATCTAACCATACTAAAAACATTGAGCTACGACAAACAGGGGCCGAGTAATTAAGCTAAACGTAACGAAACAAACCCCCTCCATAGGAAATGCATTTGACTATACTTTGCAGGCTCGTAACTCTGTTTCTACTGGAGATACGGGGATGTCCTTTGAGTATGTTATAGACCAATTTGTCCCCCATCTAGCCATACTAATAATTAGGGCTACGACAAACAGTAGTCGAGTAACTAAGCTAATCGTAAACAAACAAACCCCTCCATAGGAAATATATTAGACTAAATTCTGGAGGCTCGTAACTCTGGTTCTACCAGAGATACGGGGATGTAAATAATGTGACCTTGACACATATGTTCGGATAGTTATAAAAAAAAACTTCGCGGTTTCGAACCTGTGGCCTTCCGGGAGTGAGGCGGATGCGATAACCGCTACACTAAAGATATGTTATTATTTTTAATCGAAAGAACAGGGTCAAGTAATTAAGCATTACGTGAACAAACAAACCCCTCCATAGAAAATGCATTAGACTATACTTTGCAGGCTCGTAACTCTGTTTCTACTGGAGATTTGGGTATGTCCTTTCAGTATGTTATAGTCCAATTTGTCCCCCATCTAACCATACTAAAAACATTGAGCTACGACAAACAGGGGCCGAGTAATTAAGCTAAACGTAAACAAACAACCCGTCCATAGGAAATGCATTAGACTATACTTTGCAGGCCCATAACTCTGTGTCTACTAGAGATACGGGGATGTCCTTAGGATATGTTATAGTCCAAATTGTCCCCCATCTAACCATACTAAAAACATTGAGCTACGACAAACAGGGGCCGAGATATTAAGCAAAATGTTCGTCAACTTTAGTATCGTCTCACTTATTTTTATTATGTTACTTATGATTTTTGCACTAAACTTTGGAGGCTCATAACTCTTGTTCTACAAGAGATACTGGGATCTCCTTTGGATATGTTATAGTACTCTTTGCTCCCCATACAAGGATACTTTAAACTTGAGGCTACCGCAATATCGTCGTCAACTTACTTTTTGTCTCACTTATTGTTAGAAGGTTACTTTTGATATTTGAAAATAAACTTTGCAGGCTCGTAACTCTGTTTCTACTAGAGATACGGGGATGTCCTTTGAGTATGTTTTAGTCCAATTTATCCCCCATCTAATCATACTAAAAACATTGAGCTACGACAAACAGGGGCCGAGTAATTAAGCTAAACGTAAACAAACAAACCCCTCCATAGGAAATATATTAGACTAAATTCTGGAGGCTCGTAACTCTGGTTCTACCAGAGATACGGGGATGTAAATAATGTGACCTTGACACATATGTTCGGATAATTATAAAAAAAAACTTCGCGGTTTCGAACCTGTGGCCTTCCGGGAGTGAGGCGGATGCGATAACCGCTACACTAAAGATATGTTATTATTTTTAATCGAAAGAACAGGGTCAAGTAATTAAGCATTACGTGAACAAACAAACCCCTCCATAGAAAATGCATTAGACTATACTTTGCAGGCTCGTAACTCTGTTTCTACTGGAGATTTGGGGATGTCCTTTGAGTATGTTATAGTCCAATTTGTCCCCCATCTAACCATACTAAAAACATTGAGCTACGACAAACAGGGGCCGAGTAATTAAGCTAAACGTAAACAAACAACCCGTCCATAGGAAATGCATTAGACTATACTTTGCAGGCCCATAACTCTGTGTCTACTAGAGATACGGGGATGTCCTTAGGATATGTTATAGTCCAAATTGTCCCCCATCTAACCATACTAAAAACATTGAGCTACGACAAACAGGGGCCGAGATATTAAGCAAAATGTTCGTCAACTTTAGTATCGTCTCACTTATTTTTATTATGTTACTTATGATTTTTGCACTAAACTTTGGAGGCTCATAACTCTTGTTCTACAAGAGATACTGGGATCTCCTTTGGATATGTTATAGTACTCTTTGCTCCCCATACAAGGATACTTTAAACTTGAGGCTACCGCAATATCGTCGTCAACTTACTTTTTGTCTCACTTATTGTTAGAAGGTTACTTTTGATATTTGAAAATAGACTTTGCAGGCTCGTAACTCTGTTTCTACTAGAGATACGGGGATGTCCTTTGAGTATGTTTTAGTCCAATTTATCCCCCATCTAATCATACTAAAAACATTGAGCTACGACAAACAGGGGCCGAGTAATTAAGCTAAACGTAAACAAACAAACCCCTCCATAGGAAATATATTAGACTAAATTCTGGAGGCTCGTAACTCTGGTTCTACCAGAGATACGGGGATGTAAATAATGTGACCTTGACACATATGTTCGGATAATTATAAAAAAAAACTTCGCGGTTTCGAACCTGTGGCCTTCCGGGAGTGAGGCGGATGCGATAACCGCTACACTAAAGATATGTTATTATTTTTAATCGAAAGAACAGGGTCAAGTAATTAAGCATTACGTGAACAAACAAACCCCTCCATAGAAAATGCATTAGACTATACTTTGCAGGCTCGTAACTCTGTTTCTACTGGAGATTTGGGGATGTCCTTTGAGTATGTTATAGTCCAATTTGTCCCCCATCTAACCATACTAAAAACATTGAGCTACGACAAACAGGGGCCGAGTAATTAAGCTAAACGTAAACAAACAACCCGTCCATAGGAAATGCATTAGACTATACTTTGCAGGCCCATAACTCTGTGTCTACTAGAGATACGGGGATGTCCTTAGGATATGTTATAGTCCAAATTGTCCCCCATCTAACCATACTAAAAACATTGAGCTACGACAAACAGGGGCCGAGATATTAAGCAAAATGTTCGTCAACTTTGGTATCGTCTCACTTATTTTTATTATGTTACTTATGATTTTTGCACTAAACTTTGGAGGCTCATAACTCTTGTTCTACATGAGATACTGGGTTCTCCTTTGGATATGTTATAGTACTCTTTGCTCCCCATACAAGGATACTTTAAACTTGAGGCTACCGCAATATCGTCGTCAACTTACTTTTTGTCTCACTTATTGTTAGAAGGTTACTTTTGATTTTTGAAAATAAACTTTGCAGGCTCGTAACTCTGTTTCTACTGGAGATACGGGGATGTCCTTTGAGTATGTTTTAGTCCAATTTATCCCCCATCTAATCATACTAAAAACATTGAGCTACGACAAACAGGGGCCGAGTAATTAAGCTAAACGTAAACAAACAAACCCCTCCATAGGAAATATATTAGACTAAATTCTGGAGGCTCGTAACTCTGGTTCTACCAGAGATACGGGGATGTAAATAATGTGACCTTGACACATATGTTCGGATAATTATAAAAAAAACTTCGCGGTTTCGAACCTGTGGCCTTCCGGGAGTGAGGCGGATGCGATAACCGCTACACTAAAGATATGTTATTATTTTTAATCGAAAGAACAGGGTCAAGTAATTAAGCAATACGTGAACAAACAAACCCCTCCATAGAAAATGCATTAGACTATACTTTGCAGGCTCGTAACTCTGTTTCTACTGGAGATTTGGGGATGTCCTTTGAGTATGTTATAGTCCAATTTGTCCCTCATCTAACCATACTAAAAACATTGAGCTACGACAAACAGGGGCCGAGTAATTAAGCTAAACGTAAACAAACAACCCGTCCATAGGAAATGCATTAGACTATACTTTGCAGGCCGATAACTCTGTGTCTACTAGAGATACGGGGATGTCCTTAGGATATGTTATAGTCCAAATTGTCCCCCATCTAACCATACTAGAAACTTTGGGCTACGACAAACAGGGGCCGAGATATTAAGCAAAATGTTCGTCAATTTTGGTATCGTCTCACTTATTTTTATTATGTTACTTATGATTTTTGCACAAAACTTTGGAGGCTCATAACTCTTGTTCTACAAGAGATACTGGGATCTCCTTTGGATATGTTATAGTACTCTTTGCTCCCCATACAAGGATACTTTAAACTTGAGGCTACCGCAATATCGTCGTCAACTTACTTTTTGTCTCACTTATTGTTAGAAGGTTACTTTTGATTTTTTAAAATAAATTTTGCAGGCTCGTAACTCTGTTTCTACTGGAGATACGGGGATGTCCTTTGAGTATGTTATAGACCAATTTGTCCCCCATCTAGCCATACTAATAATTAGGGCTACGACAAACAGTAGTCGAGTAACTAAGCTAATCGTAAACAAACAAACCCCTCCATAGGAAATATATTAGGCTAAATTCTGGAGGCTCGTAACTCTGGTTCTACCAGAGATACGGGGATGTAAATAATGTGACCTTGACACATATGTTCGGATAATTATAAAAAAAACTTCGCGGTTTCGAACCTGTGGCCTTCCGGGAGTGAGGCGGATGCGATAACCGCTACACTAAAGATATGTTATTATTTTTAATCGAAAGAACAGGGTCAAGTAATTAAGCAATACGTGAACAAACAAACCCCTCCATAGAAAATGCATTAGACTATACTTTGCAGGCTCGTAACTCTGTTTCTACTGGAGATTTGGGGATGTCCTTTGAGTATGTTATAGTCCAATTTGTCCCTCATCTAACCATACTAAAAACATTGAGCTACGACAAACAGGGGCCGAGTAATTAAGCTAAACGTAAACAAACAACCCGTCCATAGGAAATGCATTAGACTATACTTTGCAGGCCGATAACTCTGTGTCTACTAGAGATACGGGGATGTCCTTAGGATATGTTATAGTCCAAATTGTCCCCCATCTAACCATACTAGAAACTTTGGGCTACGACAAACAGGGGCCGAGATATTAAGCAAAATGTTCGTCAATTTTGGTATCGTCTCACTTATTTTTATTATGTTACTTATGATTTTTGCACAAAACTTTGGAGGCTCATAACTCTTGTTCTACAAGAGATACTGGGATCTCCTTTGGATATGTTATAGTACTCTTTGCTCCCCATACAAGGATACTTTAAACTTGAGGCTACCGCAATATCGTCGTCAACTTACTTTTTGTCTCACTTATTGTTAGAAGGTTACTTTTGATTTTTTAAAATAAATTTTGCAGGCTCGTAACTCTGTTCCTACTGGAGATACGGGGATGTCCTTTGAGTATGTTATAGACCAATTTGTCCCCCATCTAGCCATACTAATAATTAGGGCTACGACAAACAGTAGTCGAGTAACTAAGCTAATCGTAAACAAACAAACCCCTCCATAGGAAATATATTAGGCTAAATTCTGGAGGCTCGTAACTCTGGTTCTACCAGAGATACGGGGATGTAAATAATGTGACCTTGACACATATGTTCGGATAATTATAAAAAAAACTTCGCGGTTTCGAACCTGCGGCCTTCCGGGAGTGAGGCGGATGCGATAACCGCTACACTAAAGATATGTTATTATTTTTAATCGAAAGAACAGGGTCAAGTAATTAAGCATTACGTGAACAAACAAACCCCTCCATAGAAAATGCATTAGACTATACTTTGCAGGCTCGTAACTCTGTTTCTACTGGAGATTTGGGGATGTCCTTTGAGTATGTTATAGTCCAATTTGTCCCTCATCTAACCATACTAAAAACATTGAGCTACGACAAACAGGGGCCGAGTAATTAAGCTAAACGTAAACAAACAACCCGTCCATAGGAAATGCATTAGACTATACTTTGCAGGCCGATAACTCTGTGTCTACTAGAGATACGGGGATGTCCTTAGGATATGTTATAGTCCAAATTGTCCCCCATCTAACCATACTAGAAACTTTGGGCTACGACAAACAGGGGCCGAGATATTAAGCAAAATGTTCGTCAATTTTGGTATCGTCTCACTTATTTTTATTATGTTACTTATGATTTTTGCACAAAACTTTGGAGGCTCATAACTCTTGTTCTACAAGAGATACTGGGATCTCCTTTGGATATGTTATAGTACTCTTTGCTCCCCATACAAGGATACTTTAAACTTGAGGCTACCGCAATATCGTCGTCAACTTACTTTTTGTCTCACTTATTGTTAGAAGGTTACTTTTGATTTTTTAAAATAAATTTTGCAGGCTCGTAACTCTGTTTCTACTGGAGATACGGGGATGTCCTTTGAGTATGTTATAGACCAATTTGTCCCCCATCTAGCCATACTAATAATTAGGGCTACGACAAACAGTAGTCGAGTAACTAAGCTAATCGTAAACAAACAAACCCCTCCATAGGAAATATATTAGACTAAATTCTGGAGGCTCGTAACTCTGGTTCTACCAGAGATACGGGGATGTAAATAATGTGACCTTGACACATATGTTCGGATAATTATAAAAAAAAACTTCGCGGTTTCGAACCTGTGGCCTTCCGGGAGTGAGGCGGATGCGATAACCGCTACACTAAAGATATGTTATTATTTTTAATCAAAAGAACAGGGTCAAGTAATTAAGCAATACGTGAACAAACAAACCCCTCCATAGAAAATGCATTAGACTATACTTTGCAGGCTCGTAACTCTGTTTCTACTGGAGATTTGGGGATGTCCTTTGAGTATGTTATAGTCCAATTTGTCCCCCATCTAACCATACTAAAAACATTGAGCTACGACAAACAGGGGCCGAGATATTAAGCAAAATGTTCGTCAACTTTAGTATCGTCTCACTTATTTTTATTATGTTACTTATGATTTTTGCACTAAACTTTGGAGGCTCATAACTCTTGTTCTACAAGAGATACTGGGATCTCCTTTGGATATGTTATAGTACTCTTTGCTCCCCATACAAGGATACTTTAAACTTGAGGCTACCGCAATATCGTCGTCAACTTACTTTTTGTCTCACTTATTGTTAGAAGGTTACTTTTGATTTTTGAAAATAAACTTTGCAGGCTCGTAACTCTGTTTCTACTGGAGATACGGGGATGTCCTTTGAGTATGTTTTAGTCCAATTTATCCCCCATCTAATCATACTAAAAACATTGAGCTACGACAAACAGGGGCCGAGTAATAGAGCTAAACGTAAACAAAAAAACCCCTCCATAGGAAATATATTAGACTAAATTCTGGAGGCTCGTAACTCTGGTTCTACCAGAGATACGGGGATGTAAATAATGTGACCTTGACACATATGTTCGGATAATTATAAAAAAAACTTCGCGGTTTCGAACCTGTGGCCTTCCGGGAGTGAGGCGGATGCGATAACCGCTACACTAAAGATATGTTATTATTTTTAATCGAAAGAACAGGGTCAAGTAATTAAGCATTACGTGAACAAACAAACCCCTCCATAGAAAATGCATTAGACTATACTTTGCAGGCTCGTAACTCTGTTTCTACTGGAGATTTGGGGATGTCCTTTGAGTATGTTATAGTCCAATTTGTCCCCCATCTAACCATACTAAAAACATTGAGCTACGACAAACAGGGGCCGAGTAATTAAGCTAAACGTAAACAAACAACCCGTCCATAGGAAATGCATTAGACTATACTTTGCAGGCCGATAACTCTGTGTCTACTAGAGATACGGGGATGTCCTTAGGATATGTTATAGTCCAAATTGTCCCCCATCTAACCATACTAGAAACTTTGGGCTACGACAAACAGGGGCCGAGATATTAAGCAAAATGTTCGTCAACTTTAGTATCGTCTCACTTATTTTTATTATGTTACTTATGATTTTTGCACTAAACTTTGGAGGCTCATAACTTTTGTTCTACAAGAGATACTGGGATCTCCTTTGGACATGTTATAGTACTCTTTGCTCCCCATACAAGGATACTTTAAACTTGAGGCTACCGCAATATCGTCGTCAACTTACTTTTTGTCTCACTTATTGTTAGAAGGTTACTTTTGATTTTTGAAAATAAACTTTGCAGGCTCGTAACTCTGTTTCTACTGGAGATACGGGGATGTCCTTTGAGTATGTTTTAGTCCAATTTATCCCCCATCTAATCATACTAAAAACATTGAGCTACGACAAACAGGGGCCGAGTAATAGAGCTAAACGTAAACAAAAAAAAACCCTCCATAGGAAATATATTAGACTAAATTCTGGAGGCTCGTAACTCTGGTTCTACCAGAGATACGGGGATGTAAATAATGTGACCTTGACACATATGTTCGGATAATTATAAAAAAACTTCGCGGTTTCGAACCTGTGGCCTTCCGGGAGTGAGGCGGATGCGATAACCGCTACACTAAAGATATGTTATTATTTTTAATCGAAAGAACAGGGTCAAGTAATTAAGCATTACGTGAACAAACAAACCCCTCCATAGAAAATGCATTAGACTATACTTTGCAGGCTCGTAACTCTGTTTCTACTGCAGATTTGGGGATGTCCTTTGAGTATGTTATAGTCCAATTTGTCCCCCATCTAACCATACTAAAAACATTGAGCTACGACAAACAGGGGCCGAGTAATTAAGCTAAACGTAAACAAACAACCCGTCCATAGGAAATGCATTAGACTATACTTTGCAGGCCGATAACTCTGTGTCTACTAGAGATACGGGGATGTCCTTAGGATATGTTATAGTCCAAATTGTCCCCCATCTAACCATACTAGAAACTTTGGGCTACGACAAACAGGGGCCGAGATATTAAGCAAAATGTTCGTCAACTTTAGTATCGTCTCACTTATTTTTATTATGTTACTTATGATTTTTGCACTAAACTTTGGAGGCTCATAACTTTTGTTCTACAAGAGATACTGGGATCTCCTTTGGACATGTTATAGTACTCTTTGCTCCCCATACAAGGATACTTTAAACTTGAGGCTACCGCAATATCGTCGTCAACTTACTTTTTGTCTCACTTATTGTTAGAAGGCTACTTTTGATTTTTGAAAATAAACTTTGCAGGCTCGTAACTCTGTTTCTACTGGAGATACGGGGATGTCCTTTGAGTATGTTTTAGTCCAATTTATCCCCCATCTAATCATACTAAAAACATTGAGCTACGACAAACAGGGGCCGAGTAATAGAGCTAAACGTAAACAAACAAACCCCTCCATAGGAAATATATTAGACTAAATTCTGGAGGCTCGTAACTCTGGTTCTACCAGAGATACGGGGATGTAAATAATGTGACCTTGACACATATGTTCGTATAATTATAAAAAAAACTTCGCGGTTTCGAACCTGTGGCCTTCCGGGAGTGAGGCGGATGCGATAACCGCTACACTAAAGATATGTTATTATTTTTAATCGAAAGAACAGGGTCAAGTAATTAAGCATTACGTGAACAAACAAACCCCTCCATAGAAAATGCATTAGACTATACTTTGCAGGCTCGTAACTCTGTTTCTACTGGAGATTTGGGGATGTCCTTTGAGTATGTTATAGTCCAATTTGTCCCCCATCTAACCATACTAAAAACATTGAGCTACGACAAACAGGGGCCGAGTAATTAAGCTAAACGTAAACAAACAACCCGTCCATAGGAAATGCATTAGACTATACTTTGCAGGCCGATAACTCTGTGTCTACTAGAGATACGGGGATGTCCTTAGGATATGTTATAGTCCAAATTGTCCCCCATCTAACCATACTAGAAACTTTGGGCTACGGCAAACAGGGGCCGAGATATTAAGCAAAATGTTCGTCAACTTTAGTATCGTCTCACTTATTTTTATTATGTTACTTATGATTTTTGCACTAAACTTTGGAGGCTCATAACTTTTGTTCTACAAGAGATACTGGGATCTCCTTTGGACATGTTATAGTACTCTTTGCTCCCCATACAAGGATACTTTAAACTTGAGGCTACCGCAATATCGTCGTCAACTTACTTTTTGTCTCACTTATTGTTAGTAGGTTACTTTTGATTTTTGAAAATAAACTTTGCAGGCTCGTAACTCTGTTTCTACTGGAGATACGGGGATGTCCTTTGAGTATGTTTTAGTCCAATTTATCCCCCATCTAATCATACTAAAAACATTGAGCTACGACAAACAGGGGCCGAGTAATAGAGCTAAACGTAAACAAACAAACCCCTCCATAGGAAATATATTAGACTAAATTCTGGAGGCTCGTAACTCTGGTTCTACCAGAGATACGGGGATGTAAATAATGTGACCTTGACACATATGTTCGGATAATTATAAAAAAAACTTCGCGGTTTCGAACCTGTGGCCTTCCGGGAGTGAGGCGGATGCCATAACCGCTACACTAAAGATATGTTATTATTTTTAATCGAAAGAACAGGGTCAAGTAATTAAGCATTACGTGAACAAACAAACCCCTCCATAGAAAATGCATTAGACTATACTTTGCAGGCTCGTAACTCTGTTTCTACTGGAGATTTGGGGATGTCCTTTGAGTATGTTATAGTCCAATTTGTCCCCCATCTAACCATACTAAAAACATTGAGCTACGACAAACAGGGGCCGAGTAATTAAGCTAAACGTAAACAAACAACCCGTCCATAGGAAATGCATTAGACTATACTTTGCAGGCCGATAACTCTGTGTCTACTAGAGATACGGGGATGTCCTTAGGATATGTTATAGTCCAAATTGTCCCCCATCTAACCATACTAGAAACTTTGGGCTACGACAAACAGGGGCCGAGATATTAAGCAAAATGTTCGTCAACTTTAGTATCGTCTCACTTATTTTTATTATGTTACTTATGATTTTTGCACTAAACTTTGGAGGCTCATAACTTTTGTTCTACAAGAGATACTGGGATCTCCTTTGGACATGTTATAGTACTCTTTGCTCCCCATACAAGGATACTTTAAACTTGAGGCTACCGCAATATCGTCGTCAACTTACTTTTTGTCTCACTTATTGTTAGAAGGTTACTTTTGATTTTTGAAAATAAACTTTGCAGGCTCGTAACTCTGTTTCTACTGGAGATACGGGGATGTCCTTTGAGTATGTTTTAGTCCAATTTATCCCCCATCTAATCATACTAAAAACATTGAGCTACGACAAACAGGGGCCGAGTAATAGAGCTAAACGTAAACAAACAAACCCCTCCATAGGAAATATATTAGACTAAATTCTGGAGGCTCGTAACTCTGGTTCTACCAGAGATACGGGGATGTAAATAATGTGACCTTGACACATATGTTCGGATAATTATAAAAAAAACTTCGCGGTTTCGAACCTCTGGCCTTCCGGGAGTGAGGCGGATGCGATAACCGCTACACTAAAGATATGTTATTATTTTTAATCGAAAGAACAGGGTCAAGTAATTAAGCATTACGTGAACAAACAAACCCCTCCATAGAAAATGCATTAGACCATACTTTGCAGGCTCGTAACTCTGTTTCTACTGGAGATTTGGGGATGTCCTTTGAGTATGTTATAGTCCAATTTGTCCCCCATCTAACCATACTAAAAACATTGAGCTACGACAAACAGGGGCCGAGTAATTAAGCTAAACGTAAACAAACAACCCGTCCATAGGAAATGCATTAGACTATACTTTGCAGGCCGATAACTCTGTGTCTACTAGAGATACGGGGATGTCCTTAGGATATGTTATAGTCCAAATTGTCCCCCATCTAACCATACTAGAAACTTTGGGCTACGACAAACAGGGGCCGAGATATTAAGCAAAATGTTCGTCAACTTTAGTATCGTCTCACTTATTTTTATTATGTTACTTATGATTTTTGCACTAAACTTTGGAGGCTCATAACTTTTGTTCTACAAGAGATACTGGGATCTCCTTTGGACATGTTATAGTACTCTTTGCTCCCCATACAAGGATACTTTAAACTTGAGGCTACCGCAATATCGTCGTCAACTTACTTTTTGTCTCACTTATTGTTAGAAGGTTACTTTTGATTTTTGAAAATAAACTTTGCAGGCTCGTAACTCTGTTTCTACTGGAGATACGGGGATGTCCTTTGAGTATGTTTTAGTCCAATTTATCCCCCATCTAATCATACTAAAAACATTGAGCTACGACAAACAGGGGCCGAGTAATAGAGCTAAACGTAAACAAACAAACCCCTCCATAGGAAATATATTAGACTAAATTCTGGAGGCTCGTAACTCTGGTTCTACCAGAGATACGGGGATGTAAATAATGTGACCTTGACACATATGTTCGGATAATTATAAAAAAAACTTCGCGGTTTCGAACCTGTGGCCTTCCGGGAGTGAGGCGGATGCGATAACCGCTACACTAAAGATATGTTATTATTTTTAATCGAAAGAACAGGGTCAAGTAATTAAGCATTACGTGAACAAACAAACCCCTCCATAGAAAATGCATTAGACTATACTTTGCAGGCTCGTAACTCTGTTTCTACTGGAGATTTGGGGATGTCCTTTGAGTATGTTATAGTCCAATTTGTCCCCCATCTAACCATACTAAAAACATTGAGCTACGACAAACAGGGGCCGAGTAATTAAGCTAAACGTAAACAAACAACCCGTCCATAGGAAATGCATTAGACTATACTTTGCAGGCCGATAACTCTGTGTCTACTAGAGATACGGGGATGTCCTTAGGATATGTTATAGTCCAAATTGTCCCCCATCTAACCATACTAGAAACTTTGGGCTACGACAAACAGGGGCCGAGATATTAAGCAAAATGTTCGTCAACTTTAGTATCGTCTCACTTATTTTTATTATGTTACTTATGATTTTTGCACTAAACTTTGGAGGCTCATAACTTTTGTTCTACAAGAGATACTGGGATCTACTTTGGACATGTTATAGTACTCTTTGCTCCCCATACAAGGATACTTTAAACTTGAGGCTACCGCAATATCGTCGTCAACTTACTTTTTGTCTCACTTATTGTTAGAAGGTTACTTTTGATTTTTGAAAATAAACTTTGCAGGCTCGTAACTCTGTTTCTACTGGAGATACGGGGATGTCCTTTGAGTATGTTTTAGTCCAATTTATCCCCCATCTAATCATACTAAAAACATTGAGCTACGACAAACAGGGGCCGAGTAATAGAGCTAAACGTAAACAAACAAACCCCTCCATAGGAAATATATTAGACTAAATTCTGGAGGCTCGTAACTCTGGTTCTACCAGAGATACGGGGATGTAAATAATGTGACCTTGACACATATGTTCGGATAATTATAAAAAAAACTTCGCGGTTTCGAACCTGTGGCCTTCCGGGAGTGAGGCGGATGCGATAACCGCTACACTAAAGATATGTTATTATTTTTAATCGAAAGAACAGGGTCAAGTAATTAAGCATTACGTGAACAAACAAACCCCTCCATAGAAAATGCATTAGACCATACTTTGCAGGCTCGTAACTCTGTTTCTACTGGAGATTTGGGGATGTCCTTTGAGTATGTTATAGTCCAATTTGTCCCCCATCTAACCATACTAAAAACATTGAGCTACGACAAACAGGGGCCGAGTAATTAAGCTAAACGTAAACAAACAACCCGTCCATAGGAAATGCATTAGACTATACTTTGCAGGCCGATAACTCTGTGTCTACTAGAGATACGGGGATGTCCTTAGGATATGTTATAGTCCAAATTGTCCCCCATCTAACCATACTAGAAACTTTGGGCTACGACAAACAGGGGCCGAGATATTAAGCAAAATGTTCGTCAACTTTAGTATCGTCTCACTTATTTTTATTATGTTACTTATGATTTTTGCACTAAACTTTGGAGGCTCATAACTTTTGTTCTACAAGAGATACTGGGATCTCCTTTGGACATGTTATAGTACTCTTTGCTCCCCATACAAGGATACTTTAAACTTGAGGCTACCGCAATATCGTCGTCAACTTACTTTTTGTCTCACTTATTGTTAGAAGGTTACTTTTGATTTTTGAAAATAAACTTTGCAGGCTCGTAACTCTGTTTCTACTGGAGATACGGGGATGTCCTTTGAGTATGTTTTAGTCCAATTTATCCCCCATCTAATCATACTAAAAACATTGAGCTACGACAAACAGGGGCCGAGTAATAGAGCTAAACGTAAACAAACAAACCCCTCCATAGGAAATATATTAGACTAAATTCTGGAGGCTCGTAACTCTGGTTCTACCAGAGATACGGGGATGTAAATTATGTGACCTTGACACATATGTTCGGATAATTATAAAAAAAACTTCGCGGTTTCGAACCTGTGGCCTTCCGGGAGTGAGGCGGATGCGATAACCGCTACACTAAAGATATGTTATTATTTTTAATCGAAAGAACAGGGTCAAGTAATTAAGCATTACGTGAACAAACAAACCCCTCCATAGAAAATGCATTAGACCATACTTTGCAGGCTCGTAACTCTGTTTCTACTGGAGATTTGGGGATGTCCTTTGAGTATGTTATAGTCCAATTTGTCCCCCATCTAACCATACTAAAAACATTGAGCTACGACAAACAGGGGCCGAGTAATTAAGCTAAACGTAAACAAACAACCCGTCCATAGGAAATGCATTAGACTATACTTTGCAGGCCGATAACTCTGTGTCTACTAGAGATACGGGGATGTCCTTAGGATATGTTATAGTCCAAATTGTCCCCCATCTAACCATACTAGAAACTTTGGGCTACGACAAACAGGGGCCGAGATATTAAGCAAAATGTTCGTCAACTTTAGTATCGTCTCACTTATTTTTATTATGTTACTTATGATTTTTGCACTAAACTTTGGAGGCTCATAACTTTTGTTCTACAAGAGATACTGGGATCTCCTTTGGACATGTTATAGTACTCTTTGCTCCCCATACAAGGATACTTTAAACTTGAGGCTACCGCAATATCGTCGTCAACTTACTTTTTGTCTCACTTATTGTTAGAAGGTTACTTTTGATTTTTGAAAATAAACTTTGCAGGCTCGTAACTCTGTTTCTACTGGAGATACGGGGATGTCCTTTGAGTATGTTTTAGTCCAATTTATCCCCCATCTAATCATACTAAAAACATTGAGCTACGACAAACAGGGGCCGAGTAATAGAGCTAAACGTAAACAAACAAACCCCTCCATAGGAAATATATTAGACTAAATTCTGGAGGCTCGTAACTCTGGTTCTACCAGAGATACGGGGATGTAAATTATGTGACCTTGACACATATGTTCGGATAATTATAAAAAAAACTTCGCGGTTTCGAACCTGTGGCCTTCCGGGAGTGAGGCGGATGCGATAACCGCTACACTAAAGATATGTTATTATTTTTAATCGAAAGAACAGGGTCAAGTAATTAAGCATTACGTGAACAAACAAACCCCTCCATAGAAAATGCATTAGACCATACTTTGCAGGCTCGTAACTCTGTTTCTACTGGAGATTTGGGGATGTCCTTTGAGTATGTTATAGTCCAATTTGTCCCCCATCTAACCATACTAAAAACATTGAGCTACGACAAACAGGGGCCGAGTAATTAAGCTAAACGTAAACAAACAACCCGTCCATAGGAAATGCATTAGACTATACTTTGCAGGCCGATAACTCTGTGTCTACTAGAGATACGGGGATGTCCTTAGGATATGTTATAGTCCAAATTGTCCCCCATCTAACCATACTAGAAACTTTGGGCTACGACAAACAGGGGCCGAGATATTAAGCAAAATGTTCGTCAATTTTGGTATCGTCTCACTTATTTTTATTATGTTACTTATGATTTTTGCACAAAACTTTGGAGGCTCATAACTCTTGTTCTACAAGAGATACTGGGATCTCCTTTGGATATGTTATAGTACTCTTTGCTCCCCATACAAGGATACTTTAAACTTGAGGCTACCGCAATATCGTCGTCAACTTACTTTTTGTCTCACTTATTGTTAGAAGGTTACTTTTGATTTTTGAAAATAAACTTTGCAGGCTCGTAACTCTGTTTCTACTGGAGATACGGGGATGTCCTTTGAGTATGTTTTAGTCCAATTTATCCCCCATCTAATCATACTAAAAACATTGAGCTACGACAAACAGGGGCCGAGTAATAGAGCTAAACGTAAACAAACAAACCCCTCCATAGGAAATATATTAGACTAAATTCTGGAGGCTCGTAACTCTGGTTCTACCAGAGATACGGGGATGTAAATAATGTGACCTTGACACATATGTTCGGATAATTATAAAAAAAACTTCGCGGTTTCGAACCTGTGGCCTTCCGGGAGTGAGGCGGATGCGATAACCGCTACACTAAAGATATGTTATTATTTTTAATCGAAAGAACAGGGTCAAGTAATTAAGCATTACGTGAACAAACAAACCCCTCCATAGAAAATGCATTAGACCATACTTTGCAGGCTCGTAACTCTGTTTCTACTGGAGATTTGGGGATGTCCTTTGAGTATGTTATAGTTTAATTTGTCCCCCATCTAACCATACTAAAAACATTGAGCTACGACAAACAGGGGCCGAGTAATTAAGCTAAACGTAAACAAACAACCCGTCCATAGGAAATGCATTAGACTATACTTTGCAGGCCGATAACTCTGTGTCTACTAGAGATACGGGGATGTCCTTAGGATATGTTATAGTCCAAATTGTCCCCCATCTAGCCATACTAGAAACTTTGGGCTACGACAAACAGGGGCCGAGATATTAAGCAAAATGTTCGTCAATTTTGGTATCGTCTCACTTATTTTTATTATGTTACTTATGATTTTTGCACAAAACTTTGGAGGCTCATAACTCTTGTTCTACAAGAGATACTGGGATCTCCTTTGGATATGTTATAGTACTCTTTGCTCCCCATACAAGGATACTTTAAACTTGAGGCTACCGCAATATCGTCGTCAACTTACTTTTTGTCTCACTTATTGTTAGAAGGTTACTTTTGATTTTTGAAAATAAATTTTGCAGGCTCGTAACTCTGTTTCTACTGGAGATACGGGGATGTCCTTTGAGTATGTTATAGACCAATTTGTCCCCCATCTAGCCATACTAATAATTAGGGCTACGACAAACAGTAGTCGAGTAACTAAGCTAATCGTAAACAAACAAACCCCTCCATAGGAAATATATTAGACTAAATTCTGGAGGCTCGTAACTCTGGTTCTACCAGAGATACGGGGATGTAAATAATGTGACCTTGACACATATGTTCGGATAATTATAAAAAAAAACTTCGCGGTTTCGAACCTGTGGCCTTCCGGGAGTGAGGTGGATGCGATAACCGCTACACTAAAGATATGTTATTATTTTTAATCAAAAGAACAGGGTCAAGTAATTAAGCATTACGTGAACAAACAAACCCCTCCATAGAAAATGCATTAGACTATACTTTGCAGGCTCGTAACTCTGTTTCTACTGGAGATTTGGGGATGTCCTTTGAGTATGTTATAGTCCAATTTGTCCCCCATCTAACCATACTAAAAACATTGAGCTACGACAAACAGGGGCCGAGTAATTAAGCTAAACGTAAACAAACAACCCGTCCATAGGAAATGCATTAGACTATACTTTGCAGGCCCATAACTCTGTGTCTACTAGAGATACGGGGATGTCCTTAGGATATGTTATAGTCCAAATTGTCCCCCATCTAACCATACTAAAAACATTGAGCTACGACAAACAGGGGCCGAGATATTAAGCAAAATGTTCGTCAACTTTGGTATCGTCTCACTTATTTTTATTATGTTACTTATGATTTTTGCACTAAACTTTGGAGGCTCATAACTCTTGTTCTACATGAGATACTGGGTTCTCCTTTGGATATGTTATAGTACTCTTTGCTCCCCATACAAGGATACTTTAAACTTGAGGCTACCGCAATATCGTCGTCAACTTACTTTTTGTCTCACTTATTGTTAGAAGGTTACTTTTGATTTTTGAAAATAAACTTTGCAGGCTCGTAACTCTGTTTCTACTGGAGATACGGGGATGTCCTTTGAGTATGTTTTAGTCCAATTTATCCCCCATCTAATCATACTAAAAACATTGAGCTACGACAAACAGGGGCCGAGTAATTAAGCTAAACGTAAACAAACAAACCCCTCCATAGGAAATATATTAGACTAAATTCTGGAGGCTCGTAACTCTGGTTCTACCAGAGATACGGGGATGTAAATAATGTGACCTTGACACATATGTTCGGATAATTATAAAAAAAACTTCGCGGTTTCGAACCTGTGGCCTTCCGGGAGTGAGGCGGATGCGATAACCGCTACACTAAAGATATGTTATTATTTTTAATCGAAAGAACAGGGTCAAGTAATTAAGCAATACGTGAACAAACAAACCCCTCCATAGAAAATGCATTAGACTATACTTTGCAGGCTCGTAACTCTGTTTCTACTGGAGATTTGGGGATGTCCTTTGAGTATGTTATAGTCCAATTTGTCCCTCATCTAACCATACTAAAAACATTGAGCTACGACAAACAGGGGCCGAGTAATTAAGCTAAACGTAAACAAACAACCCGTCCATAGGAAATGCATTAGACTATACTTTGCAGGCCGATAACTCTGTGTCTACTAGAGATACGGGGATGTCCTTAGGATATGTTATAGTCCAAATTGTCCCCCATCTAACCATACTAGAAACTTTGGGCTACGACAAACAGGGGCCGAGATATTAAGCAAAATGTTCGTCAATTTTGGTATCGTCTCACTTATTTTTATTATGTTACTTATGATTTTTGCACAAAACTTTGGAGGCTCATAACTCTTGTTCTACAAGAGATACTGGGATCTCCTTTGGATATGTTATAGTACTCTTTGCTCCCCATACAAGGATACTTTAAACTTGAGGCTACCGCAATATCGTCGTCAACTTACTTTTTGTCTCACTTATTGTTAGAAGGTTACTTTTGATTTTTTAAAATAAATTTTGCAGGCTCGTAACTCTGTTTCTACTGGAGATACGGGGATGTCCTTTGAGTATGTTATAGACCAATTTGTCCCCCATCTAGCCATACTAATAATTAGGGCTACGACAAACAGTAGTCGAGTAACTAAGCTAATCGTAAACAAACAAACCCCTCCATAGGAAATATATTAGGCTAAATTCTGGAGGCTCGTAACTCTGGTTCTACCAGAGATACGGGGATGTAAATAATGTGACCTTGACACATATGTTCGGATAATTATAAAAAAAACTTCGCGGTTTCGAACCTGCGGCCTTCCGGGAGTGAGGCGGATGCGATAACCGCTACACTAAAGATATGTTATTATTTTTAATCGAAAGAACGGTATATAACCATTGAACAGAATTCCATTGGAACGAAATTCCATTGGACCGAAATAAAAAATAAGTTGTTCTAATTGACCGAAGCTAGCCGGCTGTTCCCAATGGACCTAATTCCCATTGAGCAGACTTGCCATTCCTGTTGGACAGAAGTCTCGTTGGAGCGAATTTCCCATTGGCGCGATTTCGCATTTTATCCTATTCCCATTGAGCAGACTTCCCATTCCTGTTGGACAGAAGTCTCGTTGGAGCGAATTTCCCATTGGTGCGATTTCGCATTTTATAATGCTATATTAATTAAGGTCGTTGAAAAATAAACATGGGCCTTTTCCAAAATATTCTTATTTTCTAGGTTGCCCTAGGGTTAGCTTAGGTTAGGTTAGGTTAGGTTAGGTTAGGTTAGGTTAGGTTAGGTTTGGTTAGGTTAGGTTAGGTTAGGTTTGGTTAGGTTTGGTTAGGTTTGGTTAGGTTAGGTTAGGTTAGGTTAAGTTAGGTTAGGTTAGGTTAGGTTTGGTTCTGTTTGGTTTGGTTTGGTTAGGTTAGGTTAGGTTAGGTTTGGTTAGGTTTGGTTAGGTTAGGTTAGGTTTGGTTAGGTTAGGTTAGGTTAGGTTAGGTTTGGTTAGGTTTGGTTAGGTTAGGTTAGGTTTGGTTTGGTTAGGTTAGGTTTGGTTTGGTTAGGTTTGGTTAGGTTAGGTTTGGTTAGGTTAGGTTTGGTTTGGTTTGGTTTGGTTAGGTTAGGTTTGTTTAGGTTTGGTTAGGTTAGGTTAGGTTCGGTGTGTGGAATCGGATATAGACAAATTCATTTATTCCATTAATAAGCCGGAATCGTCGTTAACAGCAGCTTCAAGCTTGGGCCAAAAAGCGACGCCAGTCATCGTTCACTACCTCTAGCGTTGGCTCTTGGCAGAACGAGAATGGCTGCTTGCCCCATGTACGGTTGGATTCTCTTCTTGTACTTAATGATTTCATTCACATGACCAATCTGTCGAATGGGATTTCTGTCGAATGGGATTTCCGACCGAATGGGATTTCTGTCGCATGGGATTTCTGTCGAATGGGATTTCTGTCGCATGGGATTTCTGTCGAATGGGATTTCTGTCGAATGGGATTTCTGTCGAATGGGATTTCTGTCGAATGGGATTTTCGGCCGAATGGGATTTCTGTCGAATGGGATTTTCGGCCGAATGGGATTTCTGTCGAATGAAATTCTGCCCAACGGATTCTATCCAATGGGATATAAGCGAAAGAACAGGGTCAAGTAATTAAGCATTACGTGAACAAACAAACCCCTCCATAGAAAATGCATTAGACTATACTTTGCAGGCTCGTAACTCTGTTTCTACTGGAGATTTGGGGATGTCCTTTGAGTATGTTATAGTCCAATTTGTCCCTCATCTAACCATACTAAAAACATTGAGCTACGACAAACAGGGGCCGAGTAATTAAGCTAAACGTAAACAAACAACCCGTCCATAGGAAATGCATTAGACTATACTTTGCAGGCCGATAACTCTGTGTCTACTAGAGATACGGGGATGTCCTTAGGATATGTTATAGTCCAAATTGTCCCCCATCTAACCATACTAGAAACTTTGGGCTACGACAAACAGGGGCCGAGATATTAAGCAAAATGTTCGTCAATTTTGGTATCGTCTCACTTATTTTTATTATGTTACTTATGATTTTTGCACAAAACTTTGGAGGCTCATAACTCTTGTTCTACAAGAGATACTGGGATCTCCTTTGGATATGTTATAGTACTCTTTGCTCCCCATACAAGGATACTTTAAACTTGAGGCTACCGCAATATCGTCGTCAACTTACTTTTTGTCTCACTTATTGTTAGAAGGTTACTTTTGATTTTTTAAAATAAATTTTGCAGGCTCGTAACTCTGTTTCTACTGGAGATACGGGGATGTCCTTTGAGTATGTTATAGACCAATTTGTCCCCCATCTAGCCATACTAATAATTAGGGCTACGACAAACAGTAGTCGAGTAACTAAGCTAATCGTAAACAAACAAACCCCTCCATAGGAAATATATTAGACTAAATTCTGGAGGCTCGTAACTCTGGTTCTACCAGAGATACGGGGATGTAAATAATGTGACCTTGACACATATGTTCGGATAATTATAAAAAAAAACTTCGCGGTTTCGAACCTGTGGCCTTCCGGGAGTGAGGCGGATGCGATAACCGCTACACTAAAGATATGTTATTATTTTTAATCAAAAGAACAGGGTCAAGTAATTAAGCAATACGTGAACAAACAAACCCCTCCATAGAAAATGCATTAGACTATACTTTGCAGGCTCGTAACTCTGTTTCTACTGGAGATTTGGGGATGTCCTTTGAGTATGTTATAGTCCAATTTGTCCCCCATCTAACCATACTAAAAACATTGAGCTACGACAAACAGGGGCCGAGATATTAAGCAAAATGTTCGTCAACTTTAGTATCGTCTCACTTATTTTTATTATGTTACTTATGATTTTTGCACTAAACTTTGGAGGCTCATAACTCTTGTTCTACAAGAGATACTGGGATCTCCTTTGGATATGTTATAGTACTCTTTGCTCCCCATACAAGGATACTTTAAACTTGAGGCTACCGCAATATCGTCGTCAACTTACTTTTTGTCTCACTTATTGTTAGAAGGTTACTTTTGATTTTTGAAAATAAACTTTGCAGGCTCGTAACTCTGTTTCTACTGGAGATACGGGGATGTCCTTTGAGTATGTTTTAGTCCAATTTATCCCCCATCTAATCATACTAAAAACATTGAGCTACGACAAACAGGGGCCGAGTAATAGAGCTAAACGTAAACAAAAAAACCCCTCCATAGGAAATATATTAGACTAAATTCTGGAGGCTCGTAACTCTGGTTCTACCAGAGATACGGGGATGTAAATAATGTGACCTTGACACATATGTTCGGATAATTATAAAAAAAACTTCGCGGTTTCGAACCTGTGGCCTTCCGGGAGTGAGGCGGATGCGATAACCGCTACACTAAAGATATGTTATTATTTTTAATCGAAAGAACAGGGTCAAGTAATTAAGCATTACGTGAACAAACAAACCCCTCCATAGAAAATGCATTAGACTATACTTTGCAGGCTCGTAACTCTGTTTCTACTGGAGATTTGGGGATGTCCTTTGAGTATGTTATAGTCCAATTTGTCCCCCATCTAACCATACTAAAAACATTGAGCTACGACAAACAGGGGCCGAGTAATTAAGCTAAACGTAAACAAACAACCCGTCCATAGGAAATGCATTAGACTATACTTTGCAGGCCGATAACTCTGTGTCTACTAGAGATACGGGGATGTCCTTAGGATATGTTATAGTCCAAATTGTCCCCCATCTAACCATACTAGAAACTTTGGGCTACGACAAACAGGGGCCGAGATATTAAGCAAAATGTTCGTCAACTTTAGTATCGTCTCACTTATTTTTATTATGTTACTTATGATTTTTGCACTAAACTTTGGAGGCTCATAACTTTTGTTCTACAAGAGATACTGGGATCTCCTTTGGACATGTTATAGTACTCTTTGCTCCCCATACAAGGATACTTTAAACTTGAGGCTACCGCAATATCGTCGTCAACTTACTTTTTGTCTCACTTATTGTTAGAAGGTTACTTTTGATTTTTGAAAATAAACTTTGCAGGCTCGTAACTCTGTTTCTACTGGAGATACGGGGATGTCCTTTTAGTATGTTTTAGTCCAATTTATCCCCCATCTAATCATACTAAAAACATTGAGCTACGACAAACAGGGGCCGAGTAATAGAGCTAAACGTAAACAAAAAAAACCCCTCCATAGGAAATATATTAGACTAAATTCTGGAGGCTCGTAACTCTGGTTCTACCAGAGATACGGGGATGTAAATAATGTGACCTTGACACATATGTTCGGATAATTATAAAAAAAACTTCGCGGTTTCGAACCTGTGGCCTTCCGGGAGTGAGGCGGATGCGATAACCGCTACACTAAAGATATGTTATTATTTTTAATCGAAAGAACAGGGTCAAGTAATTAAGCATTACGTGAACAAACAAACCCCTCCATAGAAAATGCATTAGACTATACTTTGCAGGCTCGTAACTCTGTTTCTACTGGAGATTTGGGGATGTCCTTTGAGTATGTTATAGTCCAATTTGTCCCCCATCTAACCATACTAAAAACATTGAGCTACGACAAACAGGGGCCGAGTAATTAAGCTAAACGTAAACAAACAACCCGTCCATAGGAAATGCATTAGACTATACTTTGCAGGCCGATAACTCTGTGTCTACTAGAGATACGGGGATGTCCTTAGGATATGTTATAGTCCAAATTGTCCCCCATCTAACCATACTAGAAACTTTGGGCTACGACAAACAGGGGCCGAGATATTAAGCAAAATGTTCGTCAACTTTAGTATCGTCTCACTTATTTTTATTATGTTACTTATGATTTTTGCACTAAACTTTGGAGGCTCATAACTTTTGTTCTACAAGAGATACTGGGATCTCCTTTGGACATGTTATAGTACTCTTTGCTCCCCATACAAGGATACTTTAAACTTGAGGCTACCGCAATATCGTCGTCAACTTACTTTTTGTCTCACTTATTGTTAGAAGGGTACTTTTGATTTTTGAAAATAAACTTTGCAGGCTCGTAACTCTGTTTCTACTGGAGATACGGGGATGTCCTTTGAGTATGTTTTAGTCCAATTTATCCCCCATCTAATCATACTAAAAACATTGAGCTACGACAAACAGGGGCCGAGTAATAGAGCTAAACGTAAACAAACAAACCCCTCCATAGGAAATATATTAGACTAAATTCTGGAGGCTCGTAACTCTGGTTCTACCAGAGATACGGGGATGTAAATAATGTGACCTTGACACATATGTTCGTATAATTATAAAAAAAACTTCGCGGTTTCGAACCTGTGGCCTTCCGGGAGTGAGGCGGATGCGATAACCGCTACACTAAAGATATGTTATTATTTTTAATCGAAAGAACAGGGTCAAGTAATTAAGCATTACGTGAACAAACAAACCCCTCCATAGAAAATGCATTAGACTATACTTTGCAGGCTCGTAACTCTGTTTCTACTGGAGATTTGGGGATGTCCTTTGAGTATGTTATAGTCCAATTTGTCCCCCATCTAACCATACTAAAAACATTGAGCTACGACAAACAGGGGCCGAGTAATTAAGCTAAACGTAAACAAACAACCCGTCCTTAGGAAATGCATTAGACTATACTTTGCAGGCCGATAACTCTGTGTCTACTAGAGATACGGGGATGTCCTTAGGATATGTTATAGTCCAAATTGTCCCCCATCTAACCATACTAGAAACTTTGGGCTACGGCAAACAGGGGCCGAGATATTAAGCAAAATGTTCGTCAACTTTAGTATCGTCTCACTTATTTTTATTATGTTACTTATGATTTTTGCACTAAACTTTGGAGGCTCATAACTTTTGTTCTACAAGAGATACTGGGATCTCCTTTGGACATGTTATAGTACTCTTTGCTCCCCATACAAGGATACTTTAAACTTGAGGCTACCGCAATATCGTCGTCAACTTACTTTTTGTCTCACTTATTGTTAGTAGGTTACTTTTGATTTTTGAAAATAAACTTTGCAGGCTCGTAACTCTGTTTCTACTGGAGATACGGGGATGTCCTTTGAGTATGTTTTAGTCCAATTTATCCCCCATCTAATCATACTAAAAACATTGAGCTACGACAAACAGGGGCCGAGTAATAGAGCTAAACGTAAACAAACAAACCCCTCCATAGGAAATATATTAGACTAAATTCTGGAGGCTCGTAACTCTGGTTCTACCAGAGATACGGGGATGTAAATAATGTGACCTTGACACATATGTTCGGATAATTATAAAAAAAACTTCGCGGTTTCGAACCTGTGGCCTTCCGGGAGTGAGGCGGATGCCATAACCGCTACACTAAAGATATGTTATTATTTTTAATCGAAAGAACAGGGTCAAGTAATTAAGCATTACGTGAACAAACAAACCCCTCCATAGAAAATGCATTAGACTATACTTTGCAGGCTCGTAACTCTGTTTCTACTGGAGATTTGGGGATGTCCTTTGAGTATGTTATAGTCCAATTTGTCCCCCATCTAACCATACTAAAAACATTGAGCTACGACAAACAGGGGCCGAGTAATTAAGCTAAACGTAAACAAACAACCCGTCCATAGGAAATGCATTAGACTATACTTTGCAGGCCGATAACTCTGTGTCTACTAGAGATACGGGGATGTCCTTAGGATATGTTATAGTCCAAATTGTCCCCCATCTAACCATACTAGAAACTTTGGGCTACGACAAACAGGGGCCGAGATATTAAGCAAAATGTTCGTCAACTTTAGTATCGTCTCACTTATTTTTATTATGTTACTTATGATTTTTGCACTAAACTTTGGAGGCTCATAACTTTTGTTCTACAAGAGATACTGGGATCTCCTTTGGACATGTTATAGTACTCTTTGCTCCCCATACAAGGATACTTTAAACTTGAGGCTACCGCAATATCGTCGTCAACTTACTTTTTGTCTCACTTATTGTTAGAAGGTTACTTTTGATTTTTGAAAATAAACTTTGCAGGCTCGTAACTCTGTTTCTACTGGAGATACGGGGATGTCCTTTGAGTATGTTTTAGTCCAATTTATCCCCCATCTAATCATACTAAAAACATTGAGCTACGACAAACAGGGGCCGAGTAATAGAGCTAAACGTAAACAAACAAACCCCTCCATAGGAAATATATTAGACTAAATTCTGGAGGCTCGTAACTCTGGTTCTACCAGAGATACGGGGATGTAAATAATGTGACCTTGACACATATGTTCGGATAATTATAAAAAAAACTTCGCGGTTTCGAACCTCTGGCCTTCCGGGAGTGAGGCGGATGCGATAACCGCTACACTAAAGATATGTTATTATTTTTAATCGAAAGAACAGGGTCAAGTAATTAAGCATTACGTGAACAAACAAACCCCTCCATAGAAAATGCATTAGACCATACTTTGCAGGCTCGTAACTCTGTTTCTACTGGAGATTTGGGGATGTCCTTTGAGTATGTTATAGTCCAATTTGTCCCCCATCTAACCATACTAAAAACATTGAGCTACGACAAACAGGGGCCGAGTAATTAAGCTAAACGTAAACAAACAACCCGTCCATAGGAAATGCATTAGACTATACTTTGCAGGCCGATAACTCTGTGTCTACTAGAGATACGGGGATGTCCTTAGGATATGTTATAGTCCAAATTGTCCCCCATCTAACCATACTAGAAACTTTGGGCTACGACAAACAGGGGCCGAGATATTAAGCAAAATGTTCGTCAACTTTAGTATCGTCTCACTTATTTTTATTATGTTACTTATGATTTTTGCACTAAACTTTGGAGGCTCATAACTTTTGTTCTACAAGAGATACTGGGATCTCCTTTGGACATGTTATAGTACTCTTTGCTCCCCATACAAGGATACTTTAAACTTGAGGCTACCGCAATATCGTCGTCAACTTACTTTTTGTCTCACTTATTGTTAGAAGGTTACTTTTGATTTTTGAAAATAAACTTTGCAGGCTCGTAACTCTGTTTCTACTGGAGATACGGGGATGTCCTTTGAGTATGTTTTAGTCCAATTTATCCCCCATCTAATCATACTAAAAACATTGAGCTACGACAAACAGGGGCCGAGTAATAGAGCTAAACGTAAACAAACAAACCCCTCCATAGGAAATATATTAGACTAAATTCTGGAGGCTCGTAACTCTGGTTCTACCAGAGATACGGGGATGTAAATAATGTGACCTTGACACATATGTTCGGATAATTATAAAAAAAACTTCGCGGTTTCGAACCTGTGGCCTTCCGGGAGTGAGGCGGATGCGATAACCGCTACACTAAAGATATGTTATTATTTTTAATCGAAAGAACAGGGTCAAGTAATTAAGCATTACGTGAACAAACAAACCCCTCCATAGAAAATGCATTAGACTATACTTTGCAGGCTCGTAACTCTGTTTCTACTGGAGATTTGGGGATGTCCTTTGAGTATGTTATAGTCCAATTTGTCCCCCATCTAACCATACTAAAAACATTGAGCTACGACAAACAGGGGCCGAGTAATTAAGCTAAACGTAAACAAACAACCCGTCCATAGGAAATGCATTAGACTATACTTTGCAGGCCGATAACTCTGTGTCTACTAGAGATACGGGGATGTCCTTAGGATATGTTATAGTCCAAATTGTCCACCATCTAACCATACTAGAAACTTTGGGCTACGACAAACAGGGGCCGAGATATTAAGCAAAATGTTCGTCAACTTTAGTATCGTCTCACTTATTTTTATTATGTTACTTATGATTTTTGCACTAAACTTTGGAGGCTCATAACTTTTGTTCTACAAGAGATACTGGGATCTACTTTGGACATGTTATAGTACTCTTTGCTCCCCATACAAGGATACTTTAAACTTGAGGCTACCGCAATATCGTCGTCAACTTACTTTTTGTCTCACTTATTGTTAGAAGGTTACTTTTGATTTTTGAAAATAAACTTTGCAGGCTCGTAACTCTGTTTCTACTGGAGATACGGGGATGTCCTTTGAGTATGTTTTAGTCCAATTTATCCCCCATCTAATCATACTAAAAACATTGAGCTACGACAAACAGGGGCCGAGTAATAGAGCTAAACGTAAACAAACAAACCCCTCCATAGGAAATATATTAGACTAAATTCTGGAGGCTCGTAACTCTGGTTCTACCAGAGATACGGGGATGTAAATAATGTGACCTTGACACATATGTTCGGATAATTATAAAAAAAACTTCGCGGTTTCGAACCTGTGGCCTTCCGGGAGTGAGGCGGATGCGATAACCGCTACACTAAAGATATGTTATTATTTTTAATCGAAAGAACAGGGTCAAGTAATTAAGCATTACGTGAACAAACAAACCCCTCCATAGAAAATGCATTAGACCATACTTTGCAGGCTCGTAACTCTGTTTCTACTGGAGATTTGGGGATGTCCTTTGAGTATGTTATAGTCCAATTTGTCCCCCATCTAACCATACTAAAAACATTGAGCTACGACAAACAGGGGCCGAGTAATTAAGCTAAACGTAAACAAACAACCCGTCCATAGGAAATGCATTAGACTATACTTTGCAGGCCGATAACTCTGTGTCTACTAGAGATACGGGGATGTCCTTAGGATATGTTATAGTCCAAATTGTCCCCCATCTAACCATACTAGAAACTTTGGGCTACGACAAACAGGGGCCGAGATATTAAGCAAAATGTTCGTCAACTTTAGTATCGTCTCACTTATTTTTATTATGTTACTTATGATTTTTGCACTAAATTTTGGAGGCTCATAACTTTTGTTCTACAAGAGATACTGGGATCTCCTTTGGACATGTTATAGTACTCTTTGCTCCCCATACAAGGATACTTTAAACTTGAGGCTACCGCAATATCGTCGTCAACTTACTTTTTGTCTCACTTATTGTTAGAAGGTTACTTTTGATTTTTGAAAATAAACTTTGCAGGCTCGTAACTCTGTTTCTACTGGAGATACGGGGATGTCCTTTGAGTATGTTTTAGTCCAATTTATCCCCCATCTAATCATACTAAAAACATTGAGCTACGACAAACAGGGGCCGAGTAATAGAGCTAAACGTAAACAAACAAACCCCTCCATAGGAAATATATTAGACTAAATTCTGGAGGCTCGTAACTCTGGTTCTACCAGAGATACGGGGATGTAAATAATGTGACCTTGACACATATGTTCGGATAATTATAAAAAAAACTTCGCGGTTTCGAACCTGTGGCCTTCCGGGAGTGAGGCGGATGCGATAACCGCTACACTAAAGATATGTTATTATTTTTAATCGAAAGAACAGGGTCAAGTAATTAAGCATTACGTGAACAAACAAACCCCTCCATAGAAAATGCATTAGACCATACTTTGCAGGCTCGTAACTCTGTTTCTACTGGAGATTTGGGGATGTCCTTTGAGTATGTTATAGTCCAATTTGTCCCCCATCTAACCATACTAAAAACATTGAGCTACGACAAACAGGGGCCGAGTAATTAAGCTAAACGTAAACAAACAACCCGTCCATAGGAAATGCATTAGACTATACTTTGCAGGCCGATAACTCTGTGTCTACTAGAGATACGGGGATGTCCTTAGGATATGTTATAGTCCAAATTGTCCCCCATCTAACCATACTAGAAACTTTGGGCTACGACAAACAGGGGCCGAGATATTAAGCAAAATGTTCGTCAATTTTGGTATCGTCTCACTTATTTTTATTATGTTACTTATGATTTTTGCACAAAACTTTGGAGGCTCATAACTCTTGTTCTACAAGAGATACTGGGATCTCCTTTGGATATGTTATAGTACTCTTTGCTCCCCATACAAGGATACTTTAAACTTGAGGCTACCGCAATATCGTCGTCAACTTACTTTTTGTCTCACTTATTGTTAGAAGGTTACTTTTGATTTTTGAAAATAAACTTTGCAGGCTCGTAACTCTGTTTCTACTGGAGATACGGGGATGTCCTTTGAGTATGTTTTAGTCCAATTTATCCCCCATCTAATCATACTAAAAACATTGAGCTACGACAAACAGGGGCCGAGTAATAGAGCTAAACGTAAACAAACAAACCCCTCCATAGGAAATATATTAGACTAAATTCTGGAGGCTCGTAACTCTGGTTCTACCAGAGATACGGGGATGTAAATAATGTGACCTTGACACATATGTTCGGATAATTATAAAAAAAACTTCGCGGTTTCGAACCTGTGGCCTTCCGGGAGTGAGGCGGATGCGATAACCGCTACACTAAAGATATGTTATTATTTTTAATCGAAAGAACAGGGTCAAGTAATTAAGCATTACGTGAACAAACAAACCCCTCCATAGAAAATGCATTAGACCATACTTTGCAGGCTCGTAACTCTGTTTCTACTGGAGATTTGGGGATGTCCTTTGAGTATGTTATAGTTTAATTTGTCCCCCATCTAACCATACTAAAAACATTGAGCTACGACAAACAGGGGCCGAGTAATTAAGCTAAACGTAAACAAACAACCCGTCCATAGGAAATGCATTAGACTATACTTTGCAGGCCGATAACTCTGTGTCTACTAGAGATACGGGGATGTCCTTAGGATATGTTATAGTCCAAATTGTCCCCCATCTAACCATACTAGAAACTTTGGGCTACGACAAACAGGGGCCGAGATATTAAGCAAAATGTTCGTCAATTTTGGTATCGTCTCACTTATTTTTATTATGTTACTTATGATTTTTGCACAAAACTTTGGAGGCTCATAACTCTTGTTCTACAAGAGATACTGGGATCTCCTTTGGATATGTTATAGTACTCTTTGCTCCCCATACAAGGATACTTTAAACTTGAGGCTACCGCAATATCGTCGTCAACTTACTTTTTGTCTCACTTATTGTTAGAAGGTTACTTTTGATTTTTGAAAATAAATTTTGCAGGCTCGTAACTCTGTTTCTACTGGAGATACGGGGATGTCCTTTGAGTATGTTATAGACCAATTTGTCCCCCATCTAGCCATACTAATAATTAGGGCTACGACAAACAGTAGTCGAGTAACTAAGCTAATCGTAAACAAACAAACCCCTCCATAGGAAATATATTAGACTAAATTCTGGAGGCTCGTAACTCTGGTTCTACCAGAGATACGGGGATGTAAATAATGTGACCTTGACACATATGTTCGGATAATTATAAAAAAAAACTTCGCGGTTTCGAACCTGTGGCCTTCCGGGAGTGAGGTGGATGCGATAACCGCTACACTAAAGATATGTTATTATTTTTAATCAAAAGAACAGGGTCAAGTAATTAAGCAATACGTGAACAAACAAACCCCTCCATAGAAAATGCATTAGACTATACTTTGTAGGCTCGTAACTCTGTTTCTACTGGAGATTTGGGGATGTCCTTTGAGTATGTTATAGTCCAATTTGTCCCCCATCTAACCATACTAAAAACATTGAGCTACGACAAACAGGGGCCGAGATATTAAGCAAAATGTTCGTCAACTTTAGTATCGTCTCACTTATTTTTATTATGTTACTTATGATTTTTGCACTAAACTTTGGAGGCTCATAACTCTTGTTCTACAAGAGATACTGGGATCTCCTTTGGATATGTTATAGTACTCTTTGCTCCCCATACAAGGATACTTTAAACTTGAGGCTACCGCAATATCGTCGTCAACTTACTTTTTGTCTCACTTATTGTTAGAAGGTTACTTTTGATTTTTGAAAATAAACTTTGCAGGCTCGTAACTCTGTTTCTACTAGAGATACGGGGATGTCCTTGAGTATGTTTTAGTCCAATTTATCCCCCATCTAATCATACTAAAAACATTGAGCTACGACAAACAGGGGCCGAGTAATTAAGCTAAACGTAAACAAACAACCCGTCCATAGGAAATGCATTAGACTATACTTTGCAGGCCGATAACTCTGTGTCTACTAGAGATACGGGGATGTCCTTAGGATATGTTATAGTCCAAATTGTCCCCCATCTAACCATACTAGAAACTTTGGGCTACGACAAACAGGGGCCGAGATATTAAGCAAAATGTTCGTCAATTTTGGTATCGTCTCACTTATTTTTATTATGTTACTTATGATTTTTGCACAAAACTTTGGAGGCTCATAACTCTTGTTCTACAAGAGATACTGGGATCTCCTTTGGATATGTTATAGTACTCTTTGCTCCCCATACAAGGATACTTTAAACTTGAGGCTACCGCAATATCGTCGTCAACTTACTTTTTGTCTCACTTATTGTTAGAAGGTTACTTTTGATTTTTGAAAATAAATTTTGCAGGCTCGTAACTCTGTTTCTACTGGAGATACGGGGATGTCCTTTGAGTATGTTATAGACCAATTTGTCCCCCATCTAGCCATACTAATAATTAGGGCTACGACAAACAGTAGTCGAGTAACTAAGCTAATCGTAAACAAACAAACCCCTCCATAGGAAATATATTAGACTAAATTCTGGAGGCTCGTAACTCTGGTTCTACCAGAGATACGGGGATGTAAATAATGTGACCTTGACACATATGTTCGGATAATTATAAAAAAAAACTTCGCGGTTTCGAACCTGTGGCCTTCCGGGAGTGAGGCGGATGCGATAACCGCTACACTAAAGATATGTTATTATTTTTAATCAAAAGAACAGGGTCAAGTAATTAAGCAATTCGTGAACAAACAAACCCCTCCATAGAAAATGCATTAGACTATACTTTGTAGGCTCGTAACTCTGTTTCTACTGGAGATTTGGGGATGTCCTTTGAGTATGTTATAGTCCAATTTGTCCCCCATCTAACCATACTAAAAACATTGAGCTACGACAAACAGGGGCCGAGTAATTAAGCTAAACGTAAACAAACAACCCGTCCATAGGAAATGCATTAGACTATAATTTGCAGGCCGATAACTCTGTGTCTACTAGAGATACGGGGATGTCCTTAGGATATGTTATAGTCCAAATTGTCCCCCATCTAACCATACTAAACACATTGAGCTACGACAAACAGGGGCCGAGATATTAAGCAAAATGTTCGTCAACTTTAGTATCGTCTCACTTATTTTTATTATGTTACTTATGATTTTTGCACTAAACTTTGGAGGCTCAAAACTTTTGTTCTACAAGAGATACTGGGATCTCCTTTGGACATGTTATAGTACTCTTTGCTCCCCATACAAGGATACTTTAAACTTGAGGCTACCGCAATATCGTCGTCAACTTACTTTTTGTCTCACTTATTTTTAGAAGGTTACTTTTGATTTTTGAAAATAAACTTTGCAGGCTCGTAACTCTGTTTCTACTAGAGATACGGGGATGTCCTTTGAGTATGTTTTAGTCCAATTTATCCCCCATCTAATCATACTAAAAACATTGAGCTACGACAAACAGGGGCCGAGTAATTAAGCTAAACGTAAACAAACAAACCCCTCCATAGGAAATATATTAGACTAAATTCTGGAGGCTCGTAACTCTGGTTCTACCAGAGATACGGGGATGTAAATAATGTGACCTTGACACATATGTTCGGATAATTATAAAAAAAAACTTCGCGGTTTCGAACCTGTGGCCTTCCGGGAGTGAGGCGGATGCGATAACCGCTACACTAAAGATATGTTATTATTTTTAATCGAAAGAACAGGGTCAAGTAATTAAGCATTACGTGAACAAACAAACCCCACCATAGAAAATGCATTAGACTATACTTTGCAGGCTCGTAACTCTGTTTCTACTGGAGATTTGGGGATGTCCTTTGAGTATGTTATAGTCCAATTTGTCCCCCATCTAACCATACTAAAAACATTGAGCTACGACAAACAGGGGCCGAGTAATTAAGCTAAACGTAAACAAACAACCCGTCCATAGGAAATGCATTAGACTATAATTTGCAGGCCGATAACTCTGTGTCTACTAGAGATACGGGGATGTCCTTAGGATATGTTATAGTCCAAATTGTCCCCCATCTAACCATACTAAACACATTGAGCTACGACAAACAGGGGCCGAGATATTAAGCAAAATGTTCGTCAACTTTAGTATCGTCTCACTTATTTTTATTATGTTACTTATGATTTTTGCACTAAACTTTGGAGGCTCATAACTTTTGTTCTACAAGAGATACTGGGATCTCCTTTGGACATGTTATAGTACTCTTTGCTCCCCATACAAGGATACTTTAAACTTGAGGCTACCGCAATATCGTCGTCAACTTACTTTTTGTCTCACTTATTTTTAGAAGGTTACTTTTGATTTTTGAAAATAAACTTTGCAGGCTCGTAACTCTGTTTCTACTAGAGATACGGGGATGTCCTTTGAGTATGTTTTAGTCCAATTTATCCCCCATCTAATCATACTAAAAACATTGAGCTACGACAAACAGGGGCCGAGTAATTAAGCTAAACGTAAACAAACAACCCGTCCATAGGAAATGCATTAGACTATACTTTGCAGGCCGATAACTCTGTGTCTACTAGAGATACGGGGATGTCCTTAGGATATGTTATAGTCCAAATTGTCCCCCATCTAACCATACTAAACACATTGAGCTACGACAAACAGGGGCCGAGATATTAAGCAAAATGTTCGTCAACTTTAGTATCGTCTCACTTATTTTTATTATGTTACTTATGATTTTTGCACTAAACTTTGGAGGCTCATAACTCTTGTTCTACAAGAGATACTGGGATCTCCTTTGGATATGTTATAGTACTCTTTGCTCCCCATACAAGGATACTTTAAACTTGAGGCTACCGCAATATCGTCGTCAACTTACTTTTTGTCTCACTTATTGTTAGAAGGTTACTTTTGATTTTTGAAAATAAACTTTGCAGGCTCGTAACTCTGTTTCTACTGGAGATACGGGGATGTCCTTTGAGTATGTTTTAGTCCAATTTATCCCCCATCTAATCATACTAAAAACAATGAGCTACGACAAACAGGGGCCGAGTAATAGAGCTAAACGTAAACAAACAAACCCCTCCATAGGAAATATATTAGACTAAATTCTGGAGGCTCGTAACTCTGGTTCTACCAGAGATACGGGGATGTAAATAATGTGACCTTGACACATATGTTCGGATAATTATAAAAAAAACTTCGCGGTTTCGAACCTGTGGCCTTCCGGGAGTGAGGCGGATGCGATAACCGCTACACTAAAGATATGTTATTATTTTTAATCGAAAGAACAGGGTCAAGTAATTAAGCATTACGTGAACAAACAAACCCCTCCATAGAAAATGCATTAGACCATACTTTGCAGGCTCGTAACCCTGTTTCTACTGGAGATTTGGGGATGTCCTTTGAGTATGTTATAGTTTAATTTGTCCCCCATCTAACCATACTAAAAACATTGAGCTACGACAAACAGGGGCCGAGTAATTAAGCTAAACGTAAACAAACAACCCGTCCATAGGAAATGCATTAGACTATACTTTGCAGGCCGATAACTCTGTGTCTACTAGAGATACGGGGATGTCCTTAGGATATGTTATAGTCCAAATTGTCCCCCATCTAACCATACTAGAAACTTTGGGCTACGACAAACAGGGGCCGAGATATTAAGCAAAATGTTCGTCAATTTTGGTATCGTCTCACTTATTTTTATTATGTTACTTATGATTTTTGCACAAAACTTTGGAGGCTCATAACTCTTGTTCTACAAGAGATACTGGGATCTCCTTTGGATATGTTATAGTACTCTTTGCTCCCCATACAAGGATACTTTAAACTTGAGGCTACCGCAATATCGTCGTCAACTTACTTTTTGTCTCACTTATTGTTAGAAGGTTACTTTTGATTTTTGAAAATAAATTTTGCAGGCTCGTAACTCTGTTTCTACTGGAGATACGGGGATGTCCTTTGAGTATGTTATAGACCAATTTGTCCCCCATCTAGCCATACTAATAATTAGGGCTACGACAAACAGTAGTCGAGTAACTAAGCTAATCGTAAACAAACAAACCCCTCCATAGGAAATATATTAGACTAAATTCTGGAGGCTCGTAACTCTGGTTCTACCAGAGATACGGGGATGTAAATAATGTGACCTTGACACATATGTTCGGATAATTATAAAAAAAAACTTCGCGGTTTCGAACCTGTGGCCTTCCGGGAGTGAGGTGGATGCGATAACCGCTACACTAAAGATATGTTATTATTTTTAATCAAAAGAACAGGGTCAAGTAATTAAGCAATACGTGAACAAACAAACCCCTCCATAGAAAATGCATTAGACTATACTTTGTAGGCTCGTAACTCTGTTTCTACTGGAGATTTGGGGATGTCCTTTGAGTATGTTATAGTCCAATTTGTCCCCCATCTAACCATACTAAAAACATTGAGCTACGACAAACAGGGGCCGAGATATTAAGCAAAATGTTCGTCAACTTTAGTATCGTCTCACTTATTTTTATTATGTTACTTATGATTTTTGCACTAAACTTTGGAGGCTCATAACTCTTGTTCTACAAGAGATACTGGGATCTCCTTTGGATATGTTATAGTACTCTTTGCTCCCCATACAAGGATACTTTAAACTTGAGGCTACCGCAATATCGTCGTCAACTTACTTTTTGTCTCACTTATTGTTAGAAGGTTACTTTTGATTTTTGAAAATAAACTTTGCAGGCTCGTAACTCTGTTTCTACTAGAGATACGGGGATGTCCTTGAGTATGTTTTAGTCCAATTTATCCCCCATCTAATCATACTAAAAACATTGAGCTACGACAAACAGGGGCCGAGTAATTAAGCTAAACGTAAACAAACAACCCGTCCATAGGAAATGCATTAGACTATACTTTGCAGGCCGATAACTCTGTGTCTACTAGAGATACGGGGATGTCCTTAGGATATGTTATAGTCCAAATTGTCCCCCATCTAACCATACTAGAAACTTTGGGCTACGACAAACAGGGGCCGAGATATTAAGCAAAATGTTCGTCAATTTTGGTATCGTCTCACTTATTTTTATTATGTTACTTATGATTTTTGCACAAAACTTTGGAGGCTCATAACTCTTGTTCTACAAGAGATACTGGGATCTCCTTTGGATATGTTATAGTACTCTTTGCTCCCCATACAAGGATACTTTAAACTTGAGGCTACCGCAATATCGTCGTCAACTTACTTTTTGTCTCACTTATTGTTAGAAGGTTACTTTTGATTTTTGAAAATAAACTTTGCAGGCTCGTAACTCTGTTTCTACTAGAGATACGGGGATGTCCTTGAGTATGTTTTAGTCCAATTTATCCCCCATCTAATCATACTAAAAACATTGAGCTACGACAAACAGGGGCCGAGTAATTAAGCTAAACGTAAACAAACAAACCCCTCCATAGGAAATATATTAGACTAAATTCTGGAGGCTCGTAACTCTGGTTCTACCAGAGATACGGGGATGTAAATAATGTGACCTTGACACATATGTTCGGATAATTATAAAAAAAAACTTCGCGGTTTCGAACCTGTGGCCTTCCGGGAGTGAGGCGGATGCGATAACCGCTACACTAAAGATATGTTATTATTTTTAATCGAAAGAACAGGGTCAAGTAATTAAGCATTACGTGAACAAACAAACCCCACCATAGAAAATGCATTAGACTATACTTTGCAGGCTCGTAACTCTGTTTCTACTGGAGATTTGGGGATGTCCTTTGAGTATGTTATAGTCCAATTTGTCCCCCATCTAACCATACTAAAAACATTGAGCTACGACAAACAGGGGCCGAGTAATTAAGCTAAACGTAAACAAACAACCCGTCCATAGGAAATGCATTAGACTATAATTTGCAGGCCGATAACTCTGTGTCTACTAGAGATACGGGGATGTCCTTAGGATATGTTATAGTCCAAATTGTCCCCCATCTAACCATACTAAACACATTGAGCTACGACAAACAGGGGCCGAGATATTAAGCAAAATGTTCGTCAACTTTAGTATCGTCTCACTTATTTTTATTATGTTACTTATGATTTTTGCACTAAACTTTGGAGGCTCATAACTTTTGTTCTACAAGAGATACTGGGATCTCCTTTGGACATGTTATAGTACTCTTTGCTCCCCATACAAGGATACTTTAAACTTGAGGCTACCGCAATATCGTCGTCAACTTACTTTTTGTCTCACTTATTTTTAGAAGGTTACTTTTGATTTTTGAAAATAAACTTTGCAGGCTCGTAACTCTGTTTCTACTAGAGATACGGGGATGTCCTTTGAGTATGTTTTAGTCCAATTTATCCCCCATCTAATCATACTAAAAACATTGAGCTACGACAAACAGGGGCCGAGTAATTAAGCTAAACGTAAACAAACAAACCCCTCCATAGGAAATATATTAGACTAAATTCTGGAGGCTCGTAACTCTGGTTCTACCAGAGATACGGGGATGTAAATAATGTGACCTTGACACATATGTTCGGATAATTATAAAAAAAACTTCGCGGTTTCGAACCTGTGGCCTTCCGGGAGTGAGGCGGATGCGATAACCGCTACACTAAAGATATGTTATTATTTTTAATCGAAAGAACAGGGTCAAGTAATTAAGCATTACGTGAACAAACAAACCCCACCATAGAAAATGCATTAGACTATACTTTGCAGGCTCGTAACTCTGTTTCTACTGGAGATTTGGGGATGTCCTTTGAGTATGTTATAGTCCAATTTGTCCCCCATCTAACCATACTAAAAACATTGAGCTACGACAAACAGGGGCCGAGTAATTAAGCTAAACGTAAACAAACAACCCGTCCATAGGAAATGCATTAGACTATAATTTGCAGGCCGATAACTCTGTGTCTACTAGAGATACGGGGATGTCCTTAGGATATGTTATAGTCCAAATTGTCCCCCATCTAACCATACTAAACACATTGAGCTACGACAAACAGGGGCCGAGATATTAAGCAAAATGTTCGTCAACTTTAGTATCGTCTCACTTATTTTTATTATGTTACTTATGATTTTTGCACTAAACTTTGGAGGCTCAAAACTTTTGTTCTACAAGAGATACTGGGATCTCCTTTGGACATGTTATAGTACTCTTTGCTCCCCATACAAGGATACTTTAAACTTGAGGCTACCGCAATATCGTCGTCAACTTACTTTTTGTCTCACTTATTTTTAGAAGGTTACTTTTGATTTTTGAAAATAAACTTTGCAGGCTCGTAACTCTGTTTCTACTAGAGATACGGGGATGTCCTTTGAGTATGTTTTAGTCCAATTTATCCCCCATCTAATCATACTAAAAACATTGAGCTACGACAAACAGGGGCCGAGTAATTAAGCTAAACGTAAACAAACAAACCCCTCCATAGGAAATATATTAGACTAAATTCTGGAGGCTCGTAACTCTGGTTCTACCAGAGATACGGGGATGTAAATAATGTGACCTTGACACATATGTTCGGATAATTATAAAAAAAAACTTCGCGGTTTCGAACCTGTGGCCTTCCGGGAGTGAGGCGGATGCGATAACCGCTACACTAAAGATATGTTATTATTTTTAATCGAAAGAACAGGGTCAAGTAATTAAGCATTACGTGAACAAACAAACCCCACCATAGAAAATGCATTAGACTATACTTTGCAGGCTCGTAACTCTGTTTCTACTGGAGATTTGGGGATGTCCTTTGAGTATGTTATAGTCCAATTTGTCCCCCATCTAACCATACTAAAAACATTGAGCTACGACAAACAGGGGCCGAGTAATTAAGCTAAACGTAAACAAACAACCCGTCCATAGGAAATGCATTAGACTATAATTTGCAGGCCGATAACTCTGTGTCTACTAGAGATACGGGGATGTCCTTAGGATATGTTATAGTCCAAATTGTCCCCCATCTAACCATACTAAACACATTGAGCTACGACAAACAGGGGCCGAGATATTAAGCAAAATGTTCGTCAACTTTAGTATCGTCTCACTTATTTTTATTATGTTACTTATGATTTTTGCACTAAACTTTGGAGGCTCATAACTTTTGTTCTACAAGAGATACTGGGATCTCCTTTGGACATGTTATAGTACTCTTTGCTCCCCATACAAGGATACTTTAAACTTGAGGCTACCGCAATATCGTCGTCAACTTACTTTTTGTCTCACTTATTTTTAGAAGGTTACTTTTGATTTTTGAAAATAAACTTTGCAGGCTCGTAACTCTGTTTCTACTAGAGATACGGGGATGTCCTTTGAGTATGTTTTAGTCCAATTTATCCCCCATCTAATCATACTAAAAACATTGAGCTACGACAAACAGGGGCCGAGTAATTAAGCTAAACGTAAACAAACAACCCGTCCATAGGAAATGCATTAGACTATACTTTGCAGGCCGATAACTCTGTGTCTACTAGAGATACGGGGATGTCCTTAGGATATGTTATAGTCCAAATTGTCCCCCATCTAACCATACTAAACACATTGAGCTACGACAAACAGGGGCCGAGATATTAAGCAAAATGTTCGTCAACTTTAGTATCGTCTCACTTATTTTTATTATGTTACTTATGATTTTTGCACTAAACTTTGGAGGCTCAAAACTTTTGTTCTACAAGAGATACTGGGATCTCCTTTGGACATGTTATAGTACTCTTTGCTCCCCATACAAGGATACTTTAAACTTGAGGCTACCGCAATATCGTCGTCAACTTACTTTTTGTCTCACTTATTTTTAGAAGGTTACTTTTGATTTTTGAAAATAAACTTTGCAGGCTCGTAACTCTGTTTCTACTAGAGATACGGGGATGTCCTTTGAGTATGTTTTAGTCCAATTTATCCCCCATCTAATCATACTAAAAACATTGAGCTACGACAAACAGGGGCCGAGTAATTAAGCTAAACGTAAACAAACAAACCCCTCCATAGGAAATATATTAGACTAAATTCTGGAGGCTCGTAACTCTGGTTCTACCAGAGATACGGGGATGTAAATAATGTGACCTTGACACATATGTTCGGATAATTATAAAAAAAAACTTCGCGGTTTCGAACCTGTGGCCTTCCGGGAGTGAGGCGGATGCGATAACCGCTACACTAAAGATATGTTATTATTTTTAATCGAAAGAACAGGGTCAAGTAATTAAGCATTACGTGAACAAACAAACCCCACCATAGAAAATGCATTAGACTATACTTTGCAGGCTCGTAACTCTGTTTCTACTGGAGATTTGGGGATGTCCTTTGAGTATGTTATAGTCCAATTTGTCCCCCATCTAACCATACTAAAAACATTGAGCTACGACAAACAGGGGCCGAGTAATTAAGCTAAACGTAAACAAACAACCCGTCCATAGGAAATGCATTAGACTATAATTTGCAGGCCGATAACTCTGTGTCTACTAGAGATACGGGGATGTCCTTAGGATATGTTATAGTCCAAATTGTCCCCCATCTAACCATACTAAACACATTGAGCTACGACAAACAGGGGCCGAGATATTAAGCAAAATGTTCGTCAACTTTAGTATCGTCTCACTTATTTTTATTATGTTACTTATGATTTTTGCACTAAACTTTGGAGGCTCATAACTTTTGTTCTACAAGAGATACTGGGATCTCCTTTGGACATGTTATAGTACTCTTTGCTCCCCATACAAGGATACTTTAAACTTGAGGCTACCGCAATATCGTCGTCAACTTACTTTTTGTCTCACTTATTTTTAGAAGGTTACTTTTGATTTTTGAAAATAAACTTTGCAGGCTCGTAACTCTGTTTCTACTAGAGATACGGGGATGTCCTTTGAGTATGTTTTAGTCCAATTTATCCCCCATCTAATCATACTAAAAACATTGAGCTACGACAAACAGGGGCCGAGTAATTAAGCTAAACGTAAACAAACAAACCCCTCCATAGGAAATATATTAGACTAAATTCTGGAGGCTCGTAACTCTGGTTCTACCAGAGATACGGGGATGTAAATAATGTGACCTTGACACATATGTTCGGATAATTATAAAAAAAAACTTCGCGGTTTCGAACCTGTGGTCTTCCGGGAGTGAGGCGGATGCGATAACCGCTACACTAAAGATATGTTATTATTTTTAATCGAAAGAACAGGGTCAAGTAATTAAGCATTACGTGAACAAACAAACCCCACCATAGAAAATGCATTAGACTATACTTTGCAGGCTCGTAACTCTGTTTCTACTGGAGATTTGGGGATGTCCTTTGAGTATGTTATAGTCCAATTTGTCCCCCATCTAACCATACTAAAAACATTGAGCTACGACAAACAGGGGCCGAGTAATTAAGCTAAACGTAAACAAACAACCCGTCCATAGGAAATGCATTAGACTATAATTTGCAGGCCGATAACTCTGTGTCTACTAGAGATACGGGGATGTCCTTAGGATATGTTATAGTCCAAATTGTCCCCCATCTAACCATACTAAACACATTGAGCTACGACAAACAGGGGCCGAGATATTAAGCAAAATGTTCGTCAACTTTAGTATCGTCTCACTTATTTTTATTATGTTACTTATGATTTTTGCACTAAACTTTGGAGGCTCATAACTTTTGTTCTACAAGAGATAAAGGGATCTCCTTTGGACATGTTATAGTACTCTTTGCTCCCCATACAAGGATACTTTAAACTTGAGGCTACCGCAATATCGTCGTCAACTTACTTTTTGTCTCACTTATTTATAGAAGGTTACTTTTGATTTTTGAAAATAAACTTTGCAGGCTCGTAACTCTGTTTCTACTGGAGATACGGGGATGTCCTTTGAGTATGTTTTAGTCCAATTTATCCCCCATCTAATCATACTAAAAACATTTAGCTACGACAAACAGGGGCCGAGTAATTAAGCTAAACGTAAACAAACAAACCCCTCCATAGGAAATATATTAGACTAAATTCTGGAGGCTCGTAACTCTGGTTCTACCAGAGATACGGGGATGTAAATAATGTGACCTTGACACATATGTTCGGATAATTATAAAAAAAAACTTCGCGGTTTCGAACCTGTGGCCTTCCGGGAGTGAGGCGGATGCGATAACCGCTACACTAAAGATATGTTATTATTTTTAATCGAAAGAACAGGGTCAAGTAATTAAGCAATACGTGAACAAACAAACCCCTCCATAGAAAATGCATTAGACTATACTTTGCAGGCTCGTAACTCTGTTTCTACTGGAGATTTGGGGATGTCCTTTGAGTATGTTATAGTCCAATTTGTCCCCCATCTAACCATACTAAAAACATTGAGCTACGACAAACAGGGGCCGAGTAATTAAGCTAAACGTAAACAAACAACCCATCCATAGGAAATGCATTAGACTATACTTTGCAGGCCCATAACTCTGTGTCTACTAGAGATACGGGGATGTCCTTAGGATATGTTATAGTCCAAATTGTCCCCCATCTAACTATACTAAAAACATTGAGCTACGACAAACAGGGGCCGAGATATTAAGCAAAATGTTCGTCAACTTTGGTATCGTCTCACTTATTTTTATTATGTTACTTATGATTTTTGCACTAAACTTTGGAGGCTCATAACTCTTGTTCTACAAGAGATACTGGGATCTCCTTTGGATATGTTATAGTACTCTTTGCTCCCCATACAAGGATACTTTAAACTTGAGGCTACCGCAATATCGTCGTCAACTTACTTTTTGTCTCACTTATTGTTAGAAGGTTACTTTTGATTTTTGAAAATAAACTTTGCAGGCTCGTAACTCTGTTTCTACTGGAGATACGGGGATGTCCTTTGAGTATGTTATAGACCAATTTGTCCCCCATCTAGCCATACTAAGAATTAGGGCTACGACAAACAGTAGTCGAGTAATTAAGCTAATCGTAAACAAACAAACCCCTCCATAGGAAATACATTAGACTAAATTCTGGAGGCTCGTAACTCTGGTTCTACCAGAGATACGGGGATGTAAATAATGTGACCTTGACACATATGTTCGGATAATTATAAAAAAAAACTTCGCGGTTTCGAACCTGTGGCCTTCCGGGAGTGAGGCGGATGCGATAACCGCTACACTAAAGATATGTTATTATTTTTAATCGAAAGAACAGGGTCAAGTAATTAAGCATTACGTGAACAAACAAACCCCTCCATAGAAAATGCATTAGACTATACTTTGCAGGCTCGTAACTCTGTTTCTACTGGAGATTTGGGGATGTCCTTTGAGTATGTTATAGTCCAATTTGTCCCCCATCTAACCATACTAAAAACATTGAGCTACGACAAACAGGGGCCGAGTAATTAAGCTAAACGTAAACAAACAACCCGTCCATAGGAAATGCATTAGACTATACTTTGCAGGCCCATAACTCTGTGTCTACTAGAGATACGGGGATGTCCTTAGGATATGTTATAGTCCAAATTGTCCCCCATCTAACCATACTAAAAACATTGAGCTACGACAAACAGGGGCCGAGATATTAAGCAAAATGTTCGTCAACTTTGGTATCGTCTCACTTATTTTTATTATGTTACTTATGATTTTTGCACTAAACTTTGGAGGCTCATAACTCTTGTTCTACAAGAGATACTGGGATCTCCTTTGGATATGTTATAGTACTCTTTGCTCCCCATACAAGGATACTTTAAACTTGAGGCTACCGCAATATCGTCGTCAACTTACTTTTTGTCTCACTTATTGTTAGAAGGTTACTTTTGATTTTTGAAAATAAACTTTGCAGGCTCGTAACTCTGTTTCTACTGGAGATACGGGGATGTCCTTTGAGTATGTTATAGACCAATTTGTCCCCCATCTAGCCATACTAAAATTAGGGCTACGACAAACAGTAGTCGAGTAATTAAGCTAATCGTAAACAAACAAACCCCTCCATAGGAAATATATTAGACTAAATTCTGGAGGCTCGTAACTCTGGTTCTACCAGAGATACGGGGATGTAAATAATGTGACCTTGACACATATGTTCGGATAATTATAAAAAAAACTTCGCGGTTTCGAACCTGTGGCCTTCCGGGAGTGAGGCGGATGCGATAACCGCTACACTAAAGATATGTTATTATTTTTAATCGAAAGAACAGGGTCAAGTAATTAAGCAATACGTGAACAAACAAACCCCTCCATAGAAAATGCATTAGACTATACTTTGCAGGCTCGTAACTCTGTTTCTACTGGAGATTTGGGGATGTCCTTTGAGTATGTTATAGTCCAATTTGTCCCCCATCTAACCATACTAAAAACATTGAGCTACGACAAACAGGGGCCGAGTAATTAAGCTAAACGTAAACAAACAACCCGTCCATAGGAAATGCATTAGACTATACTTTGCAGGCCCATAACTCTGTGTCTACTAGAGATACGGGGATGTCCTTAGGATATGTTATAGTCCAAATTGTCCCCCATCTAACCATACTAAAAACATTAAGCTACGACAAACAGGGGCCGAGATATTAAGCAAAATGTTCGTCAACTTTGGTATCGTCTCACTTATTTTTATTATGTTACTTATGATTTTTGCACTAAACTTTGGAGGCTCATAACTCTTGTTCTACAAGAGATACTGGGATCTCCTTTGGATATGTTATAGTACTCTTTGCTCCCCATACAAGGATACTTTAAACTTGAGGCTACCGCAATATCGTCGTCAACTTACTTTTTGTCTCACTTATTGTTAGAAGGTTACTTTTGATTTTTGAAAATAAACTTTGCAGGCTCGTAACTCTGTTTCTACTGGAGATACGGGGATGTCCTTTGAGTATGTTATAGACCAATTTGTCCCCCATCTAGCCATACTAAGAATTAGGGCTACGACAAACAGTAGTCGAGTAATTAAGCTAGTCGTAAACAAACAAACCCCTCCATAGGAAATATATTAGACTAAATTCTGGAGGCTCGTAACTCTGGTTCTACCAGAGATACGGGGATGTAAATAATGTGACCTTGACACATATGTTCGGATAATTATAAAAAAAAACTTCGCGGTTTCGAACCTGTGGCCTTCCGGGAGTGAGGCGGATGCGATAACCGCTACACTAAAGATATGTTATTATTTTTAATCGAAAGAACAGGGTCAAGTTATTAAGCAATACGTGAACAAACAAACCCCTCCATAGAAAATGCATTAGACTATACTTTGCAGGCTCGTAACTCTGTTTCTACTGGAGATTTGGGGATGTCCTTTGAGTATGTTATAGTCCAATTTGTCCCCCATCTAACCATACTAAAAACATTGAGCTACGACAAACAGGGGCCGAGTAATTAAGCTAAACGTAAACAAACAACCCGTCCATAGGAAATGCATTAGACTATACTTTGCAGGCCCATAACTCTGTGTCTACTAGAGATACGGGGATGTCCTTAGGATATGTTATAGTCCAATTTGTCCCCCATCTAAACATACTAAAAGCATTGGGCTACGACAAACAGGGGCCGAGTACTTAAGCAAAACGTAACGAAACTAAGCCCCTCCATAGGAAATGCATTAGACTATACTTTGCAGGCTCGTAACTCTGTTTCTACTGGAGATACGGGGATGTCCTTTGAGTATGTTTTAGTCCAATTTGTCCCCCATCTAATCATACTAAAAACATTGAGCTACGACAAACAGGGGCCGAGTAATTAAGATAAACGTAAACAAACAAACCCCTCTATAGGAAATATATTAGACTAAATTCTGGAGGCTCGTAACTCTGGTTCTACCAGAGATACGGGGATGTAAATAATGTGACCTTGACACATATGTTCGGATAATTATAGAAAAAAACTTCGCGGTTTCGAACCTGTGGCCTTCCGGGAGTGAGGCGGATGCGATAACCGCTACACTAAAGATATGTTATTATTTTTAATCGAAAGAACAGGGTCAAGTAATTAAGCAATACGTGAACAAACAAACCCCTCCATAGAAAATGCATTAGACTATAATTTGCAGGCTCGTAACTCTGTTTCTACTGGAGATTTGGGGATGTCCTTTGAGTATGTTATAGTCCAATTTGTCCCCCATCTAACCATACTAAAATATTGAGCTACGACAAACAGGGGCCGAGTAATTAAGCTAAACGTAAACAAACAACCCGTCGATAGGAAATGCATTAGACTATACTTTGCAGGCCCATAACTCTGTGTCTACTAGAGATACGGGGATGTCCTTAGGATGTGTTATAGTCCAAATTGTTCCCCATCTAACCATACTAAAAACATTGAGCTACGACAAACAGGGGCCGAGATATTAAGCAAAATGTTCGTCAACTTTGGTATCGTCTCACTTATTTTTATTATGTTACTTATGATTTTTGCACTAAACTTTGGAGGCTCATAACTCTTGTTCTACAAGAGATACTGGGATCTCCTTTGGATATGTTATAGTACTCTTTGCTCCCCATACAAGGATACTTTAAACTTGAGGCTACCGCAATATCGTCGTCAACTTACTTTTTGTCTCACTTATTGTCAGAAGGTTACTTTTGATTTTTGAAAATAAACTTTGCAGGCTCGTAACTCTGTTTCTACTGGAGATACGGGGATGTCCTTTGAGTATGTTATAGACCAATTTGTCCCCCATCTAGCCATACTAAGAATTAGGGCTACGACAAACAGTAGTCGAGTAATTAAGCTAATCGTAAACAAACAAACCCCTCCATAGGAAATATATTAGACTAAATTCTGGAGGCTCGTAACTCTGGTTCTACCAGAGATACGGGGATGTAAATAATGTGACCTTGACACATATGTTCGGATAATTATAAAAAAAAAACTTCGCGGTTTCGAACCTGTGGCCTTCCGGGAGTGAGGCGGATGCGATAACCGCTACACTAAAGATATGTTATTATTTTTAATCGAAAGAACAGGGTCAAGTAATTAAGCAATACGTGAACAAACAAACCCCTCCATAGAAAATGCATTAGACTATAATTTGCAGGCTCGTAACTCTGTTTCTACTGGAGATTTGGGGATGTCCTTTGAGTATGTTATAGTCCAATTTGTCCCCCATCTAACCATACTAAAATATTGAGCTACGACAAACAGGGGCCGAGTAATTAAGCTAAACGTAAACAAACAACCCGTCGATAGGAAATGCATTAGACTATACTTTGCAGGCCCATAACTCTGTGTCTACTAGAGATACGGGGATGTCCTTAGGATGTGTTATAGTCCAAATTGTTCCCCATCTAACCATACTAAAAACATTGAGCTACGACAAACAGGGGCCGAGATATTAAGCAAAATGTTCGTCAACTTTGGTATCGTCTCACTTATTTTTATTATGTTACTTATGATTTTTGCACTAAACTTTGGAGGCTCATAACTCTTGTTCTACAAGAGATACTGGGATCTCCTTTGGATATGTTATAGTACTCTTTGCTCCCCATACAAGGATACTTTAAACTTGAGGCTACCGCAATATCGTCGTCAACTTACTTTTTGTCTCACTTATTGTTAGAAGGTTACTTTTGATTTTTGAAAATAAACTTTGCAGGCTCGTAACTCTGTTTCTACTGGAGATACGGGGATGTCCTTTGAGTATGTTATAGACCAATTTGTCCCCCATCTAGCCATACTAAGAATTAGGGCTACGACAAACAGTAGTCGAGTAATTAAGCTAATCGTAAACAAACAAACCCCTCCATAGGAAATATATTAGACTAAATTCTGGAGGCTCGTAACTCTGGTTCTACCAGAGATACGGGGATGTAAATAATGTGACCTAGACACATATGTTCGGATAATTATAAAAAAAACTTCGCGGTTTCGAACCTGTGGCCTTCCGGGAGTGAGGCGGATGCGATAACCGCTACACTAAAGATATGTTATTATTTTTAATCGAAAGAACAGGGTCAAGTAATAAAGCAATACGTGAACAAACAAACCCCTCCATAGAAAATGCATTAGACTATACTTTGCAGGCTCGTAACTCTGTTTCTACTGGAGATTTGGGGATGTCCTTTGAGTATGTTATAGTCCAATTTGTCCCCCATCTAACCATACTAAAAACATTGAGCTACGACAAACAGGGGCCGAGTAATTAAGCTAAACGTAAACAAACAACCCGTCCATAGGAAATGCATTAGACTATACTTTGCAGGCCCATAACTCTGTGTCTACTAGAGATACGGGGATGTCCTTAGGATATGTTATAGTCCAATTTGTCCCCCATCTAAACATACTAAAAGCATTGGGCTACGACAAACAGGGGCCGAGTACTTAAGCAAAACGTAACGAAACTAAGCCCCTCCATAGGAAATGCATTAGACTATACTTTGCAGGCTCGTAACTCTGTTTCTACTGGAGATACGGGGATGTCCTTTGAGTATGTTTTAGTCCAATTTGTCCCCCATCTAATCATACTAAAAACATTGAGCTACGACAAACAGGGGCCGAGTAATTAAGATAAACGTAAACAAACAAACCCCTCTATAGGAAATATATTAGACTAAATTCTGGAGGCTCGTAACTCTGGTTCTACCAGAGATACGGGGATGTAAATAATGTGACCTTGACACATATGTTCGGATAATTATAGAAAAAAACTTCGCGGTTTCGAACCTGTGGCCTTCCGGGAGTGAGGCGGATGCGATAACCGCTACACTAAAGATATGTTATTATTTTTAATCGAAAGAACAGGGTCAAGTAATTAAGCAATACGTGAACAAACAAACCCCTCCATAGAAAATGCATTAGACTATAATTTGCAGGCTCGTAACTCTGTTTCTACTGGAGATTTGGGGATGTCCTTTGAGTATGTTATAGTCCAATTTGTCCCCCATCTAACCATACTAAAAATATTGAGCTACGACAAACAGGGGCCGAGTAATTAAGCTAAACGTAAACAAACAACCCGTCGATAGGAAATGCATTAGACTATACTTTGCAGGCCCATAACTCTGTGTCTACTAGAGATACGGGGATGTCCTTAGGATGTGTTATAGTCCAAATTGTCCCCCATCTAACCATACTAAAAACATTGAGCTACGACAAACAGGGGCCGAGATATTAAGCAAAATGTTCGTCAACTTTGGTATCGTCTCACTTATTTTTATTATGTTACTTATGATTTTTGCACTAAACTTTGGAGGCTCATAACTCTTGTTCTACAAGAGATACTGGGATCTCCTTTGGATATGTTATAGTACTCTTTGCTCCCCATACAAGGATACTTTAAACTTGAGGCTACCGCAATATCGTCGTCAACTTACTTTTTGTCTCACTTATTGTTAGAAGGTTACTTTTGATTTTTGAAAATAAACTTTGCAGGCTCGTAACTCTGTTTCTACTGGAGATACGGGGATGTCCTTTGAGTATGTTATAGACCAATTTGTCCCCCATCTAGCCATACTAAGAATTAGGGCTACGACAAACAGTAGTCGAGTAATTAAGCTAGTCGTAAACAAACAAACCCCTCCATAGGAAATATATTAGACTAAATTCTGGAGGCTCGTAACTCTGGTTCTACCAGAGATACGGGGATGTAAATAATGTGACCTTGACACATATGTTCGGATAATTATAAAAAAAACTTCGCGGTTTCGAACCTGTGGCCTTCCGGGAGTGAGGCGGATGCGATAACCGCTACACTAAAGATATGTTATTATTTTTAATCGAAAGAACAGGGTCAAGTAATTAAGCAATACGTGAACAAACAAACCCCTCCATAGAAAATGCATTAGACTATACTTTGCAGGCTCGTAACTCTGTTTCTACTGGAGATTTGGGGATGTCCTTTGAGTATGTTATAGTCCAATTTGTCCCCCATCTAACCATACTAAAAACATTGAGCTACGACAAACAGGGGCCGAGTAATTAAACTAAACGTAAACAAACAACCCGTCGATAGGAAATGCATTAGACTATACTTTGCAGGCCCATAACTCTGTGTCTACTAGAGATACGGGGATGTCCTTAGGATGTGTTATAGTCCAAATTGTCCCCCATCTAACCATACTAAAAACATTGAGCTACGACAAACAGGGGCCGAGATATTAAGCAAAACGTTCGTCAACTTTGGTATCGTCTCACTTATTTTTATTATGTTACTTATGATTTTTGCACTAAACTTTGGAGGCTCATAACTCTTGTTCTACAAGAGATACTGGGATCTCCTTTGGATATGTTATAGTACTCTTTGCTCCCCATACAAGGATACTTTAAACTTGAGGCTACCGCAATATCGTCGTCAACTTACTTTTTGTCTCACTTATTGTTAGAAGGTTACTTTTGATTTTTGAAAATAAACTTTGCAGGCTCGTAACTCTGTTTCTACTGGAGATACGGGGATGTCCTTTGAGTATGTTATAGACCAATTTGTCCCCCATCTAGCCATACTAAGAATTAGGGCTACGACAAACAGTAGTCGAGTAATTAAGCTAATCGTAAACAAACAAACCCCTCCATAGGAAATATATTAGACTAAATTCTGGAGGCTCGTAACTCTGGTTCTACCAGAGATACGGGGATGTAAATAATGTGACCTAGACACATATGTTCGGATAATTATAAAAAAAACTTCGCGGTTTCGAACCTGTGGCCTTCCGGGAGTGAGGCGGATGCGATAACCGCTACACTAAAGATATGTTATTATTTTTAATCGAAAGAACAGGGTCAAGTAATAAAGCAATACGTGAACAAACAAACCCCTCCATAGAAAATGCATTAGACTATACTTTGCAGGCTCGTAACTCTGTTTCTACTGGAGATTTGGGGATGTCCTTTGAGTATGTTATAGTCCAATTTGTCCCCCATCTAACCATACTAAAAACATTGAGCTACGACAAACAGGGGCCGAGTAATTAAGCTAAACGTAAACAAACAACCCGTCCATAGGAAATGCATTAGACTATACTTTGCAGGCCCATAACTCTGTGTCTACTAGAGATACGGGGATGTCCTTAGGATATGTTATAGTCCAATTTGTCCCCCATCTAAACATACTAAAAGCATTGGGCTACGACAAACAGGGGCCGAGTACTTAAGCAAAACGTAACGAAACTAAGCCCCTCCATAGGAAATGCATTAGACTATACTTTGCAGGCTCGTAACTCTGTTTCTACTGGAGATACGGGGATGTCCTTTGAGTATGTTTTAGTCCAATTTGTCCCCCATCTAATCATACTAAAAACATTGAGCTACGACAAACAGGGGCCGAGTAATTAAGATAAACGTAAACAAACAAACCCCTCTATAGGAAATATATTAGACTAAATTCTGGAGGCTCGTAACTCTGGTTCTACCAGAGATACGGGGATGTAAATAATGTGACCTTGACACATATGTTCGGATAATTATAGAAAAAAACTTCGCGGTTTCGAACCTGTGGCCTTCCGGGAGTGAGGCGGATGCGATAACCGCTACACTAAAGATATGTTATTATTTTTAATCGAAAGAACAGGGTCAAGTAATTAAGCAATACGTGAACAAACAAACCCCTCCATAGAAAATGCATTAGACTATAATTTGCAGGCTCGTAACTCTGTTTCTACTGGAGATTTGGGGATGTCCTTTGAGTATGTTATAGTCCAATTTGTCCCCCATCTAACCATACTAAAAATATTGAGCTACGACAAACAGGGGCCGAGTAATTAAGCTAAACGTAAACAAACAACCCGTCGATAGGAAATGCATTAGACTATACTTTGCAGGCCCATAACTCTGTGTCTACTAGAGATACGGGGATGTCCTTAGGATGTGTTATAGTCCAAATTGTCCCCCATCTAACCATACTAAAAACATTGAGCTACGACAAACAGGGGCCGAGATATTAAGCAAAATGTTCGTCAACTTTGGTATCGTCTCACTTATTTTTATTATGTTACTTATGATTTTTGCACTAAACTTTGGAGGCTCATAACTCTTGTTCTACAAGAGATACTGGGATCTCCTTTGGATATGTTATAGTACTCTTTGCTCCCCATACAAGGATACTTTAAACTTGAGGCTACCGCAATATCGTCGTCAACTTACTTTTTGTCTCACTTATTGTTAGAAGGTTACTTTTGATTTTTGAAAATAAACTTTGCAGGCTCGTAACTCTGTTTCTACTGGAGATACGGGGATGTCCTTTGAGTATGTTATAGACCAATTTGTCCCCCATCTAGCCATACTAAGAATTAGGGCTACGACAAACAGTAGTCGAGTAATTAAGCTAGTCGTAAACAAACAAACCCCTCCATAGGAAATATATTAGACTAAATTCTGGAGGCTCGTAACTCTGGTTCTACCAGAGATACGGGGATGTAAATAATGTGACCTTGACACATATGTTCGGATAATTATAAAAAAAACTTCGCGGTTTCGAACCTGTGGCCTTCCGGGAGTGAGGCGGATGCGATAACCGCTACACTAAAGATATGTTATTATTTTTAATCGAAAGAACAGGGTCAAGTAATTAAGCAATACGTGAACAAACAAACCCCTCCATAGAAAATGCATTAGACTATACTTTGCAGGCTCGTAACTCTGTTTCTACTGGAGATTTGGGGATGTCCTTTGAGTATGTTATAGTCCAATTTGTCCCCCATCTAACCATACTAAAAACATTGAGCTACGACAAACAGGGGCCGAGTAATTAAGCTAAACGTAAACAAACAACCCGTCGATAGGAAATGCATTAGACTATACTTTGCAGGCCCATAACTCTGTGTCTACTAGAGATACGGGGATGTCCTTAGGATGTGTTATAGTCCAAATTGTCCCCCATCTAACCATACTAAAAACATTGAGCTACGACAAACAGGGGCCGAGATATTAAGCAAAACGTTCGTCAACTTTGGTATCGTCTCACTTATTTTTATTATGTTACTTATGATTTTTGCACTAAACTTTGGAGGCTCATAACTCTTGTTCTACAAGAGATACTGGGATCTCCTTTGGATATGTTATAGTACTCTTTGCTCCCCATACAAGGATACTTTAAACTTGAGGCTACCGCAATATCGTCGTCAACTTACTTTTTGTCTCACTTATTGTTAGAAGGTTACTTTTGATTTTTGAAAATAAACTTTGCAGGCTCGTAACTCTGTTTCTACTGGAGATACGGGGATGTCCTTTGAGTATGTTATAGACCAATTTGTCCCCCATCTAGCCATACTAAGAATTAGGGCTACGACAAACAGTAGTCGAGTAATTAAGCTAATCGTAAACAAACAAACCCCTCCATAGGAAATATATTAGACTAAATTCTGGAGGCTCGTAACTCTGGTTCTACCAGAGATACGGGGATGTAAATAATGTGACCTAGACACATATGTTCGGATAATTATAAAAAAAACTTCGCGGTTTCGAACCTGTGGCCTTCCGGGAGTGAGGCGGATGCGATAACCGCTACACTAAAGATATGTTATTATTTTTAATCGAAAGAACAGGGTCAAGTAATAAAGCAATACGTGAACAAACAAACCCCTCCATAGAAAATGCATTAGACTATACTTTGCAGGCTCGTAACTCTGTTTCTACTGGAGATTTGGGGATGTCCTTTGAGTATGTTATAGTCCAATTTGTCCCCCATCTAACCATACTAAAAACATTGAGCTACGACAAACAGGGGCCGAGTAATTAAGCTAAACGTAAACAAACAACCCGTCCATAGGAAATGCATTAGACTATACTTTGCAGGCCCATAACTCTGTGTCTACTAGAGATACGGGGATGTCCTTAGGATATGTTATAGTCCAATTTGTCCCCCATCTAAACATACTAAAAGCATTGGGCTACGACAAACAGGGGCCGAGTACTTAAGCAAAACGTAACGAAACTAAGCCCCTCCATAGGAAATGCATTAGACTATACTTTGCAGGCTCGTAACTCTGTTTCTACTGGAGATACGGGGATGTCCTTTGAGTATGTTTTAGTCCAATTTGTCCCCCATCTAATCATACTAAAAACATTGAGCTACGACAAACAGGGGCCGAGTAATTAAGATAAACGTAAACAAACAAACCCCTCTATAGGAAATATATTAGACTAAATTCTGGAGGCTCGTAACTCTGGTTCTACCAGAGATACGGGGATGTAAATAATGTGACCTTGACACATATGTTCGGATAATTATAGAAAAAAACTTCGCGGTTTCGAACCTGTGGCCTTCCGGGAGTGAGGCGGATGCGATAACCGCTACACTAAAGATATGTTATTATTTTTAATCGAAAGAACAGGGTCAAGTAATTAAGCAATACGTGAACAAACAAACCCCTCCATAGAAAATGCATTAGACTATAATTTGCAGGCTCGTAACTCTGTTTCTACTGGAGATTTGGGGATGTCCTTTGAGTATGTTATAGTCCAATTTGTCCCCCATCTAACCATACTAAAAATATTGAGCTACGACAAACAGGGGCCGAGTAATTAAGCTAAACGTAAACAAACAACCCGTCGATAGGAAATGCATTAGACTATACTTTGCAGGCCCATAACTCTGTGTCTACTAGAGATACGGGGATGTCCTTAGGATGTGTTATAGTCCAAATTGTCCCCCATCTAACCATACTAAAAACATTGAGCTACGACAAACAGGGGCCGAGATATTAAGCAAAATGTTCGTCAACTTTGGTATCGTCTCACTTATTTTTATTATGTTACTTATGATTTTTGCACTAAACTTTGGAGGCTCATAACTCTTGTTCTACAAGAGATACTGGGATCTCCTTTGGATATGTTATAGTACTCTTTGCTCCCCATACAAGGATACTTTAAACTTGAGGCTACCGCAATATCGTCGTCAACTTACTTTTTGTCTCACTTATTGTTAGAAGGTTACTTTTGATTTTTGAAAATAAACTTTGCAGGCTCGTAACTCTGTTTCTACTGGAGATACGGGGATGTCCTTTGAGTATGTTATAGACCAATTTGTCCCCCATCTAGCCATACTAAGAATTAGGGCTACGACAAACAGTAGTCGAGTAATTAAGCTAGTCGTAAACAAACAAACCCCTCCATAGGAAATATATTAGACTAAATTCTGGAGGCTCGTAACTCTGGTTCTACCAGAGATACGGGGATGTAAATAATGTGACCTTGACACATATGTTCGGATAATTATAAAAAAAACTTCGCGGTTTCGAACCTGTGGCCTTCCGGGAGTGAGGCGGATGCGATAACCGCTACACTAAAGATATGTTATTATTTTTAATCGAAAGAACAGGGTCAAGTAATTAAGCAATACGTGAACAAACAAACCCCTCCATAGAAAATGCATTAGACTATACTTTGCAGGCTCGTAACTCTGTTTCTACTGGAGATTTGGGGATGTCCTTTGAGTATGTTATAGTCCAATTTGTCCCCCATCTAACCATACTAAAAACATTGAGCTACGACAAACAGGGGCCGAGTAATTAAGCTAAACGTAAACAAACAACCCGTCGATAGGAAATGCATTAGACTATACTTTGCAGGCCCATAACTCTGTGTCTACTAGAGATACGGGGATGTCCTTAGGATGTGTTATAGTCCAAATTGTCCCCCATCTAACCATACTAAAAACATTGAGCTACGACAAACAGGGGCCGAGATATTAAGCAAAACGTTCGTCAACTTTGGTATCGTCTCACTTATTTTTATTATGTTACTTATGATTTTTGCACTAAACTTTGGAGGCTCATAACTCTTGTTCTAGAAGAGATACTGGGATCTCCTTTGGATATGTTATAGTACTCTTTGCTCCCCATACAAGGATACTTTAAACTTGAGGCTACCGCAATATCGTCGTCAACTTACTTTTTGTCTCACTTATTGTTAGAAGGTTACTTTTGATTTTTGAAAATAAACTTTGCAGGCTCGTAACTCTGTTTCTACTGGAGATACGGGGATGTCCTTTGAGTATGTTATAGACCAATTTGTCCCCCATCTAGCCATACTAAGAATTAGGGCTACGACAAACAGTAGTCGAGTAATTAAGCTAATCGTAAACAAACAAACCCCTCCATAGGAAATATATTAGACTAAATTCTGGAGGCTCGTAACTCTGGTTCTACCAGAGATACGGGGATGTAAATAATGTGACCTAGACACATATGTTCGGATAATTATAAAAAAAACTTCGCGGTTTCGAACCTGTGGCCTTCCGGGAGTGAGGCGGATGCGATAACCGCTACACTAAAGATATGTTATTATTTTTAATCGAAAGAACAGGGTCAAGTAATAAAGCAATACGTGAACAAACAAACCCCTCCATAGAAAATGCATTAGACTATACTTTGCAGGCTCGTAACTCTGTTTCTACTGGAGATTTGGGGATGTCCTTTGAGTATGTTATAGTCCAATTTGTCCCCCATCTAACCATACTAAAAACATTGAGCTACGACAAACAGGGGCCGAGTAATTAAGCTAAACGTAAACAAACAACCCGTCCATAGGAAATGCATTAGACTATACTTTGCAGGCCCATAACTCTGTGTCTACTAGAGATACGGGGATGTCCTTAGGATATGTTATAGTCCAATTTGTCCCCCATCTAAACATACTAAAAGCATTGGGCTACGACAAACAGGGGCCGAGTACTTAAGCAAAACGTAACGAAACTAAGCCCCTCCATAGGAAATGCATTAGACTATACTTTGCAGGCTCGTAACTCTGTTTCTACTGGAGATACGGGGATGTCCTTTGAGTATGTTTTAGTCCAATTTGTCCCCCATCTAATCATACTAAAAACATTGAGCTACGACAAACAGGGGCCGAGTAATTAAGATAAACGTAAACAAACAAACCCCTCTATAGGAAATATATTAGACTAAATTCTGGAGGCTCGTAACTCTGGTTCTACCAGAGATACGGGGATGTAAATAATGTGACCTTGACACATATGTTCGGATAATTATAGAAAAAAACTTCGCGGTTTCGAACCTGTGGCCTTCCGGGAGTGAGGCGGATGCGATAACCGCTACACTAAAGATATGTTATTATTTTTAATCGAAAGAACAGGGTCAAGTAATTAAGCAATACGTGAACAAACAAACCCCTCCATAGAAAATGCATTAGACTATAATTTGCAGGCTCGTAACTCTGTTTCTACTGGAGATTTGGGGATGTCCTTTGAGTATGTTATAGTCCAATTTGTCCCCCATCTAACCATACTAAAAATATTGAGCTACGACAAACAGGGGCCGAGTAATTAAGCTAAACGTAAACAAACAACCCGTCGATAGGAAATGCATTAGACTATACTTTGCAGGCCCATAACTCTGTGTCTACTAGAGATACGGGGATGTCCTTAGGATGTGTTATAGTCCAAATTGTCCCCCATCTAACCATACTAAAAACATTGAGCTACGACAAACAGGGGCCGAGATATTAAGCAAAATGTTCGTCAACTTTGGTATCGTCTCACTTATTTTTATTATGTTACTTATGATTTTTGCACTAAACTTTGGAGGCTCATAACTCTTGTTCTACAAGAGATACTGGGATCTCCTTTGGATATGTTATAGTACTCTTTGCTCCCCATACAAGGATACTTTAAACTTGAGGCTACCGCAATATCGTCGTCAACTTACTTTTTGTCTCACTTATTGTTAGAAGGTTACTTTTGATTTTTGAAAATAAACTTTGCAGGCTCGTAACTCTGTTTCTACTGGAGATACGGGGATGTCCTTTGAGTATGTTATAGACCAATTTGTCCCCCATCTAGCCATACTAAGAATTAGGGCTACGACAAACAGTAGTCGAGTAATTAAGCTAGTCGTAAACAAACAAACCCCTCCATAGGAAATATATTAGACTAAATTCTGGAGGCTCGTAACTCTGGTTCTACCAGAGATACGGGGATGTAAATAATGTGACCTTGACACATATGTTCGGATAATTATAAAAAAAACTTCGCGGTTTCGAACCTGTGGCCTTCCGGGAGTGAGGCGGATGCGATAACCGCTACACTAAAGATATGTTATTATTTTTAATCGAAAGAACAGGGTCAAGTAATAAAGCAATACGTGAACAAACAAACCCCTCCATAGAAAATGCATTAGACTATACTTTGCAGGCTCGTAACTCTGTTTCTACTGGAGATTTGGGGATGTCCTTTGAGTATGTTATAGTCCAATTTGTCCCCCATCTAACCATACTAAAAACATTGAGCTACGACAAACAGGGGCCGAGTAATTAAGCTAAACGTAAACAAACAACCCGTCCATAGGAAATGCATTAGACTATACTTTGCAGGCCCATAACTCTGTGTCTACTAGAGATACGGGGATGTCCTTAGGATATGTTATAGTCCAATTTGTCCCCCATCTAAACATACTAAAAGCATTGGGCTACGACAAACAGGGGCCGAGTACTTAAGCAAAACGTAACGAAACTAAGCCCCTCCATAGGAAATGCATTAGACTATACTTTGCAGGCTCGTAACTCTGTTTCTACTGGAGATACGGGGATGTCCTTTGAGTATGTTTTAGTCCAATTTGTCCCCCATCTAATCATACTAAAAACATTGAGCTACGACAAACAGGGGCCGAGTAATTAAGATAAACGTAAACAAACAAACCCCTCTATAGGAAATATATTAGACTAAATTCTGGAGGCTCGTAACTCTGGTTCTACCAGAGATACGGGGATGTAAATAATGTGACCTTGACACATATGTTCGGATAATTATAGAAAAAAACTTCGCGGTTTCGAACCTGTGGCCTTCCGGGAGTGAGGCGGATGCGATAACCGCTACACTAAAGATATGTTACTATTTTTAATCGAAAGAACAGGGTCAAGTAATTAAGCAATACGTGAACAAACAAACCCCTCCATAGAAAATGCATTAGACTATAATTTGCAGGCTCGTAACTCTGTTTCTACTGGAGATTTGGGGATGTCCTTTGAGTATGTTATAGTCCAATTTGTCCCCCATCTAACCATACTAAAAATATTGAGCTACGACAAACAGGGGCCGAGTAATTAAGCTAAACGTAAACAAACAACCCGTCGATAGGAAATGCATTAGACTATACTTTGCAGGCCCATAACTCTGTGTCTACTAGAGATACGGGGATGTCCTTAGGATGTGTTATAGTCCAAATTGTCCCCCATCTAACCATACTAAAAACATTGAGCTACGACAAACAGGGGCCGAGATATTAAGCAAAATGTTCGTCAACTTTGGTATCGTCTCACTTATTTTTATTATGTTACTTATGATTTTTGCACTAAACTTTGGAGGCTCATAACTCTTGTTCTACAAGAGATACTGGGATCTCCTTTGGATATGTTATAGTACTCTTTGCTCCCCATACAAGGATACTTTAAACTTGAGGCTACCGCAATATCGTCGTCAACTTACTTTTTGTCTCACTTATTGTTAGAAGGTTACTTTTGATTTTTGAAAATAAACTTTGCAGGCTCGTAACTCTGTTTCTACTGGAGATACGGGGATGTCCTTTGAGTATGTTATAGACCAATTTGTCCCCCATCTAGCCATACTAAGAATTAGGGCTACGACAAACAGTAGTCGAGTAATTAAGCTAGTCGTAAACAAACAAACCCCTCCATAGGAAATATATTAGACTAAATTCTGGAGGCTCGTAACTCTGGTTCTACCAGAGATACGGGGATGTAAATAATGTGACCTTGACACATATGTTCGGATAATTATAAAAAAAACTTCGCGGTTTCGAACCTGTGGCCTTCCGGGAGTGAGGCGGATGCGATAACCGCTACACTAAAGATATGTTATTATTTTTAATCGAAAGAACAGGGTCAAGTAATTAAGCAATACGTGAACAAACAAACCCCTCCATAGAAAATGCATTAGACTATACTTTGCAGGCTCGTAACTCTGTTTCTACTGGAGATTTGGGGATGTCCTTTGAGTATGTTATAGTCCAATTTGTCCCCCATCTAACCATACTAAAAACATTGAGCTACGACAAACAGGGGCCGAGTAATTAAGCTAAACGTAAACAAACAACCCGTCGATAGGAAATGCATTAGACTATACTTTGCAGGCCCATAACTCTGTGTCTACTAGAGATACGGGGATGTCCTTAGGATGTGTTATAGTCCAAATTGTCCCCCATCTAACCATACTAAAAACATTGAGCTACGACAAACAGGGGCCGAGATATTAAGCAAAACGTTCGTCAACTTTGGTATCGTCTCACTTATTTTTATTATGTTACTTATGATTTTTGCACTAAACTTTGGAGGCTCATAACTCTTGTTCTACAAGAGATACTGGGATCTCCTTTGGATATGTTATAGTACTCTTTGCTCCCCATACAAGGATACTTTAAACTTGAGGCTACCGCAATATCGTCGTCAACTTACTTTTTGTCTCACTTATTGTTAGAAGGTTACTTTTGATTTTTGAAAATAAACTTTGCAGGCTCGTAACTCTGTTTCTACTGGAGATACGGGGATGTCCTTTGAGTATGTTATAGACCAATTTGTCCCCCATCTAGCCATACTAAGAATTAGGGCTACGACAAACAGTAGTCGAGTAATTAAGCTAATCGTAAACAAACAAACCCCTCCATAGGAAATATATTAGACTAAATTCTGGAGGCTCGTAACTCTGGTTCTACCAGAGATACGGGGATGTAAATAATGTGACCTTGACACATATGTTCGGATAATTATAAAAAAAAACTTCGCGGTTTCGAACCTGTGGCCTTCCGGGAGTGAGGCGGATGCGATAACCGCTACACTAAAGATATGTTATTATTTTTAATCGAAAGAACAGGGTCAAGTAATTAAGCAATACGTGAACAAACAAACCCCTCCATAGAAAATGCATTAGACTATAATTTGCAGGCTCGTAACTCTGTTTCTACTGGAGATTTGGGGATGTCCTTTGAGTATGTTATAGTCCAATTTGTCCCCCATCTAACCATACTAAAAATATTGAGCTACGACAAACAGGGGCCGAGTAATTAAGCTAAACGTAAACAAACAACCCGTCGATAGGAAATGCATTAGACTATACTTTGCAGGCCCATAACTCTGTGTCTACTAGAGATACGGGGATGTCCTTCGGATGTGTTATAGTCCAAATTGTCCCCCATCTAACCATACTAAAAACATTGAGCTACGACAAACAGGGGCCGAGATATTAAGCAAAATGTTCGTCAACTTTGGTATCGTCTCACTTATTTTTATTATGTTACTTATGATTTTTGCACTAAACTTTGGAGGCTCATAACTCTTGTTCTACAAGAGATACTGGGATCTCCTTTGGCTATGTTATAGTACTCTTTGCTCCCCATACAAGGATACTTTAAACTTGAGGCTACCGCAATATCGTCGTCAACTTACTTTTTGTCTCACTTATTGTTAGAAGGTTACTTTTGATTTTTGAAAATAAACTTTGCAGGCTCGTAACTCTGTTTCTACTGGAGATACGGGGATGTCCTTTGAGTATGTTATAGACCAATTTGTCCCCCATCTAGCCATACTAAGAATTAGGGCTACGACAAACAGTAGTCGAGTAATTAAGCTAATCGTAAACAAACAAACCCCTCCATAGGAAATATATTAGACTAAATTCTGGAGGCTCGTAACTCTGGTTCTACCAGAGATACGGGGATGTAAATAATGTGACCTTGACACATATGTTCGGATAATTATAAAAAAAAACTTCGCGGTTTCGAACCTGTGGCCTTCCGGGAGTGAGGCGGATGCGATAACCGCTACACTAAAGATATGTTATTATTTTTAATCGAAAGAACAGGGTCAAGTAATTAAGCAATACGTGAACAAACAAACCCCTCCATAGAAAATGCATTAGACTATAATTTGCAGGCTCGTAACTCTGTTTCTACTGGAGATTTGGGGATGTCCTTTGAGTATGTTATAGTCCAATTTGTCCCCCATCTAACCATACTAAAAATATTGAGCTACGACAAACAGGGGCCGAGTAATTAAGCTAAACGTAAACAAACAACCCGTCGATAGGAAATGCATTAGACTATACTTTGCAGGCCCATAACTCTGTGTCTACTAGAGATACGGGGATGTCCTTCGGATGTGTTATAGTCCAAATTGTCCCCCATCTAACCATACTAAAAACATTGAGCTACGACAAACAGGGGCCGAGATATTAAGCAAAATGTTCGTCAACTTTGGTATCGTCTCACTTATTTTTATTATGTTACTTATGATTTTTGCACTAAACTTTGGAGGCTCATAACTCTTGTTCTACAAGAGATACTGGGATCTCCTTTGGCTATGTTATAGTACTCTTTGCTCCCCATACAAGGATACTTTAAACTTGAGGCTACCGCAATATCGTCGTCAACTTACTTTTTGTCTCACTTATTGTTAGAAGGTTACTTTTGATTTTTGAAAATAAACTTTGCAGGCTCGTAACTCTGTTTCTACTGGAGATACGGGGATGTCCTTTGAGTATGTTATAGACCAATTTGTCCCCCATCTAGCCATACTAAGAATTAGGGCTACGACAAACAGTAGTCGAGTAATTAAGCTAGTCGTAAACAAACAAACCCCTCCATAGGAAATATATTAGACTAAATTCTGGAGGCTCGTAACTCTGGTTCTACCAGAGATACGGGGATGTAAATAATGTGACCTTGACACATATGTTCGGATAATTATAAAAAAAAACTTCGCGGTTTCGAACCTGTGGCCTTCCGGGAGTGAGGCGGATGCGATAACCGCTACACTAAAGATATGTTATTATTTTGAATCGAAAGAACAGGGTCAAGTAATTAAGCAATACGTGAACAAACAAACCCCTCCATAGAAAATGCATTAGACTATACTTTGCAGGCTCGTAACTCTGTTTCTACTGGAGATTTGGGGATGTCCTTTGAGTATGTTATAGTCCAATTTGTCCCCCATCTAACCATACTAAAAACATTGAGCTACGACAAACAGGGGCCGAGTAATTAAGCTAAACGTAAACAAACAACCCGTCCATAGGAAATGCATTAGACTATACTTTGCAGGCCCATAACTCTGTGTCTACTAGAGATACGGGGATGTCCTTAGGATATGTTATAGTCCAATTTGTCCCCCATCTAAACATACTAAAAGCATTGGGCTACGACAAACAGGGGCCGAGTACTTAAGCAAAACGTAACGAAACTAAGCCCCTCCATAGGAAATGCATTAGACTATACTTTGCAGGCTCGTAACTCTGTTTCTACTGGAGATACGGGGATGTCCTTTGAGTATGTTTTAGTCCAATTTGTCCCCCATCTAATCATACTAAAAACATTGAGCTACGACAAACAGGGGCCGAGTAATTAAGATAAACGTAAACAAACAAACCCCTCTATAGGAAATATATTAGACTAAATTCTGGAGGCTCGTAACTCTGGTTCTACCAGAGATACGGGGATGTAAATAATGTGACCTTGACACATATGTTCGGATAATTATAGAAAAAAACTTCGCGGTTTCGAACCTGTGGCCTTCCGGGAGTGAGGCGGATGCGATAACCGCTACACTAAAGATATGTTATTATTTTTAATCGAAAGAACAGGGTCAAGTAATTAAGCAATACGTGAACAAACAAACCCCTCCATAGAAAATGCATTAGACTATAATTTGCAGGCTCGTAACTCTGTTTCTACTGGAGATTTGGGGATGTCCTTTGAGTATGTTATAGTCCAATTTGTCCCCCATCTAACCATACTAAAAATATTGAGCTACGACAAACAGGGGCCGAGTAATTAAGCTAAACGTAAACAAACAACCCGTCGATAGGAAATGCATTAGACTATACTTTGCAGGCCCATAACTCTGTGTCTACTAGAGATACGGGGATGTCCTTAGGACGTGTTATAGTCCAAATTGTCCCCCATCTAACCATACTAAAAACATTGAGCTACGACAAACAGGGGCCGAGATATTAAGCAAAATGTTCGTCAACTTTGGTATCGTCTCACTTATTTTTATTATGTTACTTATGATTTTTGCACTAAACTTTGGAGGCTCATAACTCTTGTTCTACAAGAGATACTGGGATCTCCTTTGGATATGTTATAGTACTCTTTGCTCCCCATACAAGGATACTTTAAACTTGATGCTACCGCAATATCGTCGTCAACTTACTTTTTGTCTCACTTATTGTTAGAAGGTTACTTTTGATTTTTGAAAATAAACTTTGCAGGCTCGTAACTCTGTTTCTACTGGAGATACGGGGATGTCCTTTGAGTATGTTATAGACCAATTTGTCCCCCATCTAGCCATACTAAGATTTAGGGCTACGACAAACAGTAGTCGAGTAATTAAGCTAGTCGTAAACAAACAAACCCCTCCATAGGAAATATATTAGACTAAATTCTGGAGGCTCGTAACTCTGGTTCTAACAGAGATACGGGGATGTAAATAATGTGACCTTGACACATATGTTCGGATAATTATAAAAAAAACTTCGCGGTTTCGAACCTGTGGCCTTCCGGGAGTGAGGCGGATGCGATAACCGCTACACTAAAGATATGTTTTTATTTTTAGTCGAAAGAACAGGGTCAAGTAATTAAGCAATACGTGAACAAACAAACCCCTCCATAGAAAATGCATTAGACTATAATTTGCAGGCTCGTAACTCTGTTTCTACTGGAGATTTGGGGATGTCCTTTGAGTATGTTATAGTCCAATTTGTCCCCCATCTAACCATACTAAAAATATTGAGCTACGACAAACAGGGGCCGAGTAATTAAGCTAAACGTAAACAAACAACCCGTCGATAGGAAATGCATTAGACTATACTTTGCAGGCCCATAACTCTGTGTCTACTAGAGATACGGGGATGTCCTTAGGACGTGTTATAGTCCAAATTGTCCCCCATCTAACCATACTAAAAACATTGAGCTACGACAAACAGGGGCCGAGATATTAAGCAAAATGTTCGTCAACTTTGGTATCGTCTCACTTATTTTTATTATGTTACTTATGATTTTTGCACTAAACTTTGGAGGCTCATAACTCTTGTTCTACAAGAGATACTGGGATCTCCTTTGGATATGTTATAGTACTCTTTGCTCCCCATACAAGGATACTTTAAACTTGATGCTACCGCAATATCGTCGTCAACTTACTTTTTGTCTCACTTATTGTTAGAAGGTTACTTTTGATTTTTGAAAATAAACTTTGCAGGCTCGTAACTCTGTTTCTACTGGAGATACGGGGATGTCCTTTGAGTATGTTATAGACCAATTTGTCCCCCATCTAGCCATACTAAGATTTAGGGCTACGACAAACAGTAGTCGAGTAATTAAGCTAGTCGTAAACAAACAAACCCCTCCATAGGAAATATATTAGACTAAATTCTGGAGGCTCGTAACTCTGGTTCTAACAGAGATACGGGGATGTAAATAATGTGACCTTGACACATATGTTCGGATAATTATAAAAAAAACTTCGCGGTTTCGAACCTGTGGCCTTCCGGGAGTGAGGCGGATGCGATAACCGCTACACTAAAGATATGTTTTTATTTTTAGTCGAAAGAACAGGGTCAAGTAATTAAGCAATACGTGAACAAACAAACCCCTCCATAGAAAATGCATTAGACTATACTTTGCAGGCTCGTAACTCTGTTTCTACTGGAGATTTGGGGATGTCCTTTGAGTATGTTATAGTCCAATTTGTCCCCCATCTAACCATACTAAAAACATTGAGCTACGACAAACAGGGGCCGAGTAATTAAGCTAAAAGTAAACAAACAACCCGTCCATAGGAAATACATTAGACTATATTTTGCAGGCCCATAACTCTGTGTCTACTAGAGATACGGGGATGTCCTTAGGAAATGTTATAGTCCAAATTGTCCATCTAACCATACTAAAAACATTGAGCTACGACAAACAGGGGCCTAGATATTAAGCAAAATGTTCGTCAACTTTGGTATCGTCTCACTTATTTTTATTATGTTACTTATGATTTTTGCACTAAACTTTGGAGGCTCATAACTCTTGTTCTACAAGAGATACTGGGATCTCCTTTGGATATGTTATAGTACTCTTTGCTCCCCATACAAGGATACTTTAAACTTGAGGCTACCGCAATATCGTCGTCAACTTACTTTTTGTCTCACTTATTGTTAGAAGGTTACTTTTGATTTTTGAAAATAAACTTTGCAGGCTCGTAACTCTGTTTCTACTGGAGATACGGGGATGTCCTTTGAGTATGTTATAGACCAATTTGTCCCCCATCTAGCCATACTAAGAATTAGGGCTACGACAAACAGTAGTCGAGTAATTAAGCTAATCGTAAACAAACAAACCCCTCCATAGGAAATATATTAGACTAAATTCTGGAGGCTCGTAACTCTGGTTCTACCAGAGATACGGGGATGTAAATAATGTGACCTTGACACAAATGTTCGGATAATTATAAAAAAAACTTCGCGGTTTCGAACCTGTGGCCTTCCGGGAGTGAGGCGGATGCGATAACCGCTACACTAAAGCTATGTTTTTAGTTTTAATCGAAAGAACAGGGTCAAGTAATTAAGCAATACGTGAACAAACAAACACATCCATAGAAAATGCATTAGACTATACTTTGCAGGCCCATAACTCCGTGTCTACTAGAGATACCGGGATGTCCTTAGGATGTGTTATAGTCCAATTTGTCCTTCATCTAACCATACTAAAAACTTTGGGCTACGACAAACAGGGGCCGAGTACTTAAGCAAAACGTAAAGAAACAAAGCCCCTCCATAGGAAATGCATTAGACTATACTTTGCAGGCTCGTAACTCTGTTTCTACTGGAGATACGGGGATGTCCTTTGAGTATGTTTTAGTCCAATTTGTCCCCCATCTAATCATACTAAAAACATGGAGCTACGACAAACAGGGGCCGAGTAATTAAGCTAAACGTAAACAAACAACCCGTCCATAGGAAATGCATTAGACTATACTTTGCAGGCCCATAACTCTGTGTCTACTAGAGATACGGGGATTTCCTTAGGATATTTTATAGTCCAAATTGTCCCCCATCTAACCATACTAAAAACTTTGGGCTACGACAAACAGGGGCCGAGTACTTAAGCAAAACGTTACGAAACAAACCCCCTCCATAGAAAATGCATTAGACTATACTTTGCAGGCTCGTAACTCTGTTTCTACTGGAGATACGGGGATGTCCTTTGAGTATGTTATAGACCAATTTGTCCCCCATCTACCATACTAAGAATTAGGGCTACGACAAACAGTAGTCGAGTAATTAAGCTAATCGTAAACAAACAAACCCCTCCATAGGAAATACATTAGACTAAATTCTGGAGGCTCGTAACTCTGGTTCTACCAGAGATACGGGGATGTAAATAATGTGACCTTGACACAAATGTTCGGATAATTATAAAAAAAAAACTTCGCGGTTTCGAACCTGTGGCCTTCCGGGAGTGAGGCGGATGCGATAACCGCTACACTAAAGATATGTTATTATTTTTAATCGAAAGAACAGGGTCAAGTAATTAAGCAATACGTGAACAAAGAAACCCCTCCATAGAAAATGCATTAGACTATATTTTGCAGGCTCGTAACTCTGGTTCTACTGGAGATTTGGGGATGTCCTTTGAGTATGTTATAGTCCAATTTGTCCCCCATCTAACCATACTAAAAACATTGAGCTACGACAAACAGGGGCCGAGTAATTAAGCTAAACGTAAACAAACAACCCGTCCATAGGAAATGCATTAGACTATATTTTGCAGGCCCATAACTCTGTGTCTACTAGAGATACGGGGATGTCCTTAGGAAATGTTATAGTTCAAATTGTCCCCCATCTAACCATACTAAAAACATTGAGCTACGACAAACAGGGGCCGAGATATTAAGCAAAATGTTCGTCAACTTTGGTATCGTCTCACTTATTTTTATTATGTTACTTATGATTTTTGCACTAAACTTTGGAGGCTCATAAATCTTGTTCTACAAGAGATACTGGGATCTCCTTTGGATATGTTATAGTACTCTTTGCTCCCCATACAAGGATACTTTAAACTTGAGGCTATCGCAATATCGTCGTCAACTTACTTTTTGTCTCACTTATTGTTAGAAGGTTACTTTTGATTTTTGAAAATAAACTTTGCAGGCTCGTAACTCTGTTTCTACTGGAGATACGGGGATGTCCTTTGAGTATGTTATAGACCAATTTTTCCCCATCTAGCCATACTAAGAATTAGGGCTACGACAAACAGTAGTCGAGTAATTAAGCTAATCGTAAACAAACAAACCCCTCCATAGGAAATACATTAGACTAAATTCTGGAGGCTCGTAACTCTGGTTCTACCAGAGATACGGGGATGTAAATAATGTGACCTTGACACAAATGTTCGGATAATTATAAAAAAAACTTCGCGGTTTCGAACCTGTGGCCTCCCGGGAGTGAGGCGGATGCGATAACCGCTACACTAAAGCTATGTTATTATTTTTAATCGAAAGAACAGGGTCAAGTATTTAAGCAATACGTGAACAAACAAACACCTCCATAGAAAATGCATTAGACTATACTTTTCAGGCCCATAACTCCGTGTCTACTAGAGATACCGGGATGTCCTTAGGATACGTTATAGTCCAATTTGTCTTTCATCTAACCATACTAAAAACTTTGGGCTACGACAAACAGGGGCCGAGTACTTAAGCAAAACGTAAAGAAACAAACCCCCTCCATAGGAAATGAGTTAGACTATATTTTGCAGGCTCGTAACTCTGTTTCTACTGGATATACGGGGATGTCCTTTGAGTATGTTATTGTCCAATTTGTCCCCCATCTAACCATACTAAAAACTTTGGGCTACGACAAACAGGGTCCGAGTAATTAAGCTAAACGTAAACAAACAACCCCTCCATAGGAAATGCATAAGACTATACTTTGCAGGCCCATAACTCTGTGTCTACTAGAGATACGGGGATGTCCTTAGGATATCTTATAGTCCAAATTGTCCCCCATCTAACCATACTAAAAACTTTGGGGTACGACAAACAGGGGCCGAGTACTTAAGCAAAACGTTACGAAACAAACCCCCTCCATAGAAAATGCATTAGACTATACTTTGCAGGCTCGTAACTCTGTTTCTACTGGAGATACGGGGATGTCCTTTGAGTTTGTTTTAGTCCAATTTGTGCCCCATCTAATCATACTAAAAACATTGAGCTACGACAAACAGGGGCCGAGTAATTAAGCTAAACGTAAACATACAATCCGTCCATAGGAAATGCATTAGACTATACTTTGCAGGCCCATAACTCTGTAACTACTTGAGATACGGGGATGTCCTTAGGATATGTTATAATCCAAATTGTCTTCCATCTAAACATAAAAACACTTTGGGCTACGACAAACCGGGGCCGAGTACTTAAGCAAAACGTAAAGAAACAAACCCGGTATCTCTAGTAGACACAGAGTTATGGGCCTGCAAAGTATAGTCTAATGCATTTTCTATGGAGGGGTTTGTTTGTTCACGTATTGCTTAATTACTTGACCCTGTTCTTTCGATTAAAAAAAATAACATATCTTTAGTGTAGCGGTTATCGCATCCGCCTCACTCCCGGAAGGCCACAGGTTCGAAACCGCGAAGTTTTTTTTTTTTTTTGCTTGGAACATGCAAAGACCTTTATAATTATCCGAACATTTGTGTCAAGGTCACATTATTTACATCCCCGTATCTCTGGTAGAGCCAGAGTTACGAGCCTCCAGAATTTAGTCTAATGTATTTCCTATTGAGGGGTTTGTTTGTTTACGATTAGCTTAATTACTCGACTACTGTTTGTCGTAGCCCTAATTCTTAGTATGGCTAGATGGGGGACAAATTGGTCTATAACATACTCAAAGGACATCCCCGTATCTCCAGAAGAAACAGAGTTACGAGCCTGCAAAGTTTATTTTCAAAAATCAAAAGTAACCTTCTAACAATAAGTGAGACAAAAAATAAGTTGACGACGATATTGAGGTAGCCTCAAGTTTAAAGTATCCTTGTATGGTTAGCGAAGAGTACTATAACATATCCAAAGGAGATCCCAGTATCTCTTGTAGAACTAGAGTTATGAGCCTCCAAAGTTTAGTGCAAAAATCATAAGTAACATAATAAAAATAAGTGAGACGATACCGAAGTTGACGAACATTTTGCTTAATATCTCGGCCCCTGTTTGTCGTAGCTCAATGTTTTTAGTATAATTAGATGGGGGACAATTTGGACTATAACATATCCTAAGGACATCCCCGTATCTCTAGTAGACACAGAGTTATGGGCCTGCAAAGTATAGTCTAATGCATTTCCTAAGGACGGGTTGTTTGTTTACGTTTAGCTTAATTACTCGGCCCCTGTTTGTCGTAGCTCAATGTTTTTAGTATGGTTAGATGGGGGACAAATTGGACTATAACATACTCAAAGGACATCCCCGTATCTCCAGTAGAAACAGAGTTACGAGCCTGCAAAGTATAGTCTAATGCATTTTCTATGGAGGGGTTTGTTTGTTCACGTATTGCTTAACTTCGGTGATCGGACCTGAACCGGTGTTTTTAGCGTGATATGGCCGTTGCCGAGAGTGCTAGTTAATAATTCGAATTTAAATTAAGTGAGACAAATTAACCTTCATCTTTTTAAAACAATAACAAACAGAAAATATGTTTGCTTTTTTCATATCTATTGGAATTTAAAAGAGGAAAAAAAAGTGAAAAAGCTAACGGCACGCAGTGTTCCTAAGTGGTCGCCCTCCCAAGTACTGACTGCGCTCGACGCTGCTTAACTTCGGTTATCGGACGAGAACCGGTGTATTCAGCGTGATATGGCCGTTGCCGAGAGTGCTAGTTAATAATTTGAATTTAATTAACCTTCATCTTTATAAAACAATAACAAAAAGAAGATATGTTTGCTTTTTTCATAACTGGTGGAATTTAAAGGAGGAAACAAAAGTGAAAAAGCCAACGGCACGCAGTATTCCCAAGTACTGTATGCGCTCGACGCTGCTTAACTTCGGTGATCGGACGTGAACCGGTGTTTTCAGCGTGATATGGCCGTTACCGAGAGTGCTAGTTAATAATTCGAATTTAAATTAAGTGAGACAAATTAACCTTCATCATTTTAAAACAATAACAAAAAGAAAACATGTTTGCTTTTTTAATATCTATTAAAATTTAAAAGAGGAAAAAAAAGTGAAAAAGTCAACGGCACGCAGTGTTCCTAAGTGGTCTCCCTCCCAAGTAGTGACTGCGCTCGACGCTGCTTAACTGCGGTTATCGGACGAGAACCGGTGTATTCAGCGTGATATGGCCGTTGCCGAGAGTGCTAGTTAATAATTTGAATTTAATTAACTTTCATCTTTATAAAACAATAACAAAAAGAAGATATGTTTGCTTTTTTCATATCTGGTGGAATTTGAAAGAGGAAACAAAAGTGAAAAAACAAACGGCACGCAGTATTCCCAAGTACTGTATGCGCTCGACGCTGCTTAACTTCGGTGATCGGACGTGAACCGGTGTTTTCAGCGTGATATGGCCGTTGCCGAGAGTGCTAGTTAATAATTCGAATTTAAATTAAGTGAGACAAATTAACCTTCATCATTTTAAAACAATAACAAAAAGAAAACCTGTTTGCTTTTTACATATCTATTAAAATTTAAAAGAGGAAAAAAAAGTGAAAAAGCCAACGGCACGCAGTGTTCCTAAGTGGTCTCCCTCCCAAGTAATGACTGCGCTCGACGCTGCTTAACTTCGGTTATGGGACGAGAATCGGTGTATTCAGCTTGATATGGCCGTTGCCGAGAGTGTTAGTTAATAATTTGAATTTAATTAACTTTCATCTTTATAAAACAATAACAAAAAAGAAGACATGTTTGCTTTTTTCATATCTGGTGGAATTTGAAAGAGGAAACAAAAGTGAAAAATCCAACGGCACGCAGTATTCCCAAGCACTGTATGCGCTCGACGCTGCTTAACTTCGGTGATCGGACGTGAACCGGTGTTTTCATCGTGATATGGCCGTTGCCGAGAGTGCTAGTTAATAATTCGAATTTAAATTAAGTGAGACAAATTAACCTTCATCATTTTAAAACAATAACAAAAAGAAAACCTGTTTGCTTTTTACATATCTATTAAAATTTAAAAGAGGAAAAAAAAGTGAAAAAGCCAACGGCACGCAGTGTTCCTAAGTGGTCTCCCTCCCAAGTAATGACTGCGCTCGACGCTGCTTAACTTCGGTGATCGGACGTGAACCGGTGTTTTCAGCGTGATATGGCCGTTGCCGAGAGTGCTAGTTAATAATTCGAATTTAAATTAAGTGAGACAAATTAACCTTCATCATTTTAAAACAATAACAACAAGTTGGGAAAACCAAAATATTACCTCTCCGAGTCAAGAGGTCTACTACTACAAACTTATTTACCTAGATATGGAATTATTTCTCTTTTTTGAAGTAAAAATTTACGAAATATTGAAGCAGTATTCCAAGCATAGCGAATAATACAGTAAAGCAGACGACATTTTAAATCCAATAAGGATAAATCTTGGACACATGGATATCAGTCAATGGGGAAAAGATCAGGAAATGAAGTCTTCGCTTCAGCTGTTTACCGTATATTCTGATAGCTACATTCACAACTGGTTTGCAGTGTAAACACTATCGTCTCGTCTCACCTCAACAATATTCTTAGTTTGCCAACATGAATGTTAACGATAAATAACACCAAAGCTAAATTGTAGCTAGACGCACTAATAGTCAATGCGCTCCATAAAGAGAATAAAATGCCTGTAGCTACTACCCGTTTACCATTAGCCCTTTTACTATTCTAAATGCCACCATAATCTTTTCTTCTATTATAAAATCTTAACCTGATTATTTAATAGTGTATTTAACTTTCGGCTCACTCTGAACCGTTGATGTCTCTTCATTTCAGACACGAAAATCAAAGACCAAAGTTTACTTCACCTCAGGCCTCAATTATTTACTCTTTGTTTCATTAAGCCTATTACGGATGATACTTTATATACCCGCCGGAGTCCAGGTCTTAATTTTCTTGATGAAATAATTAAACCAAGGATTATTCTATATACAGATGTATTATAGCTTAAGTAATATATAAACAGCCATTTCAAATAACAATATTAAGAAAAATCTTTGGAATATCAAAATGAAACAGAGCTTTAAAGCTACAAAAGTACTAAATGCATCATAATTACGAAAAATACTTCCACATATTCACTTTTTATTATGGAAAAAGGGAATATTAAGGTTCTGTATGATTTCTTAACACATCAACACAAGGCTAACCGCTAACGCGACGCACTAGTGTAACAATGGACGGACACACACAGACAAAAACATAGACTGCTTTTTAACTCTTTCCGTATTAATTTTGAGTTGAGAAACAAGATTATCTTTAATATTTAAATAAATATAATTATTTTTAATTATTTTAATCTTCAATAATTAACATTAATAATAGTTAAATCGTTTAAAATAAAGTTATACCTATTATCATCTCAAACTTTGCTAATATTGACGTTTAGAGTGAAGGGTACCCCTCTTGCCCGCTTTCTTCAAATTTTGGGGTATATATACGATTCGTTTCCATTATAATAGTAAGGAAAAAGCGCAATTGCGAAAACCTTTGGTGGCGATCCCACCTTAGGGAGGCTAGACGTTTCTCGTAACCCTAGCTGATCGCCGCGTATATCCTAAAACCAAACGATGATAATGGAGTAGAAGCCAATGAGACAGATTGGTGTCTATGTGGAATAGACGGAAGACCAGTAGATGGTGGTGTTTAGAAGCCAGAATGTACAGACTGGTGTCCAAGTGGGATGGACAAAGACCAGAAGATGGTGGTGATTAGAAGCCAGTATGTACAGACTGGTGTCCAAGTGGAATGGACGAAGACCAGAAGATGGTGGTGATTAGAAGCCAGTACGTACAGACTGGTGTCCATGTGGGATGGACGAAGATCAAAAGATGGTGGTGATTTGAAGCCAGTATGTACAGACTGGTGTCCGTGTGGGATGGACAAAGACCAGAAGATGGTGGTGTGAGAACTCAAGTAGAGGAGCCATTTCCGTGACTGTGAAAGCAGTTCGGAAATGGCGAACACGTTTGCTCCGATTTGGAAACTGCGAACGCGGTCACGTGGGTGTAACAACAGACACACAGACACACAGACAGACACACACACACACACACACACACACACACACACACACACACACACGTCGAAATTAGAACCTCTCCGTGACATACGTCACTCGGAGAGGTAAAAAGAAAACCTGTTTGCTTTTTACATATCTATTAAAATTTAAAAGACGAAAAAAAAGTGAAAAAGCCAACGGCACGCAGTGTTCCTAAGTGGTCTCCCTCCCAAGTAATGACTGCGCTCGACGCTGCTTAACTTCGGTGATCGGACGTGAACCGGTGTTTTCAGCGTGATATGGCCGTTGCCGAGAGTGCTAGTTAATAATTTGAATTTAATTAACTTTCATCTTTATAAAACAATAACAAAAAGAAGATATGTTTGCTTTTTTCATATCTGGTGGAATTTGAAAGAGGAAACAAAAGTGAAAAAACAAACGGCACGCAGTATTCCCAAGTACTGTATGCGCTCGACGCTGCTTAACTTCGGTGATCGGACGTGAACCGGTGTTTTCAGCGTGATATGGCCGTTGCCGAGAGTGCTAGTTAATAATTCGAATTTAAATTAAGTGAGACAAATTAACCTTCATCATTTTAAAACAATAACAAAAAGAAAACCTGTTTGCTTTTTACATATCTATTAAAATTTAAAAGAGGAAAAAAAAGTGAAAAAGCCAACGGCACGCAGTGTTCCTAAGTGGTCTCCCTCCCAAGTAATGACTGCGCTCGACGCTGCTTAACTTCGGTTATGGGACGAGAATCGGTGTATTCAGCTTGATATGGCCGTTGCCGAGAGTGTTAGTTAATAATTTGAATTTAATTAACTTTCATCTTTATAAAACAATAACAAAAAAGAAGACATGTTTGCTTTTTTCATATCTGGTGGAATTTGAAAGAGGAAACAAAAGTGAAAAATCCAACGGCACGCAGTATTCCCAAGCACTGTATGCGCTCGACGCTGCTTAACTTCGGTGATCGGACGTGAACCGGTGTTTTCATCGTGATATGGCCGTTGCCGAGAGTGCTAGTTAATAATTCGAATTTAAATTAAGTGAGACAAATTAACCTTCATCATTTTAAAACAATAACAAAAAGAAAACCTGTTTGCTTTTTACATATCTATTAAAATTTAAAAGAGGAAAAAAAAGTGAAAAAGCCAACGGCACGCAGTGTTCCTAAGTGGTCTCTCTCCCAAGTAATGACTGCGCTCGACGCTGCTTAACTTCGGTGATCGGACGTGAACCGGTGTTTTCAGCGTGATATGGCCGTTGCCGAGAGTGCTAGTTAATAATTCGAATTTAAATTAAGTGAGACAAATTAACCTTCATCATTTTAAAACAATAACAAAAAGAAAACCTGTTTGCTTTTTACATATCTATTAAAATTTAAAAGACGAAAAAAAAGTGAAAAAGCCAACGGCACGCAGTGTTCCTAAGTGGTCTCCCTCCCAAGTAATGACTGCGCTCGACGCTGCTTAACTTCGGTGATCGGACGTGAACCGGTGTTTTCAGCGTGATATGGCCGTTGCCGAGAGTGCTAGTTAATAATTCGAATTTAAATTAAGTGAGACAAATTAACCTTCATCATTTTAAAACAATAACAAAAAGAAAACCTGTTTGCTTTTTACATATCTATTAAAATTTAAAAGAGGAAAAAAAAGTGAAAAAGCCAACGGCACGCAGTGTTCCTAAGTGGTCTCCCTCCCAAGTAATGACTGCGCTCGACGCTGCTTAACTTCGGTTATGGGACGAGAATCGGTGTATTCAGCTTGATATGACCGTTGCCGAGAGTGCTAGTTAATAATTTGAATTTAATTAACTTTCATCTTTATAAAACAATAACAAAAAGATATGTTTGCTTTTTTCATATCTGGTGGAATTTGAAAGAGGAAACAAAAGTGAAAAAACAAATTGCACGCAGTATTCCCAAATACTGTATGCGCTCGACACTGCTTAACTTCGGTGATCGGACGTAAACCGGTGTTTTCAGCGTTATATGGCCGTTGCCGAGAGTGCTAGTTAATAATTCGAATTTAAATTAAGTGAGACAAATTAACCTTCATCATTTTAAAACAATAACAAAAAGAAAACCTGTTTGCTTTTTACATATCTATTAAAATTTAAAAGAGGAAAAAAAAGTGAAAAAGCCAACGGCACGCAGTGTTCCTAAGTGGTCTCCCTCCCAAGTAATGACTGCGCTCGACGCTGCTTAACTTCGGTTATCGGACGAGAACCGGTGTATTCAGCGTGATATGGCCGTTGCCGAGAGTGCTAGTTAATAATTTGAATTTAATTAACTTTCATCTTTATAAAACAATAACAAAAAGAAGATATGTTTGCTTTTTTCATATCTGGTGGAATTTGAAAGAGGAAACAAAAGTGAAAAAACAAACGGCACGCAGTATTCCCAAGTACTGTATGCGCTCGACGCTGCTTAACTTCGGTGATCGGACGTGAACCGGTGTTTTCAGCGTGATATGGCCGTTGCCGAGAGTGCTAGTTAATAATTCGAATTTAAATTAAGTGAGACAAATTAACCTTCATCTTTTTAAAACAATAACAAAAAGAAAATATGTTTGCTTTTTTCATATCTATTGGAATTTAAAAGAGGAAAAAAAAAAGTGAAAAAGCTAACGGCACGCAGTGTTCCTAAGTGGTCGCCCTCCCAAGTACTGACTGCGCTCGACGCTGCTTAACTTCGGTTATCGGACGTGAACCGGTGTTTTCAGCGTGATATGGCCGTTGCCGAGAGTGCTAGTTAATAATTCGAATTTAAATTAAGTGAGACAAATTAACCTTCATCATTTTAAAACAATAACAAAAAGAAAACATGTTTGCTTTTTTCATATCTATTAAAATTTAAAAGAGGAAAAAAAAGTGAAAAAGCCAACGGCACGCAGTGTTCCTAAGTGGTCTCTCTCCCAAGTAGTGACTGCGCTCGACGCCGCTTAACTTCGGTTGTCGGACGAGAACCGGTGTATTCAGCGTGATATGGCCGTTGCCGAGAGTGCTAGTTAATAATTTGAATTTAATTAACTTTCATCTTTATAAAACAATAACAAAAAGATATGTTTGCTTTTTTCATATCTGGTGGAATTTGAAAGAGGAAACAAAAGTGAAAAAACAAATTGCACGCAGTATTCCCAAATACTGTATGCGCTCGACGCTGCTTAACTTCGGTGATCGGACGTAAACCGGTGTTTTCAGCGTTATATGGCCGTTGCCGAGAGTGCTAGTTAATAATTCGAATTTAAATTAAGTGAGACAAATTAAGCTTCATCATTTTAAAACAATAACAAAAAGAAAACCTGTTTGCTTTTTACATATCTATTAAAATTTAAAAGAGGAAAAAAAAGTGAAAAAGCCAACGGCACGCAGTGTTCCTAAGTGGTCTCCCTCCCAAGTAATGACTGCGCTCGAGGCTGCTTAACTTCGGTTATCGGACGAGAACCGGTGTATTCAGCGTGATATGGCCGTTGCCGAGAGTGCTAGTTAATAATTTGAATTTAATTAACCTTCATCTTTATAAAACAATAACAAAAAGAAGATATGTTTGCTTTTTTCATATCTGGTGGAATTTAAAGGAGGAAACAAAAGTGAAAAAGCCAACGGCACGCAGTATTCCCAAGTACTGTATGCGCTCGACGCTGCTTAACTTCGGTGATCGGACGTGAACCGGTGTTTTCAGCGTGATATGGCCGTTGCCGAGAGTGCTAGTTAATAATTTGAATTTAATTAACTTTCATCTTTATAAAACAATAACAAAAAGATATGTTTGCTTTTTTCATATCTGGTGGAATTTGAAAGAGGAAACAAAAGTGAAAAAACAAATTGCACGCAGTATTCCCAAATACTGTATGCGCTCGACGCTGCTTAACTTCGGTGATCGGACGTAAACCGGTGTTTTCAGCGTTATATGGCCGTTGCCGAGAGTGCTAGTTAATAATTCGAATTTAAATTAAGTGAGACAAATTTACCTTCATCATTTTAAAACAATAACAAAAAGAAAACCTGTTTGCTTTTTAGATATCTATTAAAATTTAAAAGAGGAAAAAAAAGTGAAAAAGCCAACGGCACGCAGTGTTCCTAAGTGGTCTCCCTCCCAAGTAATGACTGCGCTCGACGCTGCTTAACTTCGGTTATCGGACGAGAACCGGTGTATTCAGCGTGATATGGCCGTTGCCGAGAGTGCTAGTTAATAATTTGAATTTAATTAACTTTCATCTTTATAAAACAATAACAAAAAGAAGATATGTTTGCTTTTTTCATATCTGGTGGAATTTGAAAGAGGAAACAAAAGTGAAAAAACAAACGGCACGCAGTATTCTTAAGTACTGTATGCGCTCGACGCTGCTCAACTTCGGTGATCGGACGTGAACCGGTGTTTTCAGCGTGATATGGCCGTTGCCGAGAGTGCTAGTTAATAATTCGAATTTAAATTAAGTGAGACAAATTAACCTTCATCTTTTTAAAACAATAACAAAAAGAAAATATGTTTGATTTTTTCATATCTATTGGAATTTAAAAGAGGAAAAAAAAAAGTGAAAAAGCTAACGGCACGCAGTGTTCCTAAGTGGTCGCCCTCCCAAGTACTGACTGCGCTCGACGCTGCTTAACTTCGGTTATCGGACGAGAACCGCTCTATTCAGCGTGATATGGCCGTTGCCGAGAGTGCTAGTTAATAATTTGAATTTAATTAACCTTCATCTTTATAAAACAATAACAAAAAGAAGATATGTTTGCTTTTTTCATATCTGGTGGAATTTAAAGGAGGAAACAAAAGTGAAAAAGCCAACGGCACGCAGTATTCCCAAGTACTGTATGCGCTCGACGCTGCTTAACTTCGGTGATCGGACGTGAACCGGTGTTTTCAGCGTGATATGGCCGTTGCCGAGAGTGCTAGTTAATAATTCGAATTTAAATTAAGTGAGACAAATTAACCTTCATCATTTTAAAACAATAACAAAAAGAAAACATGTTTGCTTTTTTCATATCTATTAAAATTTAAAAGAGGAAAAAAAAGTGAAAAAGCCAACGGCACGCAGTGTTCCTAAGTGGTCTCTCTCCCAAGTAGTGACTGCGCTCGACGCCGCTTAACTTCGGTTATCGGACGAGAACCGGTGTATTCAGCGTGATATGGCCGTTGCCGAGAGTGCTAGTTAATAATTTGAATTTAATTAACTTTCATCTTTATAAAACAATAACAAAAAGATATGTTTGCTTTTTTCATATCTGGTGGAATTTGAAAGAGGAAACAAAAGTGAAAAAACAAATTGCACGCAGTATTCCCAAATACTGTATGCGCTCGACGCTGCTTAACTTCGGTGATCGGACGTAAACCGGTGTTTTCAGCGTTATATGGCCGTTGCCGAGAGTGCTAGTTAATAATTCGAATTTAAATTAAGTGAGACAAATTAACCTTCATCATTTTAAAACAATAACAAAAAGAAAACCTGTTTGCTTTTTACATATCTATTAAAATTTAAAAGAGGAAAAAAAAGTGAAAAAGCCAACGGCACGCAGTGTTCCTAAGTGGTCTCCCTCCCAAGTAATGACTGCGCTCGACGCTGCTTAACTTCGGTTATCGGACGAGAACCGGTGTATTCAGCGTGATATGGCCGTTGCCGAGAGTGCTAGTTAATAATTTGAATTTAATTAACTTTCATCTTTATAAAACAATAACAAAAAGAAGATATGTTTGCTTTTTTCATATCTGGTGGAATTTAAAAGAGGAAACAAAAGTGAAAAAACAAACGGCACGCAGTATTCCCAAGTACTGTATGCGCTCGACGCTGCTTAACTTCGGTGATCGGACGTGAACCGGTGTTTTCAGCGTGATATGGCCGTTGCCGAGAGTGCTAGTTAATAATTTGAATTTAATTAACTTTCATCTTTATAAAACAATAACAAAAAGATATGTTTGCTTTTTTCATATCTGGTGGAATTTGAAAGAGGAAACAAAAGTGAAAAAACAAATTGCACGCAGTATTCCCAAATACTGTATGCGCTCGACGCTGCTTAACTTCGGTGATCGGACGTAAACCGGTGTTTTCAGCGTTATATGGCCGTTGCCGAGAGTGCTAGTTAATAATTCGAATTTAAATTAAGTGAGACAAATTAACCTTCATCATTTTAAAACAATAACAAAAAGAAAACCTGTTTGCTTTTTACATATCTATTAAAATTTAAAAGAGGAAAAAAAAGTGAAAAAGCCAACGGCACGCAGTGTTCCTAAGTGGTCTCCCTCCCAAGTAATGACTGCGCTCGACGCTGCTTAACTTCGGTTATCGGACGAGAACCGGTGTATTCAGCGTGATATGGCCGTTGCCGAGAGTGCTAGTTAATAATTTGAATTTAATTAACTTTCATCTTTATAAAACAATAACAAAAAGAAGATATGTTTGCTTTTTTCATATCTGGTGGAATTTAAAAGAGGAAACAAAAGTGAAAAAACAAACGGCACGCAGTATTCCCAAGTACTGTATGCGCTCGACGCTGCTTAACTTCGGTGATCGGACGTGAACCGGTGTTTTCAGCGTGATATGGCCGTTGCCGAGAGTGCTAGTTAATAATTTGAATTTAATTAACTTTCATCTTTATAAAACAATAACAAAAAGATATGTTTGCTTTTTTCATATCTGGTGGAATTTGAAAGAGGAAACAAAAGTGAAAAAACAAATTGCACGCAGTATTCCCAAATACTGTATGCGCTCGACGCTGCTTAACTTCGGTGATCGGACGTAAACCGGTGTTTTCAGCGTTATATGGCCGTTGCCGAGAGTGCTAGTTAATAATTCGAATTTAAATTAAGTGAGACAAATTTACCTTCATCATTTTAAAACAATAACAAAAAGAAAACCTGTTTGCTTTTTAGATATCTATTAAAATTTAAAAGAGGAAAAAAAAGTGAAAAAGCCAACGGCACGCAGTGTTCCTAAGTGGTCTCCCTCCCAAGTAATGACTGCGCTCGACGCTGCTTAACTTCGGTTATGGGACGAGAATCGGTGTATTCAGCTTGATATGGCCGTTGCCGAGAGTGTTAGTTAATAATTTGAATTTAATTAACTTTCATCTTTATAAAACAATAACAAAAAAGAAGACATGTTTGCTTTTTTCATATCTGGTGGAATTTGAAAGAGGAAACAAAAGTGAAAAATCCAACGGCACGCAGTATTCCCAAGCACTGTATGCGCTCGACGCTGCTTAACTTCGGTGATCGGACGTGAACCGGTGTTTTCATCGTGATATGGCCGTTGCCGAGAGTGCTAGTTAATAATTCGAATTTAAATTAAGTGAGACAAATTAACCTTCATCATTTTAAAACAATAACAAAAAGAAAACCTGTTTGCTTTTTACATATCTATTAAAATTTAAAAGAGGAAAAAAAAGTGAAAAAGCCAACGGCACGCAGTGTTCCTAAGTGGTCTCCCTCCCAAGTAATGACTGCGCTCGACGCTGCTTAACTTCGGTGATCGGACGTGAACCGGTGTTTTCAGCGTGATATGGCCGTTGCCGAGAGTGCTAGTTAATAATTCGAATTTAAATTAAGTGAGACAAATTAACCTTCATCATTTTAAAACAATAACAAAAAGAAAACCTGTTTGCTTTTTACATATCTATTAAAATTTAAAAGACGAAAAAAAAGTGAAAAAGCCAACGGCACGCAGTGTTCCTAAGTGGTCTCCCTCCCAAGTAATGACTGCGCTCGACGCTGCTTAACTTCGGTGATCGGACGTGAACCGGTGTTTTCAGCGTGATATGGCCGTTGCCGAGAGTGCTAGTTAATAATTTGAATTTAATTAACTTTCATCTTTATAAAACAATAACAAAAAGAAGATATGTTTGCTTTTTTCATATCTGGTGGAATTTGAAAGAGGAAACAAAAGTGAAAAAACAAACGGCACGCAGTATTCCCAAGTACTGTATGCGCTCGACGCTGCTTAACTTCGGTGATCGGACGTGAACCGGTGTTTTCAGCGTGATATGGCCGTTGCCGAGAGTGCTAGTTAATAATTCGAATTTAAATTAAGTGAGACAAATTAACCTTCATCATTTTAAAACAATAACAAAAAGAAAACCTGTTTGCTTTTTACATATCTATTAAAATTTAAAAGAGGAAAAAAAAGTGAAAAAGCCAACGGCACGCAGTGTTCCTAAGTGGTCTCCCTCCCAAGTAATGACTGCGCTCGACGCTGCTTAACTTCGGTTATGGGACGAGAATCGGTGTATTCAGCTTGATATGGCCGTTGCCGAGAGTGTTAGTTAATAATTTGAATTTAATTAACTTTCATCTTTATAAAACAATAACAAAAAAGAAGACATGTTTGCTTTTTTCATATCTGGTGGAATTTGAAAGAGGAAACAAAAGTGAAAAATCCAACGGCACGCAGTATTCCCAAGCACTGTATGCGCTCGACGCTGCTTAACTTCGGTGATCGGACGTGAACCGGTGTTTTCATCGTGATATGGCCGTTGCCGAGAGTGCTAGTTAATAATTCGAATTTAAATTAAGTGAGACAAATTAACCTTCATCATTTTAAAACAATAACAAAAAGAAAACCTGTTTGCTTTTTACATATCTATTAAAATTTAAAAGAGGAAAAAAAAGTGAAAAAGCCAACGGCACGCAGTGTTCCTAAGTGGTCTCCCTCCCAAGTAATGACTGCGCTCGACGCTGCTTAACTTCGGTGATCGGACGTGAACCGGTGTTTTCAGCGTGATATGGCCGTTGCCGAGAGTGCTAGTTAATAATTCGAATTTAAATTAAGTGAGACAAATTAACCTTCATCATTTTAAAACAATAACAAAAAGAAAACCTGTTTGCTTTTTACATATCTATTAAAATTTAAAAGACGAAAAAAAAGTGAAAAAGCCAACGGCACGCAGTGTTCCTAAGTGGTCTCCCTCCCAAGTAATGACTGCGCTCGACGCTGCTTAACTTCGGTGATCGGACGTGAACCGGTGTTTTCAGCGTGATATGGCCGTTGCCGAGAGTGCTAGTTAATAATTCGAATTTAAATTAAGTGAGACAAATTAACCTTCATCATTTTAAAACAATAACAAAAAGAAAACCTGTTTGCTTTTTACATATCTATTAAAATTTAAAAGAGGAAAAAAAAGTGAAAAAGCCAACGGCACGCAGTGTTCCTAAGTGGTCTCCCTCCCAAGTAATGACTGCGCTCGACGCTGCTTAACTTCGGTTATGGGACGAGAATCGGTGTATTCAGCTTGATATGACCGTTGCCGAGAGTGCTAGTTAATAATTTGAATTTAATTAACTTTCATCTTTATAAAACAATAACAAAAAGATATGTTTGCTTTTTTCATATCTGGTGGAATTTGAAAGAGGAAACAAAAGTGAAAAAACAAATTGCACGCAGTATTCCCAAATACTGTATGCGCTCGACACTGCTTAACTTCGGTGATCGGACGTAAACCGGTGTTTTCAGCGTTATATGGCCGTTGCCGAGAGTGCTAGTTAATAATTCGAATTTAAATTAAGTGAGACAAATTAACCTTCATCATTTTAAAACAATAACAAAAAGAAAACCTGTTTGCTTTTTACATATCTATTAAAATTTAAAAGAGGAAAAAAAAGTGAAAAAGCCAACGGCACGCAGTGTTCCTAAGTGGTCTCCCTCCCAAGTAATGACTGCGCTCGACGCTGCTTAACTTCGGTTATCGGACGAGAACCGGTGTATTCAGCGTGATATGGCCGTTGCCGAGAGTGCTAGTTAATAATTTGAATTTAATTAACTTTCATCTTTATAAAACAATAACAAAAAGAAGATATGTTTGCTTTTTTCATATCTGGTGGAATTTGAAAGAGGAAACAAAAGTGAAAAAACAAACGGCACGCAGTATTCCCAAGTACTGTATGCGCTCGACGCTGCTTAACTTCGGTGATCGGACGTGAACCGGTGTTTTCAGCGTGATATGGCCGTTGCCGAGAGTGCTAGTTAATAATTCGAATTTAAATTAAGTGAGACAAATTAACCTTCATCTTTTTAAAACAATAACAAAAAGAAAATATGTTTGCTTTTTTCATATCTATTGGAATTTAAAAGAGGAAAAAAAAAAGTGAAAAAGCTAACGGCACGCAGTGTTCCTAAGTGGTCGCCCTCCCAAGTACTGACTGCGCTCGACGCTGCTTAACTTCGGTTATCGGACGTGAACCGGTGTTTTCAGCGTGATATGGCCGTTGCCGAGAGTGCTAGTTAATAATTCGAATTTAAATTAAGTGAGACAAATTAACCTTCATCATTTTAAAACAATAACAAAAAGAAAACATGTTTGCTTTTTTCATATCTATTAAAATTTAAAAGAGGAAAAAAAGTGAAAAAGCCAACGGCACGCAGTGTTCCTAAGTGGTCTCTCTCCCAAGTAGTGACTGCGCTCGACGCCGCTTAACTTCGGTTGTCGGACGAGAACCGGTGTATTCAGCGTGATATGGCCGTTGCCGAGAGTGCTAGTTAATAATTTGAATTTAATTAACTTTCATCTTTATAAAACAATAACAAAAAGATATGTTTGCTTTTTTCATATCTGGTGGAATTTGAAAGAGGAAACAAAAGTGAAAAAACAAATTGCACGCAGTATTCCCAAATACTGTATGCGCTCGACGCTGCTTAACTTCGGTGATCGGACGTAAACCGGTGTTTTCAGCGTTATATGGCCGTTGCCGAGAGTGCTAGTTAATAATTCGAATTTAAATTAAGTGAGACAAATTAAGCTTCATCATTTTAAAACAATAACAAAAAGAAAACCTGTTTGCTTTTTACATATCTATTAAAATTTAAAAGAGGAAAAAAAAGTGAAAAAGCCAACGGCACGCAGTGTTCCTAAGTGGTCTCCCTCCCAAGTAATGACTGCGCTCGAGGCTGCTTAACTTCGGTTATCGGACGAGAACCGGTGTATTCAGCGTGATATGGCCGTTGCCGAGAGTGCTAGTTAATAATTTGAATTTAATTAACCTTCATCTTTATAAAACAATAACAAAAAGAAGATATGTTTGCTTTTTTCATATCTGGTGGAATTTAAAGGAGGAAACAAAAGTGAAAAAGCCAACGGCACGCAGTATTCCCAAGTACTGTATGCGCTCGACGCTGCTTAACTTCGGTGATCGGACGTGAACCGGTGTTTTCAGCGTGATATGGCCGTTGCCGAGAGTGCTAGTTAATAATTTGAATTTAATTAACTTTCATCTTTATAAAACAATAACAAAAAGATATGTTTGCTTTTTTCATATCTGGTGGAATTTGAAAGAGGAAACAAAAGTGAAAAAACAAATTGCACGCAGTATTCCCAAATACTGTATGCGCTCGACGCTGCTTAACTTCGGTGATCGGACGTAAACCGGTGTTTTCAGCGTTATATGGCCGTTGCCGAGAGTGCTAGTTAATAATTCGAATTTAAATTAAGTGAGACAAATTTACCTTCATCATTTTAAAACAATAACAAAAAGAAAACCTGTTTGCTTTTTAGATATCTATTAAAATTTAAAAGAGGAAAAAAAAGTGAAAAAGCCAACGGCACGCAGTGTTCCTAAGTGGTCTCCCTCCCAAGTAATGACTGCGCTCGACGCTGCTTAACTTCGGTTATCGGACGAGAACCGGTGTATTCAGCGTGATATGGCCGTTGCCGAGAGTGCTAGTTAATAATTTGAATTTAATTAACTTTCATCTTTATAAAACAATAACAAAAAGAAGATATGTTTGCTTTTTTCATATCTGGTGGAATTTGAAAGAGGAAACAAAAGTGAAAAAACAAACGGCACGCAGTATTCTTAAGTACTGTATGCGCTCGACGCTGCTCAACTTCGGTGATCGGACGTGAACCGGTGTTTTCAGCGTGATATGGCCGTTGCCGAGAGTGCTAGTTAATAATTCGAATTTAAATTAAGTGAGACAAATTAACCTTCATCTTTTTAAAACAATAACAAAAAGAAAATATGTTTGCTTTTTTCATATCTATTGGAATTTAAAAGAGGAAAAAAAAAAGTGAAAAAGCTAACGGCACGCAGTGTTCCTAAGTGGTCGCCCTCCCAAGTACTGACTGCGCTCGACGCTGCTTAACTTCGGTTATCGGACGAGAACCGCTCTATTCAGCGTGATATGGCCGTTGCCGAGAGTGCTAGTTAATAATTTGAATTTAATTAACCTTCATCTTTATAAAACAATAACAAAAAGAAGATATGTTTGCTTTTTTCATATCTGGTGGAATTTAAAGGAGGAAACAAAAGTGAAAAAGCCAACGGCACGCAGTATTCCCAAGTACTGTATGCGCTCGACGCTGCTTAACTTCGGTGATCGGACGTGAACCGGTGTTTTCAGCGTGATATGGCCGTTGCCGAGAGTGCTAGTTAATAATTCGAATTTAAATTAAGTGAGACAAATTAACCTTCATCATTTTAAAACAATAACAAAAAGAAAACATGTTTGCTTTTTTCATATCTATTAAAATTTAAAAGAGGAAAAAAAAGTGAAAAAGCCAACGGCACGCAGTGTTCCTAAGTGGTCTCTCTCCCAAGTAGTGACTGCGCTCGACGCCGCTTAACTTCGGTTATCGGACGAGAACCGGTGTATTCAGCGTGATATGGCCGTTGCCGAGAGTGCTAGTTAATAATTTGAATTTAATTAACTTTCATCTTTATAAAACAATAACAAAAAGATATGTTTGCTTTTTTCATATCTGGTGGAATTTGAAAGAGGAAACAAAAGTGAAAAAACAAATTGCACGCAGTATTCCCAAATACTGTATGCGCTCGACGCTGCTTAACTTCGGTGATCGGACGTAAACCGGTGTTTTCAGCGTTATATGGCCGTTGCCGAGAGTGCTAGTTAATAATTCGAATTTAAATTAAGTGAGACAAATTAACCTTCATCATTTTAAAACAATAACAAAAAGAAAACCTGTTTGCTTTTTACATATCTATTAAAATTTAAAAGAGGAAAAAAAAGTGAAAAAGCCAACGGCACGCAGTGTTCCTAAGTGGTCTCCCTCCCAAGTAATGACTGCGCTCGACGCTGCTTAACTTCGGTTATCGGACGAGAACCGGTGTATTCAGCGTGATATGGCCGTTGCCGAGAGTGCTAGTTAATAATTTGAATTTAATTAACTTTCATCTTTATAAAACAATAACAAAAAGAAGATATGTTTGCTTTTTTCATATCTGGTGGAATTTAAAAGAGGAAACAAAAGTGAAAAAACAAACGGCACGCAGTATTCCCAAGTACTGTATGCGCTCGACGCTGCTTAACTTCGGTGATCGGACGTGAACCGGTGTTTTCAGCGTGATATGGCCGTTGCCGAGAGTGCTAGTTAATAATTTGAATTTAATTAACTTTCATCTTTATAAAACAATAACAAAAAGATATGTTTGCTTTTTTCATATCTGGTGGAATTTGAAAGAGGAAACAAAAGTGAAAAAACAAATTGCACGCAGTATTCCCAAATACTGTATGCGCTCGACGCTGCTTAACTTCGGTGATCGGACGTAAACCGGTGTTTTCAGCGTTATATGGCCGTTGCCGAGAGTGCTAGTTAATAATTCGAATTTAAATTAAGTGAGACAAATTAACCTTCATCATTTTAAAACAATAACAAAAAGAAAACCTGTTTGCTTTTTACATATCTATTAAAATTTAAAAGAGGAAAAAAAAGTGAAAAAGCCAACGGCACGCAGTGTTCCTAAGTGGTCTCCCTCCCAAGTAATGACTGCGCTCGACGCTGCTTAACTTCGGTTATCGGACGAGAACCGGTGTATTCAGCGTGATATGGCCGTTGCCGAGAGTGCTAGTTAATAATTTGAATTTAATTAACTTTCATCTTTATAAAACAATAACAAAAAGAAGATATGTTTGCTTTTTTCATATCTGGTGGAATTTAAAAGAGGAAACAAAAGTGAAAAAACAAACGGCACGCAGTATTCCCAAGTACTGTATGCGCTCGACGCTGCTTAACTTCGGTGATCGGACGTGAACCGGTGTTTTCAGCGTGATATGGCCGTTGCCGAGAGTGCTAGTTAATAATTTGAATTTAATTAACTTTCATCTTTATAAAACAATAACAAAAAGATATGTTTGCTTTTTTCATATCTGGTGGAATTTGAAAGAGGAAACAAAAGTGAAAAAACAAATTGCACGCAGTATTCCCAAATACTGTATGCGCTCGACGCTGCTTAACTTCGGTGATCGGACGTAAACCGGTGTTTTCAGCGTTATATGGCCGTTGCCGAGAGTGCTAGTTAATAATTCGAATTTAAATTAAGTGAGACAAATTTACCTTCATCATTTTAAAACAATAACAAAAAGAAAACCTGTTTGCTTTTTAGATATCTATTAAAATTTAAAAGAGGAAAAAAAAGTGAAAAAGCCAACGGCACGCAGTGTTCCTAAGTGGTCTCCCTCCCAAGTAATGACTGCGCTCGACGCTGCTTAACTTCGGTTATCGGACGAGAACCGGTGTATTCAGCGTGATATGGCCGTTGCCGAGAGTGCTAGTTAATAATTTGAATTTAATTAACTTTCATCTTTATAAAACAATAACAAAAAGATATGTTTGCTTTTTTCATATCTGGTGGAATTTGAAAGAGGAAACAAAAGTGAAAAAACAAATTGCACGCAGTATTCCCAAATACTGTATGCGCTCGACGCTGCTTAACTTCGGTGATCGGACGTGAACCGGTGTTTTCAGCGTGATATGGCCGTTGCCGAGAGTGCTAGTTAATAATTTGAATTTAATTAACTTTCATCTTTATAAAACAATAACAAAAAGATATGTTTGCTTTTTTCATATCTGGTGGAATTTGAAAGAGGAAACAAAAGTGAAAAAACAAATTGCACGCAGTATTCCCAAATACTGTATGCGCTCGACGCTGCTTAACTTCGGTGATCGGACGTAAACCGGTGTTTTCAGCGTTATATGGCCGTTGCCGAGAGTGCTAGTTAATAATTCGAATTTAAATTAAGTGAGACAAATTAACCTTCATCATTTTAAAACAATAACAAAAAGAAAACCTGTTTGCTTTTTACATATCTATTAAAATTTAAAAGAGGAAAAAAAAGTGAAAAAGCCAACGGCACGCAGTGTTCCTAAGTGGTCTCCCTCCCAAGTAATGACTGCGCTCGACGCTGCTTAACTTCGGTTATCGGACGAGAACCGGTGTATTCAGCGTGATATGGCCGTTGCCGAGAGTGCTAGTTAATAATTTGAATTTAATTAACTTTCATCTTTATAAAACAATAACAAAAAGAAGATATGTTTGCTTTTTTCATATCTGGTGGAATTTAAAAGAGGAAACAAAAGTGAAAAAACAAACGGCACGCAGTATTCCCAAGTACTGTATGCGCTCGACGCTGCTTAACTTCGGTGATCGGACGTGAACCGGTGTTTTCAGCGTGATATGGCCGTTGCCGAGAGTGCTAGTTAATAATTTGAATTTAATTAACTTTCATCTTTATAAAACAATAACAAAAAGATATGTTTGCTTTTTTCATATCTGGTGGAATTTGAAAGAGGAAACAAAAGTGAAAAAACAAATTGCACGCAGTATTCCCAAATACTGTATGCGCTCGACGCTGCTTAACTTCGGTGATCGGACGTAAACCGGTGTTTTCAGCGTTATATGGCCGTTGCCGAGAGTGCTAGTTAATAATTCGAATTTAAATTAAGTGAGACAAATTTACCTTCATCATTTTAAAACAATAACAAAAAGAAAACCTGTTTGCTTTTTAGATATCTATTAAAATTTAAAAGAGGAAAAAAAAGTGAAAAAGCCAACGGCACGCAGTGTTCCTAAGTGGTCTCCCTCCCAAGTAATGACTGCGCTCGACGCTGCTTAACTTCGGTTATCGGACGAGAACCGGTGTATTCAGCGTGATATGGCCGTTGCCGAGAGTGCTAGTTAATAATTTGAATTTAATTAACTTTCATCTTTATAAAACAATAACAAAAAGAAGATATGTTTGCTTTTTTCATATCTGGTGGAATTTGAAAGAGGAAACAAAAGTGAAAAAACAAACGGCACGCAGTATTCTTAAGTACTGTATGCGCTCGACGCTGCTTAACTTCGGTGATCGGACGTGAACCGGTGTTTTCAGCGTGATATGGCCGTTGCCGAGAGTGCTAGTTAATAATTCGAATTTAAATTAAGTGAGACAAATTAACCTTCATCTTTTTAAAACAATAACAAAAAGAAAATATGTTTGCTTTTTTCATATCTATTGGAATTTAAAAGAGGAAAAAAAAAAGTGAAAAAGCTAACGGCACGCAGTGTTCCTAAGTGGTCGCCCTCCCAAGTACTGACTGCGCTCGACGCTGCTTAACTTCGGTTATCGGACGAGAACCGCTCTATTCAGCGTGATATGGCCGTTGCCGAGAGTGCTAGTTAATAATTTGAATTTAATTAACCTTCATCTTTATAAAACAATAACAAAAAGAAGATATGTTTGCTTTTTTCATATCTGGTGGAATTTAAAGGAGGAAACAAAAGTGAAAAAGCCAACTGCACGCAGTATTCCCAAGTACTGTATGCGCTCGACGCTGCTTAACTTCGGTGATCGGACGTGAACCGGTGTTTTCAGCGTGATATGGCCGTTGCCGAGAGTGCTAGTTAATAATTCGAATTTAAATTAAGTGAGACAAATTAACCTTCATCATTTTAAAACAATAACAAAAAGAAAACATGTTTGCTTTTTTCATATCTATTAAAATTTAAAAGAGGAAAAAAAAGTGAAAAAGCCAACGGCACGCAGTGTTCCTAAGTGGTCTCTCTCCCAAGTAGTGACTGCGCTCGACGCCGCTTAACTTCGGTTATCGGACGAGAACCGGTGTATTCAGCGTGATATGGCCGTTGCCGAGAGTGCTAGTTAATAATTTGAATTTAATTAACTTTCATCTTTATAAAACAATAACAAAAAGATATGTTTGCTTTTTTCATATCTGGTGGAATTTGAAAGAGGAAACAAAAGTGAAAAAACAAATTGCACGCAGTATTCCCAAATACTGTATGCGCTCGACGCTGCTTAACTTCGGTGATCGGACGTAAACCGGTGTTTTCAGCGTTATATGGCCGTTGCCGAGAGTGCTAGTTAATAATTCGAATTTAAATTAAGTGAGACAAATTAACCTTCATCATTTTAAAACAATAACAAAAAGAAAACCTGTTTGCTTTTTACATATCTATTAAAATTTAAAAGAGGAAAAAAAAGTGAAAAAGCCAACGGCACGCAGTGTTCCTAAGTGGTCTCCCTCCCAAGTAATGACTGCGCTCGACGCTGCTTAACTTCGGTTATCGGACGAGAACCGGTGTATTCAGCGTGATATGGCCGTTGCCGAGAGTGCTAGTTAATAATTTGAATTTAATTAACTTTCATCTTTATAAAACAATAACAAAAAGAAGATATGTTTGCTTTTTTCATATCTGGTGGAATTTAAAAGAGGAAACAAAAGTGAAAAAACAAACGGCACGCAGTATTCCCAAGTACTGTATGCGCTCGACGCTGCTTAACTTCGGTGATCGGACGTGAACCGGTGTTTTCAGCGTGATATGGCCGTTGCCGAGAGTGCTAGTTAATAATTCGAATTTAAATTAAGTGAGACAAATTAACCTTCATCTTTTTAAAACAATAACAAAAAGAAAATATGTTTGCTTTTTTCATATCTATTGGAATTTGAAAGAGGAAAAAAAAAAGTGAAAAAGCTAACGGCACGCAGTGTTCCTAAGTGGTCGCGCTCCCAAGTACTGACTGCGCTCGACGCTGCTTAACTTCGGTTATCGGACGAGAACCGCTGTATTCAGCGTGATATGGCCGTTGCCGAGAGTGCTAGTTAATAATTTGAATTTAATTAACCTTCATCTTTATAAAACAATAACAAAAAGAAGATATGTTTGCTTTTTTCATATCTGGTGGAATTTAAAGGAGGAAACAAAAGTGAAAAAGCCAACGGCACGCAGTATTCCCAAGTACTGTATGCGCTCGACGCTGCTTAACTTCGGTGATCGGACGTGAACCGGTGTTTTCAGCGTGATATGGCCGTTGCCGAGAATGCTAGTTAATAATTCGAATTTAAATTAAGTGAGACAAATTAACCTTCATCTTTTTAAAACAATAACAAAAAGAAAATATGTTTGCTTTTTTCATATCTATTGGAATTTAAAAGAGGAAAAAAAAAGTGAAAAAGCTAACGGCACGCAGTGTTCCTAAGTGGTCGCCCTCCCAAGTACTGACTGCGCTCGACGCTGCTTAACTTCGGTTATCGGACGAGAACCGCTGTATTCAGCGTGATATGGCCGTTGCCGAGAGTGGTAGTTAATAATTTGAATTTAATTAACCTTCATCTTTATAAAACAATAACAAAAAGAAGATATGTTTGCTTTTTTCATATCTGGTGGAATTTAAAGGAGGAAACAAAAGTGAAAAAGCCAACGGCACGCAGTATTCCCAAGTACTGTATGCGCTCGACGCTGCTTAACTTCGGTGATCGGACGTGAACCGGTGTTTTCAGCGTGATATGGCCGTTGCCGAGAGTGCTAGTTAATAATTCGAATTTAAATTGAGTGAGACAAATTAACCTTCATCATTTTAAAACAATAACAAAAAGAAAATATGTTTGCTTTTTTTCATATCTATTGGAATTTAAAAGAGGAAAAAAAAAGTGAAAAAGCTAACGGCACGCAGTGTTCCTAAGTGGTCGCCCTCCCAAGTACTGACTGCGCTCGACGCTGCTTAACTTCGGTTATCGGACGAGAACCGCTGTATTCAGCGTGATATGGCCGTTGCCGAGAGTGCTAGTTAATAATTTGAATTTAATTAACTTTCATCTTTATAAAACAATAACAAAAAGATATGTTTGCTTTTTTCATATCTGGTGGAATTTGAAAGAGGAAACAAAAGTGAAAAAACAAATTGCACGCAGTATTCCCAAATACTGTATGCGCTCGACGCTGCTTAGATTCGGTGATCGAACGTAAACCGGTGTTTTCAGCGTTATATGGCCGTTGCCGAGAGTGCTAGTTAATAATTCGAATTTAAATTAAGTGAGACAAATTAACCTTCATCATTTTAAAACAATAACAAAAAGAAAACCTGTTTGCTTTTTACATATCTATTAAAATTTAAAAGAGGAAAAAAAGTGAAAAAGCCAACGGCACGCAGTGTTCCTAAGTGGTCTCCCTCCCAAGTAATGACTGCGCTCGACGCTGCTTAACTTCGGTTATCGGACGAGAACCGGTGTATTCAGCGTGATATGGCCGTTGCCGAGAGTGCTAGTTAATAATTTGAATTTAATTAACTTTCATCTTTATAAAACAATAACAAAAAGAAGATATGTTTGCTTTTTTCATATCTGGTGGAATTTGAAAGAGGAAACAAAAGTGAAAAAACAAACGGCACGCAGTATTCCCAAGTACTGTATGCGCTCGACGCTGCTTAACTTCGGTGATCGGACGTGAACCGGTGTTTTCAGCGTGATATGGCCGTTGCCGAGAGTGCTAGTTAATAATTCGAATTTAAATTAAGTGAGACAAATTAACCTTCATCTTTTTAAAACAATAACAAAAAGAAAATATGTTTGCTTTTTTCATATCTATTGGAATTTAAAAGAGGAAAAAAAAAGTGAAAAAGCTAACGGCACGCAGTGTTCCTAAGTGGTCGCCCTCCCAAGTACTGACTGCGCTCGACGCTGCTTAACATCGGTTATCGGACGAGAACCGCTGTATTCAGCGTGATATGGCCGTTGCCGAGAGTGCTAGTTAATAATTTGAATTTAATTAACCTTCATCTTTATAAAACAATAACAAAAAGAAGATATGTTTGCTTTTTTCATATCTGGTGGAATTTAAAGGAGGAAACAAAAGTGAAAAAGCCAACGGCACGCAGTATTCCCAAGTACTGTATGCGCTCGACGCTGCTTAACTTCGGTGATCGGACGTCAACCGGTGTTTTCAGCGTGATATGGCCGTTGCCGAGAGTGCTAGTTAATAATTCGAATTTAAATTAAGTGAGACAAATTAACCTTCATCATTTTAAAACAATAACAAAAAGACAACATGTTTGCTTTTTTCATATCTATTAAAATTTAAAAGAGGAAAAAAAAGTGAAAAAGCCAACGGCACGCAGTGTTCCTAAGTGGTCTCTCTCCCAAGTAGTGACTGCGCTCGACGCCGCTTAACTTCGGTTATCGGACGAGAACCGGTGTATTCAGCGTGACATGGCCGTTGCCGAGAGTGCTAGTTAATAATTTGAATTTAATTAACTTTCATCTTTATAAAACAATAACAAAAAGATATGTTTGCTTTTTTCATATCTGGTGGAATTTGAAAGAGGAAACAAAAGTGAAAAAACAAATTGCACGCAGTATTCCCAAATACTGTATGCGCTCGAAGCTGCTTAACTTCGGTGATCGGACGTAAACCGGTGTTTTCAGCGTTATATGGCCGTTGCCGAGAGTGCTAGTTAATAATTTGAATTTAATTAACCTTCATCTTTATAAAACAATAACAAAAAGAAGATATGTTTGCTTTTTTCATATCTGGTGGAATTTAAAGGAGGAAACAAAAGTGAAAAAGCCAACGGCACGCAGTATTCCCAAGTACTGTATGCGCTCGACGCTGCTTAACTTCGGTGATCGGACGTGAACCGGTGTTTTCAGCGTGATATGGCCGTTGCCGAGAGTGCTAGTTAATAATTCGAATTTAAATTAAGTGAGACAAATTAACCTTCATCATTTTAAAACAATAACAAAAAGAAAACCTGTTTGCTTTTTTCATATCTATTAAAATTTAAAAGAGGAAAAAAAAGTGAAAAAGCCAACGGCACGCAGTGTTCCTAAGTGGTCTCCCTCCCAAGTAATGACTGCGCTCGACGCTGCTTAACTTCGGTTATCGGACGAGAACCGGTGTATTCAGCGTGATATGGCCGTTGCCGAGAGTGCTAGTTAATAATTTGAATTTAGTTAACTTTCATCTTTATAAAACAATAACAAAAAGAAGATATGTTTGCTTTTTTCATGTCTGGTGGAATTTAAAAGAGGAAACAAAAGTGAAAAAACAAACGGCACGCAGTATTCCCAAGTACTGTATGCGCTCGACGCTGCTTAACTTCGGTGATCGGACGTGAACCGGTGTTTTCAGCGTGATATGGCCGTTGCCGAGAGTGCTAGTTAATAATTCGAATTTAAATTAAGTGAGACAAATTAACCTTCATCTTTTTAAAACAATAACAAAAAGAAAATATGTTTGCTTTTTTTATATCTATTGGAATTTAAAAGAGGAAAAAAAAGTGAAAAAGCCAACGGCACGCAGTGTTCCTAAGTGGTCTCTCTCCCAAGTAGTGACTGCGCTCGACGCCGCTTAACTTCGGTTATCGGACGAGAACCGGTGTATTCAGCGTGATATGGCCGTTGCCGAGAGTGCTAGTTAATAATTTGAATTTAATTAACTTTCATCTTTATAAAACAATAACAAAAAGATATGTTTGCTTTTTTCATATCTGGTGGAATTTGAAAGAGGAAACAAAAGTGAAAAAACAAACGGCACGCAGTATTCCCAAATACTGTATGCGCTCGACGCTGCTTAACTTCGGTGATCGGACGTAAACCGGTGTTTTCAGCGTTATATGGCCGTTGCCGAGAGTGCTAGCTAATAATTCGAATTTAAATTAAGTGAGACAAATTAACCTTCATCATTTTAAAACAATAACAAAAAGAAAACCTGTTTGCTTTTTACATATCTATTAAAATTTAAAAGAGGAAAAAAAGGTGAAAAAGCCAACGGCACGCAGTGTTCATAAGTGGTCTCCCTCCCAAGTAATGACTGCGCTCGACGCTGCTTAACTTCGGTTATCGGACGAGAATCGGTGTATTCAGCGTGATATGGCCGTTGCCGAGAATGCTAGTTAATAATTTGAATTTAATTAACTTTCATCTTTACAAAACAATAACAAAATGAAGATATGTTTGCTTTTTCATATCTGGTGGAATTTGAAAGAGGAAACAAAAGTGAAAAAGCAAACGGCACGCAGTATTCCCAAGTACTGACTGCGCTCGACGCTGCTAACGTCGGCGATCGGACGAGAACCGGTGTTCTCAGCGTGATATGGCCATTGCTGAGAGTGCTGGATAGTAATTCGAATTTAAATTAAGTGAGACAAATTAACCTTCATCTTTTTCAAACAATAACAAAAAGAAAATATGTTTGCTTTTTTCATATCGATTGGAATTTAAAAGAGGAAAAAAAAAGTGAAAAAGCTAACGGCACGCAGTGTTCCTAAGTGGCCGCCCTCCCAAGTACTGACTGCGCTCGACGCTGCTTAACTTCGGTTATCGGACGAGAACCGATGTATTCAGCGTGATATGGCCGTTGCCGAGAGTGCTAGTTAATAATTTGAATTTAATTAACCTTCATCTTTAAAAAACAATAACAAAAAGATATATATGTTTGCTTTTTTCATATCTGGTGGAATTTAAAAGAGGAAACAAAAGTGAAAAAACAAACGGCACGCAGTATTCCCAAGTACTGTATGCGCTCGACGCTGCTTAACTTCGGTGATCGGACGTGAACCGGTGTTTTCAGCGTGATATGGCCGTTGCCGAGAGTGCTTGTTAATAATTCGAATTTAAATTAAGTGAGACAAATTAACCTTCATCATTTTAAAACAATAACAAAAAGAAAACCTGTTTGCTTTTTACATATCTATTAAAATTTAAAAGAGGAAAAAAAAGTGACAAAGCCAACGGCACGCAGTGTTCCTAAGTGGTCTCCCTCCCAAGTAATGACTGCGCTCGACGCTGCTTAACTTCGGTTATCGGTCGAGAACCGGTGTATTCAGCGTGATATGGCCGTTGCCGAGAATGCTAGTTAATAATTTGAATTTAATTAACTTTCTTCTTTATAAAACAATAACAAAAAGAAGATATGTTTGCTTTTTTCATATCTGGTGGAATTTAAAAGAGGAAACAAAAGTGAAAAAACAAACGGCACGCAGTATTCCCAAGTACTGTATGCGCTCGACGCTGCTTAACTTCGGTGATCGGACGTGAACCGGTGTTTTCAGCGTGATATGGCCGTTGCCGAGAGTGCTAGTTAATAATTTGAATTTAAATTAAGTGAGACAAATTAACCTTCATCATTTTAAAACAATAACAAAAAGAAAACCTGTTTGCTTTTTACATATCTATTAAAATTTAAAAGAGGAAAAAAAAGTGAAAAAGCCAACGGCACGCAGTGTTCCTAAGTGGTCTCCCTCCCAAGTAATGACTGCGCTCGACGCTGCTTAACTTCGGTTATCGGACGAGAACCGGTGTATTCAGCGTGATATGGCCGTTGCCGAGAACGCTAGTTAATAATTTGAATTTAATTAACTTTCTTCTTTATAAAACAACAAAAAGAAGATATGTTTGCTTTTTTCATATCTGGTGGAATTTAAAAGAGGAAACAAAAGTGAGAAAGCAAACGGCACGCAGTATTCCCAAGTACTGTATGCGCTCGACGCTGCTTAACTTCGATTATCGGACGAGAATCGGTGTATTCAGCGTGATATGGCCGTTGCCGAGAGTGCTAGTTAATAATTTGAATTTAATTAACTTTCATCTTTATAAAACAATAACAAAAAGAAGATTTGTTTGCTTTTTTCATATATGGTGGAATTTGAAAGAGGAAACAAAAGTGAAAAAAGCAAACGGCACGCAGTATTCCCAAGTACTGACTGCGCTCGACGCTGCTAACGTCGGCGATCGGACGAGAACCGGTGTTCTCAGCGTGATATGGCCGTTGCCGAGAGTGCTAGTTAATAATTTGAATTTAAATTAAGTGAGACAAATTAACCTTCATCATTTTAAAACAATAACAAAAAGAAAACCTGTTTGCTTTTTACATATCTATTAAAATTTAAAAGAGGAAAAAAAAGTGAAAAAGCCAACGGCACGCAGTGTTCCTAAGTGGTCTCCCTCCCAAGTAATGACTGCGCTCGACGCTGCTTAACTTCGGTTATCGGACGAGAACCGGTGTATTCAGCGTGATATGGCCGTTGCCGAGAACGCTAGTTAATAATTTGAATTTAATTAACTTTCTTCTTTATAAAACAACAAAAAGAAGATATGTTTGCTTTTTTCATATCTGGTGGAATTTAAAAGAGGAAACAAAAGTGAGAAAGCAAACGGCACGCAGTATTCCCAAGTACTGTATGCGCTCGACGCTGCTTAACTTCGATTATCGGACGAGAATCGGTGTATTCAGCGTGATATGGCCGTTGCCGAGAGTGCTAGTTAATAATTTGAATTTAATTAACTTTCATCTTTATAAAACAATAACAAAAAGAAGATTTGTTTGCTTTTTTCATATATGGTGGAATTTGAAAGAGGAAACAAAAGTGAAAAAAGCAAACGGCACGCAGTATTCTCAAGTACTGACTGCGCTCGACGCTGCTAACGTCGGCGATCGGACGAGAACCGGTGTTCTCAGCGTGATATGGCCGTTGCCGAGAGTGCTAGATAATAATTCGAATTTAAATTAAGTGAGACAAATTAACCTTCATCTTTTTCAAACAATAACAAAAAGAAAATATGTTTGCTTTTTTCATATCTATGGGAATTTAAAAGAGGAAAAAAAGTGAAAAAGCTAACGGCACGCAGTGTTCCTATGTGGTCGCCCTCCCAAGTACTGACTGCGCTCGACGCTGCTTAACTTCGGTTATCGGACGAGAACCGGTGTATTCAGCGTGATATGGCCGTTGCCGAGATTGCTAGTTAATAATTTGAATTTAATTAACCTTCATCTTTATAAAACAATAACAAAAAGAAGATATGTTTGCTTTTTTCATATCTGGTGGAATTTAAAAGAGGAAACAAAAGTGAAAAAACAAACGGCACGCAGTATTCCCAAGTACTGTATGCGCTCGACGCTGCTTAACTTCGGTGATCGGACGTGAACCGGTGTTTTCAGCGTGATATGGCCGTTGCCGAGAGTGCTAGTTAATAATTCGAATTTAAATTAAGTGAGACAAATTAACCTTCATCATTTTAAAACAATAACAAAAAGAAAACATGTTTGCTTTTTTCATATCTATTAAAATTTAAAAGAGGAAAAAAAAGTGAAAAAGCCAACGGCACGCAGTGTTCCTAAGTGGTCTCCCTCCCAAGTAGTGACTGCGCTCGACGCCGCTTAACTTCGATTATCGGACGAGAACCGGTGTATTCAGCGTGATATGGCCGTTGCCGAGAATGCTAGTTAATAATTTGATTTTAATTAACTTTCTTCTTTATAAAACAATAACAAAAAGAAGATATGTTTGCTTTTTTCATATCTGGTGGAATTTGAAAGAGGAAACAAAAGTGAAAAAGCAAACGGCACGCAGTATTCTCAAGTACTGTATGCGCTCGACGCTGCTTTACTTCGGTGATCGGACGTGAACCGGTGTTTTCAGCGTGATATGGCCGTTGCCGAGAGTGCTAGTTAATAATTCGAATTTAAATTAAGTGAGACAAATTAACCTTCATCATTTTAAAACAATAACAAAAAGAAAACGTGTTTGCTTTTATCATATATATTAAAATTTAAAAGAGGAAAAAAAAGTGAAAAAGCCAACGGCACGCAGTGTTCCTAAGTGGTCTCCCTCCCTAGTAGTGACTGCGCTCGACGCTGCTTAACTTCGGTTATCGAACGAGAACCGGTGTATTCAGCGTGATATGGCCGTTGCCGAGAGTGCTAGTTAATAATTTGAATTTAAATAACTTTCATCTTTATAAAACAGTAACAAAAAAGAAGATATGTTTGCTTTTTTCATATCTGGTGGAATTTGAAAGAGGAAACAAAAGTGAAAAAGCCAACGGCACGCAGTATTCCCAAGTACTGTATGCGCTCGACGCTGCTAACGTCGGCGATCGGACGAGAACCGGTGTTCTCAGCGTGATATGGCCGTTGCCGAGAGTGCTAGATAATAATTCGAATTTAAATTAAGTGAGACAAATTAACCTTCATCTTTTTAAAACAATAACAAAAAGAAAATATATTTGCTTTTTTCATATCTATTGGAATTTAAAAGAGGAAAAAAAGTGAAAAAGCTAACGGCACGCAGTGTTCCTAAGTGGTCACCCTCCCAAGTACTGACTGCGCTCGACGCTGCTTAACTTCGGTTATCGGACGAGAACCGGTGTATTCAGCGTGATATGGCCGTAGCCGAGAGTGCTAGTTAATAATTTGAATTTAATTAACCTTCATCTTTATAAAACAATAACAAAAAGAAGATATGTTTGCTTTTTTCATATCTGGTGGAATTTAAAGAGGAAACAAAAGTGAAAAAACAAACGGCACGCAGTATTCCCAAGTACTGTATGCGCTCGACGCTGCTTAACTTCGGTGATCGGACGTGAACCGGTGTTTTCAGCGTGATATGGCCGTTGCCGAGAGTGCTAGATAATAATTCGAATTTAAATTAAGTGAGACAAATTAACCTTCATCTTTTTCAAACAATAACAAAAAGAAAATATGTTTGCTTTTTTCATATCTATTGGAAATTAAAAGAGGAAAAAAAAGTGAAAAAGCTAACGGCACGCAGTGTTCCTAAGTGGTCGCCCTCCAAAGTACTGACTGCACTCGACGCTGCTTAACTTCGGTTATCGGACGAGAACCGGTGTATTCAGCGTGATATGGCCGTTGCCGAGAGTGCTAGTTAATAATTTGAATTTAATTAACCTTCATCTTTATAAAACAATAACAAAAAGAAGATATGTTTGCTTTTTTCATATCTGTTGGAATTAAAAAGAGGAAACAAAAGTGAAAAAACAAACGGCACGCAGTATTCCCAAGTACCGTATGCGCTCGACGCTGCTTAACTTCGATTATCGGACGAGAATCGGTGTATTCAGCGTGATATGGCCGTTGCCGAGAGTGCTAGTTAATAATTTGAATTTAATTAACTTTCATCTTTATAAAACAATAACAAAAAGAAGATTTGTTTGCTTTTTTCATATATGGTGGAATTTGAAAGAGGAAACAAAAGTGAAAAAAGCAAACGGCACGCAGTATTCCCAAGTACTGACTGCGCTCGACGCTGCTAACGTTGGCGATCGGACGAGAACCGGTGTTCTCAGCGTGATATGGCCGTTGCCGAGAGTGCTAGATAATAATTCGAATTTAAATTAAGTGAGACAAATTAACCTTCATCTTTTTCAAACAATAACAAAAAGAAAATATGTTTGCTTTTTTCATATCTATTGGAATTTAAAAGAGGAAAAAAAAGTGAAAAAGCTAACGGCACGCAGTGTTCCTAAGTGGTCGCCCTCCAAAGTACTGACTGCGCTCGACGCTGCTTAACTTCGGTTATCGGACGAGAACCGGTGTATTCAGCGTGATATGGCCGTTGCCGAGAGTGCTAGTTAATAATTTGAATTTAATTAACCTTCATCTTTATAAAACAATAACAAAAAGAAGATATGTTTGCTTTTTTCATATCTGGTGGAATTTAAAAGAGGAAACAAAAGTGAAAAAACAAACGGCACGCAGTATTCCCAAGTACTGTATGCGCTCGACGCTGCTTAACTTCGATGATCGGACGTGAACCGGTGTTTTCAGCGTGATATGGCCGTTGCCGAGAGTGCTAGATAATAATTCGAATTTAAATTAAGTGAGACAAATTAACCTTCATCTTTTTCAAACAATAACAAAAAGAAAATATGTTTGCTTTTTTCATATCTATTGGAAATTAAAAGAGGAAAAAAAGTGAAAAAGCTAACGGCACGCAGTGTTCCTAAGTGGTCGCCCTCCAAAGTACTGACTGCACTCGACGCTGCTTAACTTCGGTTATCGGACGAGAACCGGTGTATTCAGCGTGATATGGCCGTTGCCGAGAGTGCTAGTTAATAATTTGAATTTAATTAACCTTCATCTTTATAAAACAATAACAAAAAGAAGATATGTTTGCTTTTTTCATATCTGTTGGAATTAAAAAGAGGAAACAAAAGTGAAAAAACAAACGGCACGCAGTATTCCCAAGTACCGTATGCGCTCGACGCTGCTTAACTTCGATTATCGGACGAGAATCGGTGTATTCAGCGTGATATGGCCGTTGCCGAGAGTGCTAGTTAATAATTTGAATTTAATTAACCTTCATCTTTATAAAACAATAACAAAAAGAAGATATGTTTGCTTTTTTCATATCTGTTGGAATTAAAAAGAGGAAACAAAAGTGAAAAAACAAACGGCACGCAGTATTCCCAAGTACCGTATGCGCTCGACGCTGCTTAACTTCGATTATCGGACGAGAATCGGTGTATTCAGCGTGATATGGCCGTTGCCGAGAGTGCTAGTTAATAATTTGAATTTAATTAACTTTCATCTTTATAAAACAATAACAAAAAGAAGATTTGTTTGCTTTTTTCATATATGGTGGAATTTGAAAGAGGAAACAAAAGTGAAAAAAGCAAACGGCACGCAGTATTCCCAAGTACTGACTGCGCTCGACGCTGCTAACGTTGGCGATCGGACGAGAACCGGTGTTCTCAGCGTGATATGGCCGTTGCCGAGAGTGCTAGATAATAATTCGAATTTAAATTAAGTGAGACAAATTAACCTTCATCTTTTTCAAACAATAACAAAAAGAAAATATGTTTGCTTTTTTCATATCTATTGGAATTTAAAAGAGGAAAAAAAAGTGAAAAAGCTAACGGCACGCAGTGTTCCTAAGTGGTCGCCCTCCAAAGTACTGACTGCGCTCGACGCTGCTTAACTTCGGTTATCGGACGAGAACCGGTGTATTCAGCGTGATATGGCCGTTGCCGAGAGTGCTAGTTAATAATTTGAATTTAATTAACCTTCATCTTTATAAAACAATAACAAAAAGAAGATATGTTTGCTTTTTTCATATCTGGTGGAATTTAAAAGAGGAAACAAAAGTGAAAAAACAAACGGCACGCAGTATTCCCAAGTACTGTATGCGCTCGACGCTGCTTAACTTCGGTGATCGGACGTGAACCGGTGTTTTCAGCGTGATATGGCCGTTGCCGAGAGTGCTAGATAATAATTCGAATTTAAATTAAGTGAGACAAATTAACCTTAATCTTTTTCAAACAATAACAAAAAGAAAATATGTTTGCTTTTTTCATATCTATTGGAAATTAAAAGAGGAAAAAAAAGTGAAAAAGCTAACGGCACGCAGTGTTCCTAAGTGGTCGCCCTCCAAAGTACTGACTGCACTCGACGCTGCTTAACTTCGGTTATCGGACGAGAACCGGTGTATTCAGCGTGATATGGCCGTTGCCGAGAGTGCTAGTTAATAATTTGAATTTAATTAACCTTCATCTTTATAAAACAATAACAAAAAGAAGATATGTTTGCTTTTTTCATATCTGTTGGAATTAAAAAGAGGAAACAAAAGTGAAAAAACAAACGGCACGCAGTATTCCCAAGTACCGTATGCGCTCGACGCTGCTTAACTTCGATTATCGGACGAGAATCGGTGTATTCAGCGTGATATGGCCGTTGCCGAGAGTGCTAGTTAATAATTTGAATTTAATTAACTTTCATCTTTATAAAACAATAACAAAAAGAAGATTTGTTTGCTTTTTTCATATATGGTGGAATTTGAAAGAGGAAACAAAAGTGAAAAAAGCAAACGGCACGCAGTATTCCCAAGTACTGACTGCGCTCGACGCTGCTAACGTTGGCGATCGGACGAGAACCGGTGTTCTCAGCGTGATATGGCCGTTGCCGAGAGTGCTAGATAATAATTCGAATTTAAATTAAGTGAGACAAATTAACCTTCATCTTTTTCAAACAATAACAAAAAGAAAATATGTTTGCTTTTTTCATATCTATTGGAATTTAAAAGAGGAAAAAAAAGTGAAAAAGCTAACGGCACGCAGTGTTCCTAAGTGGTCGCCCTCCAAAGTACTGACTGCGCTCGACGCTGCTTAACTTCGGTTATCGGACGAGAACCGGTGTATTCAGCGTGATATGGCCGTTGCCGAGAGTGCTAGTTAATAATTTGAATTTAATTAACCTTCATCTTTATAAAACAATAAGAAAAAGAAGATATGTTTGCTTTTTTCATATCTGGTGGAATTTAAAAGAGGAAACAAAAGTGAAAAAACAAACGGCACGCAGTATTCCCAAGTACTGTATGCGCTCGACGCTGCTTAACTTCGGTGATCGGACGTGAACCGGTGTTCTCAGCGTGATATGGCCGTTGCCGAGAGTGCTAGATAATAATTCGAATTTAAATTAAGTGAGACAAATTAACCTTCATCTTTTTAAAACAATAACAAAAAGAAAATATGTTTGCTTTTTTCATATCTATTGGAATTTAAAAGAGGAAAAAAAGTGAAAAAGCTAACGGCACGCAGTGTTCCTAAGTGGTCGCCCTCCCAAGTACTGACTGCGCTCGACGCTGCTTAACTTCGGTTATCGGACGAGAACCGGTGTATTCAGCGTGATATGGCCGTTGCCGAGAGTGCTAGTTAATAATTTGAATTTAATTAACCTTCATCTTTATAAAACAATAACAAAAAGAAGATATGTTTGCTTTTTTCATATCTGGTGGAATTTAAAAGAGGAAACAAAAGTGAAAAAACAAACGGCACGCAGTATTCCCAAGTACTGTATGCGCTCGACGCTGCTTTACTTCGGTGATCGGACGTGAACCGGTGTTTTCAGCGTGATATGGCCGTTGCCGAGAGTGCTAGTTAATAATTTGAATTTAATTAACTTTCATCTTTATAAAACAATAACAAAAAGAAGATTTGTTTGCTTTTTTCATATATGGTGGAATTTGAAAGAGGAAACAAAAGTGAAAAAAGCAAACGGCACGCAGTATTCCCAAGTACTGACTGCGCTCGACGCTGCTAACGTTGGCGATCGGACGAGAACCGGTGTTCTCAGCGTGATATGGCCGTTGCCGAGAGTGCTAGATAATAATTCGAATTTAAATTAAGTGAGACAAATTAACCTTCATCTTTTTCAAACAATAACAAAAAGAAAATATGTTTGCTTTTTTCATATCTATTGGAATTTAAAAGAGGAAAAAAAAGTGAAAAAGCTAACGGCACGCAGTGTTCCTAAGTGGTCGCCCTCCAAAGTACTGACTGCGCTCGACGCTGCTTAACTTCGGTTATCGGACGAGAACCGGTGTATTCAGCGTGATATGGCCGTTGCCGAGAGTGCTAGTTAATAATTTGAATTTAATTAACCTTCATCTTTATAAAACAATAACAAAAAGAAGATATGTTTGCTTTTTTCATATCTGGTGGAATTTAAAAGAGGAAACAAAAGTGAAAAAACAAACGGCACGCAGTATTCCCAAGTACTGTATGCGCTCGACGCTGCTTAACTTCGGTGATCGGACGTGAACCGGTGTTCTCAGCGTGATATGGCCGTTGCCGAGAGTGCTAGATAATAATTCGAATTTAAATTAAGTGAGACAAATTAACCTTCATCTTTTTAAAACAATAACAAAAAGAAAATATGTTTGCTTTTTTCATATCTATTGGAATTTAAAAGAGGAAAAAAAGTGAAAAAGCTAACGGCACGCAGTGTTCCTAAGTGGTCGCCCTCCCAAGTACTGACTGCGCTCGACGCTGCTTAACTTCGGTTATCGGACGAGAACCGGTGTATTCAGCGTGATATGGCCGTTGCCGAGAGTGCTAGTTAATAATTTGAATTTAATTAACCTTCATCTTTATAAAACAATAACAAAAAGAAGATATGTTTGCTTTTTTCATATCTGGTGGAATTTAAAAGAGGAAACAAAAGTGAAAAAACAAACGGCACGCAGTATTCCCAAGTACTGTATGCGCTCGACGCTGCTTTACTTCGGTGATCGGACGTGAACCGGTGTTTTCAGCGTGATATGGCCGTTGCCGAGAGTGCTAGTTAATAATTCGAATTTAAATTAAGTGAGACAAATTAACCTTCATCATTTTAAAACAATAACAAAAAGAAAACGTGTTTGCTTTTTTCATATATATTAAAATTTAAAAGAGGAAAAAAAAGTGAAAAAGCCAACGGCACGCAGTGTTCCTAAGTGGTCTCCCTCCCTAGTAGTGACTGCGCTCGACGCTGCTTAACTTCGGTTATCGAACGAGAACCGGTGTATTCAGCGTGATATGGCCGTTGCCGAGAGTGCTAGTTAATAATTTGAATTTAATTAACCTTCATCTTTATAAAACAATAACAAAAAGAAGATATGTTTGCTTTTTTCATATCTGGTGGAATTTAAAAGAGGAAACAAAAGTGAAAAAACAAACGGCACGCAGTATTCCCAAGTACTGTATGCGCTCGACGCTGCTTAACTTCGGTGATCGGACGTGAACCGGTGTTTTCAGCGTGATATGGCCGTTGCCGAGAGTGCTAGATAATAATTCGAATTTAAATTAAGTGAGACAAATTAACCTTCATCTTTTTCAAACAATAACAAAAAGAAAATATGTTTGCTTTTTTCATATCTATTGGAAATTAAAAGAGGAAAAAAAAGTGAAAAAGCTAACGGCACGCAGTGTTCCTAAGTGGTCGCCCTCCAAAGTACTGACTGCGCTCGACGCTGCTTAACTTCGGTTATCGGACGAGAACCGGTGTATTCAGCGTGATATGGCCGTTGCCGAGAGTGCTAGTTAATAATTTGAATTTAATTAACCTTCATCTTTATAAAACAATAACAAAAAGAAGATATGTTTGCTTTTTTCATATCTGTTGGAATTAAAAAGAGGAAACAAAAGTGAAAAAACAAACGGCACGCACTATTCCCAAGTACCGTATGCGCTCGACGCTGCTTAACTTCGATTATCGGACGAGAATCGGTGTATTCAGCGTGATATGGCCGTTGCCGAGAGTGCTAGTTAATAATTTGAATTTAATTAACTTTCATCTTTATAAAACAATAACAAAAAGAAGATTTGTTTGCTTTTTTCATATATGGTGGAATTTGAAAGAGGAAACAAAAGTGAAAAAAGCAAACGGCACGCAGTATTACCAAGTACTGACTGCGCTCGACGCTGCTAACGTTGGCGATCGGACGAGAACCGGTGTTCTCAGCGTGATATGGCCGTTGCCGAGAGTGCTAGATAATAATTCGAATTTAAATTAAGTGAGACAAATTAACCTTCATCTTTTTCAAACAATAACAAAAAGAAAATATGTTTGCTTTTTTCATATCTATTGGAATTTAAAAGAGGAAAAAAAAGTGAAAAAGCTAACGGCACGCAGTGTTCCTAAGTGGTCGCCCTCCAAAGTACTGACTGCGCTCGACGCTGCTTAACTTCGGTTATCGGACGAGAACCGGTGTATTCAGCGTGATATGGCCGTAGCCGAGAGTGCTAGTTAATAATTTGAATTTAATTAACCTTCATCTTTATAAAACAATAACAAAAAGAAGATATGTTTGCTTTTTTCATATCTGGTGGAATTTAAAAGAGGAAACAAAAGTGAAAAAACAAACGGCACGCAGTATTCCCAAGTACTGTATGCGCTCGACGCTGCTTAACTTCGGTGATCGGACGTGAACCGGTGTTTTCAGCGTGATATGGCCGTTGCCGAGAGTGCTAGTTAATAATTTGAATTTAATTAACTTTCATCTTTATAAAACAATAACAAAAAGAAGATTTGTTTGCTTTTTTCATATATGGTGGAATTTGAAAGAGGAAACAAAAGTGAAAAAAGCAAACGGCACGCAGTATTACCAAGTACTGACTGCGCTCGACGCTGCTAACGTTGGCGATCGGACGAGAACCGGTGTTCTCAGCGTGATATGGCCGTTGCCGAGAGTGCTAGATAATAATTCGAATTTAAATTAAGTGAGACAAATTAACCTTCATCTTTTTCAAACAATAACAAAAAGAAAATATGTTTGCTTTTTTCATATCTATTGGAATTTAAAAGAGGAAAAAAAAGTGAAAAAGCTAACGGCACGCAGTGTTCCTAAGTGGTCGCCCTCCAAAGTACTGACTGCGCTCGACGCTGCTTAACTTCGGTTATCGGACGAGAACCGGTGTATTCAGCGTGATATGGCCGTAGCCGAGAGTGCTAGTTAATAATTTGAATTTAATTAACCTTCATCTTTATAAAACAATAACAAAAAGAAGATATGTTTGCTTTTTTCATATCTGGTGGAATTTAAAAGAGGAAACAAAAGTGAAAAAACAAACGGCACGCAGTATTCCCAAGTACTGTATGCGCTCGACGCTGCTTTACTTCGGTGATCGGACGTGAACCGGTGTTTTCAGCGTGATATGGCCGTTGCCGAGAGTGCTAGTTAATAATTCGAATTTAAATTAAGTGAGACAAATTAACCTTCATCATTTTAAAACAATAACAAAAAGAAAACGTGTTTGCTTTTTTCATATATATTAAAATTTAAAAGAGGAAAAAAAAGTGAAAAAGCCAACGGCACGCAGTGTTCCTAAGTGGTCTCCCTCCCTAGTAGTGACTGCGCTCGACGCTGCTTAGCTTCGGTTATCGAACGAGAACCGGTGTATTCAGCGTGATATGGCCGTTGCCGAGAGTGCTAGTTAATAATTTGAATTTAATTAACCTTCATCTTTATAAAACAATAACAAAAAGAAGATATGTTTGCTTTTTTCATATCTGGTGGAATTTAAAAGAGGAAACAAAAGTGAAAAAACAAACGGCACGCAGTATTCCCAAGTACTGTATGCGCTCGACGCTGCTTAACTTCGGTGATCGGACGTGAACCGGTGTTTTCAGCGTGATATGGCCGTTGCCGAGAGTGCTAGATAATAATTCGAATTTAAATTAAGTGAGACAAATTAACCTTCATCTTTTTCAAACAATAACAAAAAGAAAATATGTTTGCTTTTTTCATATCTATTGGAAATTAAAAGAGGAAAAAAAAGTGAAAAAGCTAACGGCACGCAGTGTTCCTAAGTGGTCGCCCTCCAAAGTACTGACTGCGCTCGACGCTGCTTAACTTCGGTTATCGGACGAGAACCGGTGTATTCAGCGTGATATGGCCGTTGCCGAGAGTGCTAGTTAATAATTTGAATTTAATTAACCTTCATCTTTATAAAACAATAACAAAAAGAAGATATGTTTGCTTTTTTCATATCTGTTGGAATTAAAAAGAGGAAACAAAAGTGAAAAAACAAACGGCACGCACTATTCCCAAGTACCGTATGCGCTCGACGCTGCTTAACTTCGATTATCGGACGAGAATCGGTGTATTCAGCGTGATATGGCCGTTGCCGAGAGTGCTAGTTAATAATTTGAATTTAATTAACTTTCATCTTTATAAAACAATAACAAAAAGAAGATTTGTTTGCTTTTTTCATATATGGTGGAATTTGAAAGAGGAAACAAAAGTGAAAAAAGCAAACGGCACGCAGTATTACCAAGTACTGACTGCGCTCGACGCTGCTAACGTTGGCGATCGGACGAGAACCGGTGTTCTCAGCGTGATATGGCCGTTGCCGAGAGTGCTAGATAATAATTCGAATTTAAATTAAGTGAGACAAATTAACCTTCATCTTTTTCAAACAATAACAAAAAGAAAATATGTTTGCTTTTTTCATATCTATTGGAATTTAAAAGAGGAAAAAAAAGTGAAAAAGCTAACGGCACGCAGTGTTCCTAAGTGGTCGCCCTCCAAAGTACTGACTGCGCTCGACGCTGCTTAACTTCGGTTATCGGACGAGAACCGGTGTATTCAGCGTGATATGGCCGTAGCCGAGAGTGCTAGTTAATAATTTGAATTTAATTAACCTTCATCTTTATAAAACAATAACAAAAAGAAGATATGTTTGCTTTTTTCATATCTGGTGGAATTTAAAAGAGGAAACAAAAGTGAAAAAACAAACGGCACGCAGTATTCCCAAGTACTGTATGCGCTCGACGCTGCTTAACTTCGGTGATCGGACGTGAACCGGTGTTTTCAGCGTGATATGGCCGTTGCCGAGAGTGCTAGATAATAATTCGAATTTAAATTAAGTGAGACAAATTAACCTTCATCTTTTTCAAACAATAACAAAAAGAAAATATGTTTGCTTTTTTCATATCTATTGGAAATTAAAAGAGGAAAAAAAAGTGAAAAAGCTAACGGCACGCAGTGTTCCTAAGTGGTCGCCCTCCAAAGTACTGACTGCGCTCGACGCTGCTTAACTTCGGTTATCGGACGAGAACCGGTGTATTCAGCGTGATATGGCCGTTGCCGAGAGTGCTAGTTAATAATTTGAATTTAATTAACCTTCATCTTTATAAAACAATAACAAAAAGAAGATATGTTTGCTTTTTTCATATCTGTTGGAATTAAAAAGAGGAAACAAAAGTGAAAAAACAAACGGCAAGCACTATTCCCAAGTACCGTATGCGCTCGACGCTGCTTAACTTCGATTATCGGACGAGAATCGGTGTATTCAGCGTGATATGGCCGTTGCCGAGAGTGCTAGTTAATAATTTGAATTTAATTAACTTTCATCTTTATAAAACAATAACAAAAAGAAGATTTGTTTGCTTTTTTCATATATGGTGGAATTTGAAAGAGGAAACAAAAGTGAAAAAAGCAAACGGCACGCAGTATTCCCAAGTACTGACTGCGCTCGACGCTGCTAACGTTGGCGATCGGACGAGAACCGGTGTTCTCAGCGTGATATGGCCGTTGCCGAGAGTGCTAGATAATAATTCGAATTTAAATTAAGTGAGACAAATTAACCTTCATCTTTTTCAAACAATAACAAAAAGAAAATATGTTTGCTTTTTTCATATCTATTGGAATTTAAAAGAGGAAAAAAAAGTGAAAAAGCTAACGGCACGCAGTGTTCCTAAGTGGTCGCCCTCCAAAGTACTGACTGCGCTCGACGCTGCTTAACTTCGGTTATCGGACGAGAACCGGTGTATTCAGCGTGATATGGCCGTTGCCGAGAGTGCTAGTTAATAATTTGAATTTAATTAACCTTCATCTTTATAAAACAATAACAAAAAGAAGATATGTTTGCTTTTTTCATATCTGGTGGAATTTAAAAGAGGAAACAAAAGTGAAAAAACAAACGGCACGCAGTATTCCCAAGTACTGTATGCGCTCGACGCTGCTTAACTTCGGTGATCGGACGTGAACCGGTGTTCTCAGCGTGATATGGCCGTTGCCGAGAGTGCTAGATAATAATTCGAATTTAAATTAAGTGAGACAAATTAACCTTCATCTTTTTAAAACAATAACAAAAAGAAAATATGTTTGCTTTTTTCATATCTATTGGAATTTAAAAGAGGAAAAAAAGTGAAAAAGCTAACGGCACGCAGTGTTCCTAAGTGGTCGCCCTCCCAAGTACTGACTGCGCTCGACGCTGCTTAACTTCGGTTATCGGACGAGAACCGGTGTATTCAGCGTGATATGGCCGTTGCCGAGAGTGCTAGTTAATAATTTGAATTTAATTAACTTTCATCTTTATAAAACAATAACAAAAAGAAGATATGTTTGCTTTTTTCATATCTGGTGGAATTTGAAAGAGGAAACAAAAGTGAAAAAGCAAACGGCACGCAGTATTACCAAGTACTGACTGCGCTCGACGCTGCTAACGTCGGCGATCGGACGAGAACCGGTGTTCTCAGCGTGATATGGCCGTTGCCGAGAGTGCTAGTTAATAATTCGAATTTAAATTAAGTGAGACAAATAAACCTTCATACTTTTAAAACAATAACAAAATGAAAACATGTTTGCTTTTTTCATATCTATTAAAAATTAAAAGAGGAAAAAAAGTGAAAAAGCCAACGGCACGCAGTGTTCCTAAGTGGTCTCCCTCCCAAGTAGTGACTGCGCTCGACGTTACTTAACTTCAGTTACCGGACGAGAACCGGTGTATTCAGCGTGATATGGCCGTTGCCGAGAGTGCTAGTTAAAAATTCGAATTTAAATTAAGAGAGACAAATTAACCTTCATCTTTATAAAACAATAACAAAAAGAAGATATCTTTGCTTTTTTCATATCGGGTGGAATTTAAAAGAGGAAACAAAAGTGGAAAAGCCAACGGCACGCAGCATTCCCAAGTACTGACTGCGCTCGACGCTGCTAACGTCGGCGATCGGACGAGAACCGGTGTTCTCAGCGTGATATGGCCGTTGCCGAGAGTGCTAGATAATAATTCGAATTTAAATTAAGTGAGACAGATTAACCTTCATCTTTATAAAACAATAACAAAAAGAAGATATGTTTGCTTTTTTCATATCTGGTGGAATTTAAAAGAGGAAACAAAAGTGAAAAAGCAAACGGCACGCAGTATTCTCAAGTACTGTATGCGCTCGACGCTGCTTAACTTCGGTGATCGGACGTGAACCGGTGTTTTCAGCGTGATATGGCCGTTGCCGAGAGTGCTAGTTAATAATTCGAATTTAAATTAAGTGAGACGAATAAACCTTCATCATTTTAAAACAATAACAAAATGAAAACATGTTTGCTTTTTTCATATCTATTAAAAATTAAAAGAGAAAAAAAAGTGAAAAAGCCAACGGCACGCAGTGTTCCTAAGTGGTCTCCCTCCCAAGTAGTGACTACGCTCGACGCTACTTAACTTCAGTTACCGGACGAGAACCGGTGTATTCAGCATGATATGGCCGTTGCCGAGAGTGCTAGTTAAAAATTCGAATTTAAATTAAGTGAGACAAATTAACCTTCATCTTTATAAAACAATAACAAAAAGAAGATATCTTTGCTTTTTTCATATCGGGTGGAATTTAAAAGAGGAAACAAAAGTGAAAAAGCCAACGGCACGCAGCATTCCCAAGTACTGACTGCGCTCGACGCTGCTAACGTCGGCGATCGGACGAGAACCGGTGTTCTCAGCGTGATATGGCCGTTGCCGAGAGTGCTAGATAATAATTCGAATTTAAATTAAGTGAGACAAATTAACCTTCATCTTTTTAAAACAATAACAAAAAGAAAATATGTTTGCTTTTTTATATCTATTGGAATTTAAAAGAGGAAAAAAAGTGAAAAAGCTAACGGCACGCAGTGTTCCTAAGTGGTCGCCCTCCCAAGTACTGACTGCGCTCGACGCTGCTTAACTTCGGTCATCGGACGAGAACCGGTGTATTCAGCGTGATATGGCCGTTGCCGAGAGTGCTAGTTAATAATTTGAATTTAATTAACCTTCATCTTTATAAAACAATAACAAAAAGAAGATATGTTTGTTTTTTTCATATCTGGTGGAATTTAAAGGAGGAAACAAAAGTGAAAAAGCCAACGGCACAAAGTATTCCCAAGTACTGTATGCGCTCGACGCTGCTTAACTTCGGTGATCGGACGTGAACCGGTGTTTTCAGCGTGATATGGCCGTTGCCGAGAGTGCTAGTTAATAATTCGAATTTAAGTTAAGTGAGACAAATTAACCTTCATCATTTTAAAACTATAACAAAAAGAAAACCTGTTTGCTTTTTACATATCTATTTAAATTTAAAAGAGGAAAAAAAAGTGAAAAAGCCAACGGCACGCAGTGTTCCTAAGTGGTCTCCCTCCCAAGTAATGACTGCGCTCGACGCTGCTTAACTTCGGTTATCGGACGAGAATCGGTGTATTCAGCGTGATATGGCCGTTGCCGAGAGTGCTAGTTAATAATTTGAATTTAATTAACTTTCATCTTTATAAAACGATAACAAAAAGAAGATATGTTTGCTTTTTTCATATCTGGTGGAATTTGAAAGAGGAAACAAAAGTGAAAAAGCAAACGGCACGCAGTATTACCAAGTACTGACTGCGATCGACGCTGCTAACGTTGGCGATCGGACGAGAACCGGTGTTCTCAGCGTGATATGGCCGTTGCCGAGAGTGCTAGATAATAATTCGAATTTAAATTAAGTGAGACAAATTAACCTTCATCTTTTTCAAACAATAACAAAAAGAAAATATGTTTGCTTTTTTCATATCTATTGGAATTTAAAAGAGGAAAAAAAAGTGAAAAAGCTAACGGCACGCAGTGTTCCTAAGTGGTCGCCCTCCAAAGTACTGACTGCGCTCGACGCTGCTTAACTTCGGTTATCGGACGAGAACCGGTGTATTCAGCGTGATATGGCCGTTGCCGAGAGTGCTAGTTAATAATTTGAATTTAATTAACCTTCATCTTTATAAAACAATAACAAAAAGAAGATATGTTTGCTTTTTTCATATCTGGTGGAATTTAAAAGAGGAAACAAAAGTGAAAAAACAAACGGCACGCAGTATTCCCAAGTACTGTATGCGCTCGACGCTGCTTAACTTCGGTGATCGGACGTGAACCGGTGTTCTCAGCGTGATATGGCCGTTGCCGAGAGTGCTAGATAATAATTCGAATTTAAATTAAGTGAGACAAATTAACCTTCATCTTTTTAAAACAATAACAAAAAGAAAATATGTTTGCTTTTTTCATATCTATTGGAATTTAAAAGAGGAAAAAAAGTGAAAAAGCTAACGGCACGCAGTGTTCCTAAGTGGTCGCCCTCCCAAGTACTGACTGCGCTCGACGCTGCTTAACTTCGGTTATCGGACGAGAACCGGTGTATTCAGCGTGATATGGCCGTTGCCGAGAGTGCTAGTTAATAATTTGAATTTAATTAACCTTCATCTTTATAAAACAATAACAAAAAGAAGATATGTTTGCTTTTTTCATATCTGGTGGAATTTAAAAGAGGAAACAAAAGTGAAAAAACAAACGGCACGCAGTATTCCCAAGTACTGTATGCGCTCGACGCTGCTTTACTTCGGTGATCGGACGTGAACCGGTGTTTTCAGCGTGATATGGCCGTTGCCGAGAGTGCTAGTTAATAATTTGAATTTAATTAACTTTCATCTTTATAAAACAATAACAAAAAGAAGATTTGTTTGCTTTTTTCATATATGGTGGAATTTGAAAGAGGAAACAAAAGTGAAAAAAGCAAACGGCACGCAGTATTCCCAAGTACTGACTGCGCTCGACGCTGCTAACGTTGGCGATCGGACGAGAACCGGTGTTCTCAGCGTGATATGGCCGTTGCCGAGAGTGCTAGATAATAATTCGAATTTAAATTAAGTGAGACAAATTAACCTTCATCTTTTTCAAACAATAACAAAAAGAAAATATGTTTGCTTTTTTCATATCTATTGGAATTTAAAAGAGGAAAAAAAAGTGAAAAAGCTAACGGCACGCAGTGTTCCTAAGTGGTCGCCCTCCAAAGTACTGACTGCGCTCGACGCTGCTTAACTTCGGTTATCGGACGAGAACCGGTGTATTCAGCGTGATATGGCCGTTGCCGAGAGTGCTAGTTAATAATTTGAATTTAATTAACCTTCATCTTTATAAAACAATAACAAAAAGAAGATATGTTTGCTTTTTTCATATCTGGTGGAATTTAAAAGAGGAAACAAAAGTGAAAAAACAAACGGCACGCAGTATTCCCAAGTACTGTATGCGCTCGACGCTGCTTTACTTCGGTGATCGGACGTGAACCGGTGTTTTCAGCGTGATATGGCCGTTGCCGAGAGTGCTAGTTAATAATTCGAATTTAAATTAAGTGAGACAAATTAACCTTCATCATTTTAAAACAATAACAAAAAGAAAACGTGTTTGCTTTTTTCATATATATTAAAATTTAAAAGAGGAAAAAAAAGTGAAAAAGCCAACGGCACGCAGTGTTCCTAAGTGGTCTCCCTCCCTAGTAGTGACTGCGCTCGACGCTGCTTAACTTCGGTTATCGAACGAGAACCGGTGTATTCAGCGTGATATGGCCGTTGCCGAGAGTGCTAGTTAATAATTTGAATTTAATTAACCTTCATCTTTATAAAACAATAACAAAAAGAAGATATGTTTGCTTTTTTCATATCTGGTGGAATTTAAAAGAGGAAACAAAAGTGAAAAAACAAACGGCACGCAGTATTCCCAAGTACTGTATGCGCTCGACGCTGCTTAACTTCGGTGATCGGACGTGAACCGGTGTTTTCAGCGTGATATGGCCGTTGCCGAGAGTGCTAGATAATAATTCGAATTTAAATTAAGTGAGACAAATTAACCTTCATCTTTTTCAAACAATAACAAAAAGAAAATATGTTTGCTTTTTTCATATCTATTGGAAATTAAAAGAGGAAAAAAAAGTGAAAAAGCTAACGGCACGCAGTGTTCCTAAGTGGTCGCCCTCCAAAGTACTGACTGCGCTCGACGCTGCTTAACTTCGGTTATCTGACGAGAACCGGTGTATTCAGCGTGATATGGCCGTTGCCGAGAGTGCTAGTTAATAATTTGAATTTAATTAACCTTCATCTTTATAAAACAATAACAAAAAGAAGATATGTTTGCTTTTTTCATATCTGTTGGAATTAAAAAGAGGAAACAAAAGTGAAAAAACAAACGGCACGCACTATTCCCAAGTACCGTATGCGCTCGACGCTGCTTAACTTCGATTATCGGACGAGAATCGGTGTATTCAGCGTGATATGGCCGTTGCCGAGAGTGCTAGTTAATAATTTGAATTTAATTAACTTTCATCTTTATAAAACAATAACAAAAAGAAGATTTGTTTGCTTTTTTCATATATGGTGGAATTTGAAAGAGGAAACAAAAGTGAAAAAAGCAAACGGCACGCAGTATTACCAAGTACTGACTGCGCTCGACGCTGCTAACGTTGGCGATCGGACGAGAACCGGTGTTCTCAGCGTGATATGGCCGTTGCCGAGAGTGCTAGATAATAATTCGAATTTAAATTAAGTGAGACAAATTAACCTTCATCTTTTTCAAACAATAACAAAAAGAAAATATGTTTGCTTTTTTCATATCTATTGGAATTTAAAAGAGGAAAAAAAAGTGAAAAAGCTAACGGCACGCAGTGTTCCTAAGTGGTCGCCCTCCAAAGTACTGACTGCGCTCGACGCTGCTTAACTTCGGTTATCGGACGAGAACCGGTGTATTCAGCGTGATATGGCCGTAGCCGAGAGTGCTAGTTAATAATTTGAATTTAATTAACCTTCATCTTTATAAAACAATAACAAAAAGAAGATATGTTTGCTTTTTTCATATCTGGTGGAATTTAAAAGAGGAAACAAAAGTGAAAAAACAAACGGCACGCAGTATTCCCAAGTACTGTATGCGCTCGACGCTGCTTAACTTCGGTGATCGGACGTGAACCGGTGTTTTCAGCGTGATATGGCCGTTGCCGAGAGTGCTAGATAATAATTCGAATTTAAATTAAGTGAGACAAATTAACCTTCATCTTTTTCAAACAATAACAAAAAGAAAATATGTTTGCTTTTTTCATATCTATTGGAAATTAAAAGAGGAAAAAAAAGTGAAAAAGCTAACGGCACGCAGTGTTCCTAAGTGGTCGCCCTCCAAAGTACTGACTGCGCTCGACGCTGCTTAACTTCGGTTATCGGACGAGAACCGGTGTATTCAGCGTGATATGGCCGTTGCCGAGAGTGCTAGTTAATAATTTGAATTTAATTAACCTTCATCTTTATAAAACAATAACAAAAAGAAGATATGTTTGCTTTTTTCATATCTGTTGGAATTAAAAAGAGGAAACAAAAGTGAAAAAACAAACGGCACGCACTATTCCCAAGTACCGTATGCGCTCGACGCTGCTTAACTTCGATTATCGGACGAGAATCGGTGTATTCAGCGTGATATGGCCGTTGCCGAGAGTGCTAGTTAATAATTTGAATTTAATTAACTTTCATCTTTATAAAACAATAACAAAAAGAAGATTTGTTTGCTTTTTTCATATATGGTGGAATTTGAAAGAGGAAACAAAAGTGAAAAAAGCAAACGGCACGCAGTATTCCCAAGTACTGACTGCGCTCGACGCTGCTAACGTTGGCGATCGGACGAGAACCGGTGTTCTCAGCGTGATATGGCCGTTGCCGAGAGTGCTAGATAATAATTCGAATTTAAATTAAGTGAGACAAATTAACCTTCATCTTTTTCAAACAATAACAAAAAGAAAATATGTTTGCTTTTTTCATATCTATTGGAATTTAAAAGAGGAAAAAAAAGTGAAAAAGCTAACGGCACGCAGTGTTCCTAAGTGGTCGCCCTCCAAAGTACTGACTGCGCTCGACGCTGCTTAACTTCGGTTATCGGACGAGAACCGGTGTATTCAGCGTGATATGGCCGTTGCCGAGAGTGCTAGTTAATAATTTGAATTTAATTAACCTTCATCTTTATAAAACAATAACAAAAAGAAGATATGTTTGCTTTTTTCATATCTGGTGGAATTTAAAAGAGGAAACAAAAGTGAAAAAACAAACGGCACGCAGTATTCCCAAGTACTGTATGCGCTCGACGCTGCTTAACTTCGGTGATCGGACGTGAACCGGTGTTCTCAGCGTGATATGGCCGTTGCCGAGAGTGCTAGATAATAATTCGAATTTAAATTAAGTGAGACAAATTAACCTTCATCTTTTTAAAACAATAACAAAAAGAAAATATGTTTGCTTTTTTCATATCTATTGGAATTTAAAAGAGGAAAAAAAGTGAAAAAGCTAACGGCACGCAGTGTTCCTAAGTGGTCGCCCTCCCAAGTACTGACTGCGCTCGACGCTGCTTAACTTCGGTTATCGGACGAGAACCGGTGTATTCAGCGTGATATGGCCGTTGCCGAGAGTGCTAGTTAATAATTTGAATTTAATTAACTTTCATCTTTATAAAACAATAACAAAAAGAAGATATGTTTGCTTTTTTCATATCTGGTGGAATTTGAAAGAGGAAACAAAAGTGAAAAAGCAAACGGCACGCAGTATTACCAAGTACTGACTGCGCTCGACGCTGCTAACGTCGGCGATCGGACGAGAACCGGTGTTCTCAGCGTGATATGGCCGTTGCCGAGAGTGCTAGTTAATAATTCGAATTTAAATTAAGTGAGACAAATAAACCTTCATACTTTTAAAACAATAACAAAATGAAAACATGTTTGCTTTTTTCATATCTATTAAAAATTAAAAGAGGAAAAAAAGTGAAAAAGCCAACGGCACGCAGTGTTCCTAAGTGGTCTCCCTCCCAAGTAGTGACTGCGCTCGACGTTACTTAACTTCAGTTACCGGACGAGAACCGGTGTATTCAGCGTGATATGGCCGTTGCCGAGAGTGCTAGTTAAAAATTCGAATTTAAATTAAGAGAGACAAATTAACCTTCATCTTTATAAAACAATAACAAAAAGAAGATATCTTTGCTTTTTTCATATCGGGTGGAATTTAAAAGAGGAAACAAAAGTGGAAAAGCCAACGGCACGCAGCATTCCCAAGTACTGACTGCGCTCGACGCTGCTAACGTCGGCGATCGGACGAGAACCGGTGTTCTCAGCGTGATATGGCCGTTGCCGAGAGTGCTAGATAATAATTCGAATTTAAATTAAGTGAGACAGATTAACCTTCATCTTTATAAAACAATAACAAAAAGAAGATATGTTTGCTTTTTTCATATCTGGTGGAATTTAAAAGAGGAAACAAAAGTGAAAAAGCAAACGGCACGCAGTATTCTCAAGTACTGTATGCGCTCGACGCTGCTTAACTTCGGTGATCGGACGTGAACCGGTGTTTTCAGCGTGATATGGCCGTTGCCGAGAGTGCTAGTTAATAATTCGAATTTAAATTAAGTGAGACGAATAAACCTTCATCATTTTAAAACAATAACAAAATGAAAACATGTTTGCTTTTTTCATATCTATTAAAAATTAAAAGAGAAAAAAAAGTGAAAAAGCCAACGGCACGCAGTGTTCCTAAGTGGTCTCCCTCCCAAGTAGTGACTACGCTCGACGCTACTTAACTTCAGTTACCGGACGAGAACCGGTGTATTCAGCATGATATGGCCGTTGCCGAGAGTGCTAGTTAAAAATTCGAATTTAAATTAAGTGAGACAAATTAACCTTCATCTTTATAAAACAATAACAAAAAGAAGATATCTTTGCTTTTTTCATATCGGGTGGAATTTAAAAGAGGAAACAAAAGTGAAAAAGCCAACGGCACGCAGCATTCCCAAGTACTGACTGCGCTCGACGCTGCTAACGTCGGCGATCGGACGAGAACCGGTGTTCTCAGCGTGATATGGCCGTTGCCGAGAGTGCTAGATAATAATTCGAATTTAAATTAAGTGAGACAAATTAACCTTCATCTTTTTAAAACAATAACAAAAAGAAAATATGTTTGCTTTTTTATATCTATTGGAATTTAAAAGAGGAAAAAAAGTGAAAAAGCTAACGGCACGCAGTGTTCCTAAGTGGTCGCCCTCCCAAGTACTGACTGCGCTCGACGCTGCTTAACTTCGGTCATCGGACGAGAACCGGTGTATTCAGCGTGATATGGCCGTTGCCGAGAGTGCTAGTTAATAATTTGAATTTAATTAACCTTCATCTTTATAAAACAATAACAAAAAGAAGATATGTTTGTTTTTTTCATATCTGGTGGAATTTAAAGGAGGAAACAAAAGTGAAAAAGCCAACGGCACAAAGTATTCCCAAGTACTGTATGCGCTCGACGCTGCTTAACTTCGGTGATCGGACGTGAACCGGTGTTTTCAGCGTGATATGGCCGTTGCCGAGAGTGCTAGTTAATAATTCGAATTTAAGTTAAGTGAGACAAATTAACCTTCATCATTTTAAAACTATAACAAAAAGAAAACCTGTTTGCTTTTTACATATCTATTTAAATTTAAAAGAGGAAAAAAAAGTGAAAAAGCCAACGGCACGCAGTGTTCCTAAGTGGTCTCCCTCCCAAGTAATGACTGCGCTCGACGCTGCTTAACTTCGGTTATCGGACGAGAATCGGTGTATTCAGCGTGATATGGCCGTTGCCGAGAGTGCTAGTTAATAATTTGAATTTAATTAACTTTCATCTTTATAAAACGATAACAAAAAGAAGATATGTTTGCTTTTTTCATATCTGGTGGAATTTGAAAGAGGAAACAAAAGTGAAAAAGCAAACGGCACGCAGTATTACCAAGTACTGACTGCGATCGACGCTGCTTAACTTCGATTATCGGACGAGAATCGGTGTATTCAGCGTGATATGGCCGTTGCCGAGAGTGCTAGTTAATAATTTGAATTTAATTAACTTTCATCTTTATAAAACAATAACAAAAAGAAGATTTGTTTGCTTTTTTCATATATGGTGGAATTTGAAAGAGGAAACAAAAGTGAAAAAAGCAAACGGCACGCAGTATTCCCAAGTACTGACTGCGCTCGACGCTGCTAACGTCGGCGATCGGTCGAGAACCGGTGTTCTCAGCGTGATATGGCCGTTGCCGAGAGTGCTAGATAATAATTCGAATTTAAATTAAGTGAGACAAATTAACCTTCATCTTTTTCAAACAATAACAAAAAGAAAATATGTTTGCTTTTTTCATATCTATTGGAATTTAAAAGAGGAAAAAAAAGTGAAAAAGCTAACGGCACGCAGTGTTCCTAAGTGGTCGCCCTCCCAAGTACTGACTGCGCTCGACGCTGCTTAACTTCGGTTATCGGACGAGAACCGGTGTATTCAGCGTGATATGGCCGTTGCCGAGATTGCTAGTTAATAATTTGAATTTAATTAACCTTCATCTTTATAAAACAATAACAAAAAGAAGATATGTTTGCTTTTTTCATATCTGGTGGAATTTAAAAGAGGAAACAAAAGTGAAAAAACAAACGGCACGCAGTATTCCCAAGTACTGTATGCGCTCGACGCTGCTTAACTTCGGTGATCGGACGTGAACCGGTGTTTTCAGCGTGATATGGCCGTTGCCGAGAGTGCTAGTTAATAATACGAATTTAAATTAAGTGAGACAAATTAACCTTCATCATTTTAAAACAATAACAAAATGAAAACATGTTTGCTTTTTTCATATCTATTAAAAATTAAAAGAGGAAAAAAAGTGAAAAAGCCAACGGCACGCAGTGTTCCTAAGTGGTCTCCCTCCCAAGTAGTGACTGCGCTCGACGTTACTTAACTTCAGTTACCGGACGAGAACCGGTGTATTCAGCGTGATATGGCCGTTGCCGAGAGTGCTAGTTAAAAATTCGAATTTAAATTAAGTGAGACAAATTAACCTTCATCTTTATAAAACAATAACAAAAAGAAGATATCTTTGCTTTTTTCATATCGGGTGGAATTTAAAAGAGGAAACAAAAGTGGAAAAGCCAACGGCACGCAGCATTCCCAAGTACTGACTGCGCTCGACGCTGCTAACGTCGGCGATCGGACGAGAACCGGTGTTCTCAGCGTGATATGGCCGTTGCCGAGAGTGCTAGATAATAATTCGAATTTAAATTAAGTGAGACAGATTAACCTTCATCTTTATAAAACAATAACAAAAAGAAGATATGTTTGCTTTTTTCATATCTGGTGGAATTTAAAAGAGGAAACAAAAGTGAAAAAGCAAACGGCACGCAGTATTCTCAAGTACTGTATGCGCTCGACGCTGCTCAACTTCGGTGATCGGACGTGAACCGGTGTTTTCAGCGTGATATGGCCGTTGCCGAGAGTGCTAGTTAATAATTCGAATTTAAATTAAGTGAGACGAATAAACCTTCATCATTTTAAAACAATAACAAAATGAAAACATGTTTGCTTTTTTCATATCTATTAAAAATTAAAAGAGGAAAAAAAAGTGAAAAAGCCAACGGCACGCAGTGTTCCTAAGTGGTCTCCCTCCCAAGTAGTGACTACGCTCGACGCTACTTAACTTCAGTTACCGGACGAGAACCGGTGTATTCAGCATGATATGGCCGTTGCCGAGAGTGCTAGTTAAAAATTCGAATTTAAATTAAGTGAGACAAATTAACCTTCATCTTTTTAAAACAATAACAAAAAGAAAATATGTTTGCTTTTTTATATCTATTGGAATTTAAAAGAGGAAAAAAAGTGAAAAAGCTAACGGCACGCAGTGTTCCTAAGTGGTCGCCCTCCCAAGTACTGACTGCGCTCGACGCTGCTTAACTTCGGTCATCGGACGAGAACCGGTGTATTCAGCGTGATATGGCCGTTGCCGAGAGTGCTAGTTAATAATTTGAATTTAATTAACCTTCATCTTTATAAAACAATAACAAAAAGAAGATATGTTTGTTTTTTTCATATCTGGTGGAATTTAAAGGAGGAAACAAAAGTGAAAAAGCCAACGGCACAAAGTATTCCCAAGTACTGTATGCGCTCGACGCTGCTTAACTTCGGTGATCGGACGTGAACCGGTGTTTTCAGCGTGATATGGCCGTTGCCGAGAGTGCTAGTTAATAATTCGAATTTAAGTTAAGTGAGACAAATTAACCTTCATCATTTTAAAACTATAACAAAAAGAAAACCTGTTTGCTTTTTACATATCTATTTAAATTTAAAAGAGGAAAAAAAAGTGAAAAAGCCAACGGCACGCAGTGTTCCTAAGTGGTCTCCCTCCCAAGTAATGACTGCGCTCGACGCTGCTTAACTTCGGTTATCGGACGAGAATCGGTGTATTCAGCGTGATATGGCCGTTGCCGAGAGTGCTAGTTAATAATTTGAATTTAATTAACTTTCATCTTTATAAAACAATAACAAAAAGAAGATTTGTTTGCTTTTTCCATATATGGTGGAATTTGAAAGAGGAAACAAAAGTGAAAAAAGCAAACGGCACGCAGTATTCCCAAGTACTGTATGCGCTCGACGCTGCTTAACTTCGGTGATCGGACGTGAACCGGTGTTTTCAGCGTGATATGGCCGTTGCCGAGAGTGCTAGTTAATAATTCGAATTTAAATTAAGTGAGACAAATTAACCTTCATCATTTTAAAACAATAACAAAAAGAAAACATGTTTGCTTTTTTCATATCTATTAAAATTTAAAAGAGGAAAAAAAAGTGAAAAAGCCAACGGCACGCAGTGTTCCTAAGTGGTCTCCCTCCCAAGTAGTGACTGCGCTCGACGCCGCTTAACTTCGATTATCGGACGAGAACCGGTGTATTCAGCGTGATATGGCCGTTGCCGAGAATGCTAGTTAATAATTTGATTTTAATTAACTTTCTTCTTTATAAAACAATAACAAAAAGATGATATGTTTGCTTTTTTCATATCTGGTGGAATTTGAAAGAGGAAACAAAAGTGAAAAAGCAAACGGCACGCAGTATTCTCAAGTACTGTATGCGCTCGACGCTGCTTTACTTCGGTGATCGGACGTGAACCGGTGTTTTCAGCGTGATATGGCCGTTGCCGAGAGTGCTAGTTAATAATTCGAATTTAAATTAAGTGAGACAAATTAACCTTCATCATTTTAAAACAATAACAAAAAGAAAACGTGTTTGCTTTTTTCATATATATTAAAATTTAAAAGAGGAAAAAAAAGTGAAAAAGCCAAGGGCACGCAGTGTTCCTAAGTGGTCTCCCTCCCTAGTAGTGACTGCGCTCGACGCTGCTTAACTTCGGTTATCGAACGAGAACCGGTGTATTCAGCGTGATATGGCTGTTGCCGAGAGTGCTAGTTAATAATTTGAATTTAAATAACTTTCATCTTTATAAAACAATAACAAAAAAGAAGATATGTTTGCTTTTTTCATATCTGGTGGAATTTGAAAGAGGAAACAAAAGTGAAAAAGCCAACGGCACGCAGTATTCCCAAGTACTGTATGCGCTCGACGCTGCTAACGTCGGCGATCGGACGAGAACCGGTGTTCTCAGCGTGATATGGCCGTTGCCGAGAGTGCTAGATAATAATTCGAATTTAAATTAAGTGAGACAAATTAACCTTCATCTTTTTAAAACAATAACAAAAAGAAAATATGTTTGCTTTTTTCATATCTATTGGAATTTAAAAGAGGAAAAAAAGTGAAAAAGCTAACGGCACGCAGTGTTCCTAAGTGGTCACCCTCCCAAGTACTGACTGCGCTCGACGCTGCTTAACTTCGGTTATCGGACGAGAACCGGTGTATTCAGCGTGATATGGCCGTAGCCGAGAGTGCTAGTTAATAATTTGAATTTAATTAACCTTCATCTTTATAAAACAATAACAAAAAGAAGATATGTTTGCTTTTTTCATATCTGGTGGAATTTAAAAGAGGAAACAAAAGTGAAAAAACAAACGGTACGCAGTATTCCCAAGTACTGTATGCGCTCGACGCTGCTTAACTTCGGTGATCGGACGTGAACCGGTGTTTTCAGCGTGATATGGCCGTTGCCGAGAGTGCTAGATAATAATTCGAATTTAAATTAAGTGAGACAAATTAACCTTCATCTTTTTCAAACAATAACAAAAAGAAAATATGTTTGCTTTTTTCATATCTATTGGAAATTAAAAGAGGAAAAAAAAGTGAAAAAGCTAACGGCACGCAGTGTTCCTAAGTGGTCGCCCTCCAAAGTACTGACTGCGCTCGACGCTGCTTAACTTCGGTTATCGGACGAGAACCGGTGTATTCAGCGTGATATGGCCGTTGCCGAGAGTGCTAGTTAATAATTTGAATTTAATTAACCTTCATCTTTATAAAACAATAACAAAAAGAAGATATGTTTGCTTTTTTCATATCTGTTGGAATTAAAAAGAGGAAACAAAAGTGAAAAAACAAACGGCACGCAGTATTCCCAAGTACCGTATGCGCTCGACGCTGCTTAACTTCGATTATCGGACGAGAATCGGTGTATTCAGCGTGATATGGCCGTTGCCGAGAGTGCTAGTTAATAATTTGAATTTAATTAACTTTCATCTTTATAAAACAATAACAAAAAGAAGATTTGTTTGCTTTTTTCATATATGGTGGAATTTGAAAGAGGAAACAAAAGTGAAAAAAGCAAACGGCACGCAGTATTCCCAAGTACTGACTGCGCTCGACGCTGCTAACGTTGGCGATCGGACGAGAACCGGTGTTCTCAGCGTGATATGGCCGTTGCCGAGAGTGCTAGATAATAATTCGAATTTAAATTAAGTGAGACAAATTAACCTTCATCTTTTTCAAACAATAACAAAAAGAAAATATGTTTGCTTTTTTCATATCTATTGGAATTTAAAAGAGGAAAAAAAAGTGAAAAAGCTAACGGCACGCAGTGTTCCTAAGTGGTCGCCCTCCAAAGTACTGACTGCGCTCGACGCTGCTTAACTTCGGTTATCGGACGAGAACCGGTGTATTCAGCGTGATATGGCCGTTGCCGAGAGTGCTAGTTAATAATTTGAATTTAATTAACCTTCATCTTTATAAAACAATAACAAAAAGAAGATATATTTGCTTTTTTCATATCTGGTGGAATTTAAAAGAGGAAACAAAAGTGAAAAAACAAACGGCACGCAGTATTCCCAAGTACTGTATGCGCTCGACGCTGCTTAACTTCGGTGATCGGACGTGAACCGGTGTTCTCAGCGTGATATGGCCGTTGCCGAGAGTGCTAGATAATAATTCGAATTTAAATTTAGTGAGACAAATTAACCTTCATCTTTTTAAAACAATAACAAAAAGAAAATATGTTTGCTTTTTTCATATCTATTGGAATTTAAAAGAGGAAAAAAAGTGAAAAAGCTAACGGCACGCAGTGTTCCTAAGTGGTCGCCCTCCAAAGTACTGACTGCGCTCGACGCTGCTTAACTTCGGTTATCGGACGAGAACCGGTGTATTCAGCGTGATATGGCCGTTGCCGAGAGTGCTAGTTAATAATTTGAATTTAATTAACCTTCATCTTTATAAAACAATAACAAAAAGAAGATATGTTTGCTTTTTTCATATCTGGTGGAATTTAAAAGAGGAAACAAAAGTGAAAAAACAAACGGCACGCAGTATTCCCAAGTACTGTATGCGCTCGACGCTGCTTAACTTCGGTGATCGGACGTGAACCGGTGTTCTCAGCGTGATATGGCCGTTGCCGAGAGTGCTAGATAATAATTCGAATTTAAATTTAGTGAGACAAATTAACCTTCATCTTTTTAAAACAATAACAAAAAGAAAATATGTTTGCTTTTTTCATATCTATTGGAATTTAAAAGAGGAAAAAAAGTGAAAAAGCTAACGGCACGCAGTGTTCCTAAGTGGTCGCCCTCCCAAGTACTGACTGCGCTCGACGCTGCTTAACTTCGGTTATCGGACGAGAACCGGTGTATTCAGCGTGATATGGCCGTTGCCGAGAGTGCTAGTTAATAATTTGAATTTAATTAACCTTCATCTTTATAAAACAATAACAAAAAGAAGATATGTTTGCTTTTTTCATATCTGGTGGAATTTGAAAGAGGAAACAAAAGTGAAAAAGCAAACGGCACGCAGTATTACCAAGTACTGACTGCGCTCGACGCTGCTAACGTCGGCGATCGGACGAGAACCGGTGTTCTCAGCGTGATATGGCCGTTGCCGAGAGTGCTAGATAATAATTCGAATTTAAATTAAGTGAGACAAATTAACCTTCATCTTTTTCAAACAATAACAAAAAGAAAATATGTATGCTTTTTTCATATCTATTGGAATTTAAAAGAGGAAAAAAAGTGAAAAAGCTAACGGCACGCAGTGTTCCTAAGTGGTCGCCCTCGCAAGTACTGACTGCGCTCGACGCTGCTTAACTTCGGTTATCGGACGAGAACCGGTGTATTCAGCGTGATATGGCCGTTGCCGAGAGTGCTAGTTAATAATTTGAATTTAATTAACCTTCATCTTTATAAAACAATAACAAAAAGAAGATATGTTTGCTTTTTTCATATCTGGTGGAATTTAAAAGAGGAAACAAAAGTGAAAAAACAAACGGCACGCAGTATTCCCAAGTACTGTATGCGCTCGACGCTGCTTAACTTCGGTGATCGGACGTGAACCGGTGTTTTCAGCGTGATATGGCCGTTGCCGAGAGTGCTAGTTAATAATTCGAATTTAAATTAAGTGAGACAAATAAACCTTCATCATTTTAAAACAATAACAAAATGAAAACATGTTTGCTTTTTTCATATCTATTAAAAATTAAAAGAGGAAAAAAAGTGAAAAAGCCAACGGCACGCAGTGTTCCTAAGTGGTCTCCCTCCCAAGTAGTGACTGCGCTCGACGTTACTTAACTTCAGTTACCGGACGAGAACCGGTGTATTCAGCGTGATATGGCCGTTGCCGAGAGTGCTAGTTAAAAATTCGAATTTAAATTAAGTGAGACAAATTAACCTTCATCTTTATAAAACAATAACAAAAAGAAGATATCTTTGCTTTTTTCATATCGGGTGGAATTTAAAAGAGGAAACAAAAGTGGAAAAGCCAACGGCACGCAGCATTCCCAAGTACTGACTGCGCTCGACGCTGCTAACGTCGGCGATCGGACGAGAACCGGTGTTCTCAGCGTGATATGGCCGTTGCCGAGAGTGCTAGATAATAATTCGAATTTAAATTAAGTGAGACAGATTAACCTTCATCTTTATAAAACAATAACAAAAAGAAGATATGTTTGCTTTTTTCATATCTGGTGGAATTTAAAAGAGGAAACAAAAGTGAAAAAGCAAACGGCACGCAGTATTCCCAAGTACTGTATGCGCTCGACGCTGCTTAACTTCGGTGATCGGACGTGAACCGGTGTTTTCAGCGTGATATGGCCGTTGCCGAGAGTGCTAGTTAATAATTCGAATTTAAATTAAGTGAGACGAATAAACCTTCATCATTTTAAAACAATAACAAAAAAAAAAAACATGTTTGCTTTTTTATATCTATTGGAATTTAAAAGAGGAAACAAGTTGGGAAAACCAAAATATTACCTCTCCGAGTCAAGAGAACTACTTAAAAACTTAATTAATTATGGAATGATTTCTCTTTTTTATGTTAAAGTTTACGAATTATAAAAGCAGTATTGAAAGCAAAGCGCATATACAGTAAAGCAGACGACATTTTACATCCAATTAGGATATGCCTTAGCTTTATTTTCTAATCTCTAAAGCAAGGTTTATGCCATCTACAGTTGTAGTATAGCTTAAGTAATATATAAACAGCCATTTCAAATAAAAATTTAAAAAATGTTTTTGGAATATCAAAATGAAATAGTTACAAAACTACGTGAATTCTTCGAAATTACAAAAATCCCTATAATAATTTTATATTAGGACAAAAGCAAATATGAAGGTTTTATAGGATTTTTTTTACATATCTACAGAAGGCGAACTGCTAACGCGGCGCACTTGTGTAACAACGGACGGACGCACACACACAGACAAACTCATAGTGCTATTTGACTCTTTTCTTTATTAATTTTGAGTAAAGAAACAAGATTATCTTAAATACTAAAAAAATATAATTAATATTAGATATTTTATTGTTTAGTTATTCACCTTATTGCGCGTTACATCGTTTTAAAAAAGAACAATTGAACATTCTTGAGAGACATGACTATTATTGACGTATTAGTCAGAACGCCTGTTGTTTCGCCTTACTCAAATCGGTAGTATACAAAAGGTTCGAATCGCAGCAATGGGAAAGAACAGCGCAATTGCGTGAATTTTAATTTATATTTATTAATATTCATATTTTCTTTTCGTATTAGTTTAGCAAACTGATCCTCAAAAATAGCACTCAACGCTTTAACCACGTAACAAAGTCAAATTCTCAACATCAATAATTAAGTAACAAAGTCATAAATTCTCAACATCAATAATTAAGTAACAGAGTCATAAATTCTCAACATCAATAATTAAGTAACAGAGTCATAAATTCTCAACATCAATAATTAAGTAACAGAGTCATAAATTCTCAACATCAATAATTAAGTAACAGAGTCATAAATTCTCAACATCAATAATTAAGTAACAGCTAGAGTCATAAATTCTCAACATCAATAATTAAGTAACAGCTAGAGTCATAAATTCTCAACATCAATAATTAAGTAACAGCTAGAGTCATAAATTCTCAACATCAATAATTAAGTAACAGCTAGAGTCATAAATTCTCAACATCAATAATTAAGTAACAGAATCATAAATTCTCAACATCAATAATTAAGTAACAAGTCATAAATTCTCAACATCAATAATTAAGTAACAGAGTCATAAATTCTCAACATCAATAATTAAGTAGCAGAGTCATAAATTCTCAACATCAATAATTAAGTAACAGAGTCATAAATTCTCAACATCAATAATTAAGTAACAGAGTCATAAATTCTCAACATCAATAATTAAGTAACAAAGTCTTAAATTCTCAACATCAATAATTAAGTAACAAAATCATATATTTTTTAGCATCAATAATTAAATAACTAAGACAAATTCCCAACATTGATAATTAAATAACTAAGACAAATTCCCAACATTGATAATTAAATAACTAAGACAAATTTCCAACATTGATAATTAAATAACTAAGACAAATTTCCAACATTGATAATTAAATAACTAAGACAAATTTCCAACATTGATAATTAAATAACTAAGACAAATTTCCAACATTGATAATTAAATAACTAAGACAAATTTCCAACATCGAAAATTAAATAAGTTGTAATTACGTAACTAAAACGCATATTTTAAAGAAACCAATAATAAAGTCCTTATAATTGTTGCTGTCTGATAAGTTCTGTTCTCTAGTGTGAGTGTTGGGCTTGAAATAATTACGAATTTCTGACCCTGCATTAACGAATTAAAGACACTATCATATCGTATAAGGGAGTCACAAGTAATTTACTGCAATAGTCGATGTATCATGGAAATATTCCAGAATTGACACACATTCATGAAGACAAAATGCCTAGCAGATTTTACAATTACACCAATGTTGCTTCTATTTGATAATTATATGTTCGAAAATCTGACAAGTTCCCTTCAAGAAAGCAAATCGTTTGAGAAATGGAAGTTAACGTTACTTTGCTCTACACATCCAGTGACTTTGCCCGAAGCTCAGTTTTGCACCAAGACTTACTAAACGGGATCGTTTGGGAAATGGCAGCGAACGTCGCTTAATGCCACACATCTAGTGACTTTGCCCGAAGCTCAGTTTTGCACCAAGACTTACTAAACGGGATCGTTTGGGAAATGGAAGTTAACGTTACTTTGCTCTACACATCCAGTGACTTTGCCCGAAGCTCAGTTTTGCACCAAGACTTACTAAACGGGATCGTTTGGGAAATGGCAGCGAACGTTACTTTGTTCCACATATCCAGTGACTTTGCCCGAAGCTCAGTTTTCCACCAAGACTTACTAAACGGGATCGTTTGGGAAATGGCAGCGAACGTCTTTTTTGGAGCAGGTTTGCATTTCAGTTTTCGCAAACGAGCTTCTTGAATATATGTGAAGAACAAAAAACTATGTTACTTGCGTCATTCAAACTCTCCCACGAGTCGAGTGGTTCAACATTGTAAACACATTGACTAAAGCAGTAAGAAATGTGACAATTAAACGCAATTTGTCCATTTTTAATCCTTTAACACTCGATCAGAAATTCTCAATTATTACAAAATCTTGACATATACATACATCTAGACAACAGAACTTGATAGACAACAACAACTTTAATTGATACAAGACTCAAAGTAGGTATCGCCAGGAAACCAAGAAAGACCTGAAAACGTTTTAATAGCAAAATTACATTACCACTAACCCCCTCCCCCCCCGAATCAAAATGTAACAATCGGGAGAGTTCTCCCCCTTAATTACGTAACGAACATAATTGACCTCTTGCATACTAGAAATTTGATACTATAAAGCTTTCTCGTCTATTTACCTCTAAATATTCTGTACATAGTACTGGTAATACTCAATGGAAATGCGTTCATTGATTAAACCCAAAGTACTTAGATATAAAAACAAAAAGTACACTTCGTTGAAACTTGCTCGTGCCATGTAATATGAGAAGTCCTCCATTATCTCAGAATAGTGTCAACCCCCTCTGCATATGATTACCTTTCTGACCGTGTCACAGGGAACAAGCCATGAATAGGCTCATAAAGTAGCAGATGCTAGCTTTAGTACCAAAAATGAACGTTAGGATCGCCAGCATCATGTACTACTTTCTAAAAACCTATGACATCAAGAGGCTCTTCCCTGATTGGTTAAATCATGTAATCGGTTAAGTGGTTTGTAGTTTGCTTCTCAGTTTACATGTCGTCTACAGTCAAAGGCAGAGAATTGTTAATGAAGTGTACTTTTTGCATATATCTATACACTTTTGATAAAACCCTGTTCTTGTAACGTAATTTGTGAACAGCCCCAATAAGATTCATTTGTTCCACACAGGAATATTGCAATCTTAAAAAAAGTAACAATCGAGAACTCTCCCTTAATTATGTAACAAACAGTTTGGACCTCTTGTATGGTAGCATATATACTAACATTTTGATAGTAAAGCTTTCTCGTCTATTTTTCCTCTTAATCAAAAGAACATACTGGAAATTGTACTAGTAATCCTCAATGGGAATGCCTTCCACTATAATTTTTAACTCTCTTTAAATGTGCTATTAGGTTTTTGTGTCAAAATATAATTTGTTACATAAAATTTCCCATAACCTTCCCACCTCCCATGGTAACAATTAGCAACATTGATTCAAACAACCTCCAACCCTGTCCATGTTAAGTAATTTGTGAACAGCCCCAAAGCCCCCCCCCCAAGAAGATTTTGTTATTCCACACAGGAATATTGCAATTTTAATTCACACAGAATTCTTTATTCCACACAGGAATATTGCAATTTTAATTCACACAGAATTCTTTATTCCACACAGGAATATTGCAATCTGAATTCACACAGAACTCTTTATTCCACACAGGAATATTGCAATTTGAATTCACACAGAACTCTTTATTCCACACAGGAATATTGCAATTTGAATTCACACAGAACTCTTTATTCCACACAGGAATATTGCAATTTGAATTAACACAGAACTCTTTATTCCACACAGGAATATTGCAATTTGAATTCACACAGAACTCTTTATTCCACACAGGAATATTGCAATTTGAATTCACACAGAAATCTTTGTTCCAAACAGGAATATTGCAATTTGAATTTGCACACAGTATTCTTTATTCCAAACAGGAATATTGCAATTTGAATTTGCACACAGTATTCTTTATTCCAAACAGGAATATTGCAATTTGAATTTGCACACAGTATTCTTTATTCCAAACAGGAATATTGCAATTTGAATTTGCACACAGTATTCTTTATTCCAAACAGGAATATTGCAATTTGAATTTGCACACATTTCTTTATTCCACACAGGAATATTGCAATTTGAATTTGCACACATTTCTTTATTCCACACAGGAATATTGCAATTTGAATTTGCACACATTTCTTTATTTCACACAGGAATATTGCAATTTGAATTTGCACACATTTCTTTATTTCACACAGGAATATTGCAATTTGAATTTGCACACATTTCTTTATTTCACACATGAATAATGTACTGGGAATTTGCACACATTTCTTTATTTCACACATGAATAATGTACTGGGAATTTGCGCACGTTTCTTTATTTCACACATGAATAATGTACTGGGAATTTGCGCACGTTTCTTTATTTCACACATGAATAATGTACTGTGAATTTGCACACATTTCTTTATTCCACACAGGAATAATACAGTTTGAATGCGCACACATTTCTTTATTCTATTCAAGAACATCGCCATTTGAATTTACACAGATTTTGTTATTCCACACAGGAATATTACAATATAAATTCAAATAGAGGTCTAATATTTAAACTTTAAAATATAGTTTTCCTGGTAATACATATACCTTTGTGGTACGAATAATAACATTCCCTGTAAGAAGCTTCGAATCTGTCTCGAAAAAGTTTGTTTCCGAACGCTAAATCTAACTGGCAATGATAGTCAGTTGAAACTTTCTCTTCAAGACCAGGGAGAAGAGTTATGTCAAAGGAATCAAAGAACATCTTCAGTGCCGTTTTACTTTTTAAAAAGTTTATATTGAAATCTCCCACAACAACTGTTGGAACAGAGGCATCACATCTAATATCGAATAACGGATTAAAATCCTCAAAAACTAATCTCAAACTCGCTCCGGGCGATTTGTATAACAACACAACACTCATCGGTTCATTTTCAATGGAAACATCTAACCAACAGCGTTCCACATGCGAATTTCTGAAAGGTCTATCGCTTCGCAAAACCCTATTTTCCAAATCGTTAACTACATTTTCGGGTGTATCTTTTAAATAAATGGAAGAACCAAAAGCAATTCTACGTGCCGTTCTTGGCAGATAAATACCGCCCACTTCCTTAAAGGATGGCACACGAAACTCATCGGTTTCCTTCTTCCACGTTTCAACAAAGCATAATAAGTGGGCATTTCTTATTACGGTACTGTCTGCTAAAATATCTTCCAAATGTGCGTTTAAGGACTGCACATTATGAACATAAATGTAAACTTGTTCGTTCAAGAACGGTAATACAATACTCTTCGTATCTCGCAATCTTTGAAGTTCCAATTCTACTTGATTGTTTTTAGGAGCATTTGGAACTTGAAATTTACCCTCAATATACAAACCGGAGGCGTTTCTTGCCCTACTACAAGCAACATATAAGTGAGTTCTTTCTAATTTCTTTCTGGGATTACAATGCACTACTACGGACGAGTACGTATCGCCTTGACTCTTGTGTATCGTAATAGCCTCGGAAATGACCAATGGAAACTGTCTTCTAGAGACTGAAACATTATTTTGCCTCCATTTTCTACTAAATGCCTTAACAACCTTCTCGACAGGAGTCCAAGTCCTGTTATAGTTATTCTGCTCGTACAATCCAAGACACTTTTGTCTCAACAACTTCCCAACATTAGCATCAGCAAACTCAATCCAAACCCTGAACGGAATTTGATCCCCGAGCCTATTAGTACCGTATTCTATCTTTCTTAACCAACCTGTCGCACCATTCGTAAGTCCATCAGACGTATCGACATTGTTAGTCATCATATACCTCGCACCACAAGCGAGTGTTAGTTCTTTAGGAAGACCATACGTATCAGACGTTGCTAGCGTTTGAACTTGGGAAAGAATGTTACTTTTAACTTCGCTACTAAGATCACCATTTACAACATCTACTGAAATTGAAATACACTTTTCCGTACTCATTTTTAAAAGCGTCTCTTGGTTAAATTGGTTGACTTCAACGTTAGTAGGGAAAAGATGTATCGCTTCTTTTGGCGGTACACGCTCTCTATTTACTTCTAAACTTACGAATAAGTCAATATCATCCTGATTCATATTTCCCACAGCCATTCTATTCAAAGCTTCCGCAAACCTTTTATCGTCTTTTTGCCTCATAATTTCTTCAAGCTCACTAAATTGAAATTCCTCCCATATTGGGTTACCAATTAAAGACGCATATGGATTGTCACTATCACTTTGACTTTGAAAAGCGAAATGATCCCGGACGGGTCTAAGTTGGTTAAAATCTCCAACTAATAGTACAGACACACCACCGAAATAATCTGGGCAACCCATTATCTCTTGCATTCTCGAGTTCACTCGGTTAAAAACCTTCGCACCAACCATTGATATTTCGTCAATAATTAACAATTTCACTTGACCATACATCAATCTACAATTGTGAAGAGTTTCACTTTCTAATCTGGAAATGTTTCCGACAAATTGACTAACGGGTAGACAAAAGGTACTATGCAAAGTAGCCCCACCTATATTAAAGGCCGCCTTGCCCGTAGGTGCGCATCGCAGAACTTTAACCTCCGAGGGATTAGACCCTGGTTGCTTATTGTAAAATCTAGTAACAGATTCAAATATGGCACTTATCAAAACGCTTTTTCCAACACCAGCGCCTCCTGTAACAAATAGCCGTAAAGGCGTTTCTTTGCACTTTAAATGGTGCAGAACTTCGTAAAATATTTCTTTCTGTTTCAAATTCAGCTTTCTAACAAGGACATTGTATTCTGAATCATTAACTAACTTGACTGATGGAGCAACAGTTTTTTCTGCATTACCATCAAGAATATCTCTGTTGATATTTCCTATTGCCTCTTCCACTGTATTAATTAGAAATTCAGAATCTTCAACAATTAAAGACCTATCTATTTCATTTTGATATTCCAATTCAGGTTGGATATTAGTAAGATCAGCTTCAATCGCTTCACTTTCGAAATCTCTCACAGCCTGTTCAATAGCTACTTCGTCAATTTCATTATGAAATTCTTTTCTAGATTCCGTTATCATCTCAAGTCTAAACTCATACTCAGATTTTACATCCTTTGTCAAAATATCTCTACTCTCATCACGCCAAGGCGAGAATAACATGATTTGTTCACGATAAAACTGCTCGGGATCTTTCACTAAATTGAATCTACGATACCGTATTATTTTAGAGTGACCACGTTTTCTAATGAACCCTGAATCATTTTTCAGTTTTAACCATTTACCACATTGAACTTCATCGTTCTCACCGTCATCAATATGATTTTGAGTTTTCAAAACTCTACGACTTTTGGAAAATTCATACCAAGCCGCAAATTGAGCTAACGTTACTGCCTCTAAATCATCTGGCCTTTGAGCATAATGGTCTAACATTCCAGAAGCGAAAACATCCATACTATCTTTGGGCAATTGTTCAAGCTCAACTTTGCTTTTGAGAATATGTACACGATTTTCGGGCACATTTGTATTAACATAAGTGCAAGCCCGACTACACCTGGAGACTGGAATTTGTAAAGCGCTATAAGCCGCTTCCTGAGCGCTTACCTCGTGCGCGTTCAAAAACTGATTAGCAATCACCTTCAACTTTTGCTTCACCGTGCATTTATCTGACTGCGCTCGTTTAGCAGCTTCACGCAGAAGCATTGACATACCACGCTGGGATTTCCCTATATAAGACACGATATACATAACCAGAGCGTAAGGATCAAGGACAAACTGAATGTCCATATTCGCTTGCCAGAGGCGCAAAGTGCACGGGTTGTACGGATTAACCCTGGTATCTTTAGGGTGTCTTTTCAATAAAACCACTTTCCTTTTGAGGTCATACGTAATGGCTTTAATATAATCATCTTCAGTTATACGCAACTTTTCCAACAACTCCTCAAAACTATCTACCCACAATTCTTTTTCTTTCGATTGCAAAAGCTCACGCAATTTCCTGGAATTGTTCTTACACTTAAGTTCTTCGTCAAGAGTACCGGGTTCTCTTAAACTCGGATCATAAATAATAGTTCTAGGCATGGGAGGAAATGGAATTCCAAAACGACAAACTGAACTATCATTAACCTTCTTCCTACACGTTGTCGTGTGTTTATGCATTTGCAATGACGTTAACAAATCCCCATTATCATCGTTCAATTTACCAGCGCAAGAAATAACTTTATCAATATATTCCTCTACCTCTTTAACATTTGACAAGTCATCTTTAAGCTTCGGCGCATCTTTAATCCAAATCAACCCATGTTGATGAGGAGAGCCTCTTTGCTGTATTTCAACCCTGAAGTAATAATCTTCAATAACACCAAGAGGGCCTAGCTTTTGCAGAGCTTTAAGAAGAGCCCGAAAGCGGTGGTCAAAATATCTAGCACAAGTAACAGGATCATCCTGAATCAACTTTGCCTTTTCCGAAAAACTTAAATTGCCAACATCATCATTCGCTAAGCGATCCTGACCCGAAGTCACCCTCAATATGTTCAAAAGCTCAGGCCATTTGCCTTCCGCAGCTGAAAACGTTATAAAAAAGGTAGCCGTACCAAGCTGCCTAATCATAGCCATTAACTCTTTCTGCCTATGCTGCCAATATGAAGGCGAGGACTGCAAATTTTCTAATACTCTAAAACCATCATCCTGCTTAACAATTGAATCGAGTGCACCAGCAGACGATAAAAACCCAGCAGTGTAGTTTGAGCCATCTTTTCTCTTGGTTTTTCTCATACAAACTTGTATGGAATCTCTAACTTTCATAGTTTCCAACTTAACAAAAGTGTAAAACAATTTAGACGGATTTTTAGCACAACGCCTATCAATATTACGAAGCTCCCACTTAGCAATGTCCCCAAAACTACCTTTAACCTTAAGGTCTCTCTTCTGACCCACATAAATACTGGGGAATGATAATTCCTCCGCGTCCTCGTCATAGAGTAAAGACATTGGCGTTTGACCTTCACCAGGAGCAAACTTAACATGCATGGTATTAGTGGGTAGGAAATCAGACAATGACACTAACAACGTGTCTTGATTCCCAACTGGGAGTGAATTAACTTCGTTAGATTCATTCCAAATTTCATCGCTATCATTCTCATTCTCTACATTCATTGACCCTTGTGGGTTTTCACTTAATGTATCACCATGGTTTAACTGACGGTCATTTTCGTCAACAATAAATTCAAGTTCTTCTGGAATTGGATCTAATATATCGCTCCTAACGGTTATCCCATGCTTAATATACAACGGTGTTTTCACCAAAACTTTAAGAGCTTCGTGCATTTTTTTCGGCCTAACAGTTTCATACAAATAAGGTGTATTATATTGCATTCTCCTCATAAACTCAATTTGAATAGTATCTGTTTCACGAGGTAACCGTGGTAACACTGACACTGTAGACTCTACATTTATAGGAACGTTGACCACGTATCCCTTAATCCCCCTTTGTTGATCACAACCTAACCTTCTTATTTGCATAAAAGGTATTCTTGGTGAAATCATTCTTTCCTCCAAATTAGAGAAATTAACTAGTTCTGCCGGAATTTCAGGGAATTCAAATCCATTTTCTCTGGAAAACTTGGGGATTTCGTTCTTTTTCACAGCTTTATTACAAGTACTACATAAAAATACTTTGTCACCTAATTCACGACCGTGAATCCCAGGAACAGCCAAAAGCACTGTAGACTTAACGAAGCTACCCGATGCTTTGAAAAAAAGACCTGAGCACCCTTCACATGGCCACGTTGGACCTTCTTTAATACTTTCAAAATAAGTCTGCTCTATAAACAAAGGATTTGTCCTCCTTTCAGCCATAGATAATCTGTTTCTAGAACGTTCAGAGTTCCTAAACTCGACATTTGCACGACTTTCAGCCATAGCCGACTGATTTTTAGCTACTTCAGTATTTCTGTACTCTAAATCTTGGCGTTTACTAGCCTTACTCAACCGATTTCTAACACGTTCAGTTTCAACGTACTCTAAATCTTGGCGTTTACTAGCCTTACTCAACCGATTTCTAACACGTTCAGTTTCAACGTACTCTAAATCTTGGCGTTTATTAGCCATAGCCAACTGATTTCTAACACGTTCAGTTTCAACGTACTCTAAATCTTGGCGTTTACTAGCCATACCCAACTGATTTCTAACACGTTCAGTTTCAACGTATTCTAAATCTTGGCGTTTACTAGCCATAGCCAACTGATTTCTAACACGTTCAGTTTCAACGTACTCTAAATCTTGGCGTTTACTGGCCTTACTCAACTGATTTCTAACACGTTCAGTTTCAACGTACTCTAAATCTTGGCGTTTATTAGCCATAGCCAACTGATTTCTAACACGTTCAGTTTCAACGTACTCTAAATCTTGCCGTTTATCAGCCATACTTAACTGGTTCTTAACTCTTTCGCTTGCTCTATACCATTCATTCAGCCTTTTAACTCTCTTGGCCAGTATACCAACTTGCTGTTCCCTTTCACGATATGACTCATTCTCCCGCTTTTTGGCCATTGATCGCGCCTCTTTCACTCTATACTCTTCATTCTGTCTCAAAATTCTCATTCTCTCTAACGGATACACATTACCATGAGACGTACAAGGTAATTGTTCATCGTTCGCTACCATTGTCGAACTATTAGCATTATTACTAGCTAAATTCATAGGTTCATCGTCAGTAACCAGCTCTGGGTTTACAAAAGAGCAATCTGAACCAGAACTACCGTGGCCAACTGGCGACGCCATAGAACTATCAAACATATTAGGACTGGACGTTCTAGCACCGCTACCTTCACCCTTAGCTTTTTTCTGAGCTGCTAAAACTCGTCTCCTTTCATTTTCTCTCTTTTTAAACTCTGGATCCGACCTTTTCGCCCTCATCCTTTCCCTAGCTTTACGCTTTCGCATTTCCTCCTTATTCTCAACATTATCTTCCTCCATTTTACATACAAAAAGTCAAATACTCACAAACAGAAGCGGCAAAAACCTGCTGGCTCTTCACAACCACTTAATTTCACTTGAACTCCAACTTCCAACAACAATAATATACCGGTAGTTTAATTGACAACCTACTAGCATAGAAATTCTCATTAAGAATGGCTCCCGCGGACTAAAAAGGTCAATTTTCAACTAGGTGGGCGTTATCTCATTAGATTTGAAAAATATAATTTTTGTTATTTTTTTTTCGAACTGTTATCTAAAGCTAGATGGTTTTACGTCAAACAAACAAGGAGTGTAAAAAAAAATAGTGGAAGCTTTAGTCTTACTCAAAACATAAATATCAATTTTAATCTCTACAATTTGCTTAAAAATGTCTTTTTTAACCCTGCCTTACAGTTTGGATTTTTCTAATAGCGTTTTCCTTTGGGTCCTCGCGGAGCGCTCCCAAGGAGAAATAAAAATGGTAGTAGTAGTTTCCAGCTTCGTTAAAGACTGTTTTTGAAGAATAGGATCTCCTAGTTTTATTCCTCCATGGGAGCGCTCCGCGAGGACCCAAAGGAAAACGCTATAAAGCAATCTTAGAATCAAAGCTCATAAAATATTTTTTAACAAAGAATAAATGTTTAAAATTCTTATTAATAATAAATCAAGAGGATTAAAAAATGTCAGTTTAATTTATGCTTTTATCATGATTACACTCTACAGCTACACTACTCTTACACAAACAAGGAGTATAAACCCATTAGTGGAAACAATATTTTTATTCAAATATGAAACAATCCCGCTTATGTTTATCATCTCTGGACATTGGTAAAAATTCACTCCATTACTCCTAGGTATGCACAGGATTTTAGTCCTTTATAACTCAAATTCATCTGATTATGTTTTAAAAAAATTTTTCCTTATCATTGTGGTGTTTCGCGACGGTAAAAAATATTTAAATACGCCGCTAAAAAAATATATAGTTTCAACTTCTAAATTCTTTAAGAAAAGAAATTGAAAACAACCAAGGAGTATGAACACAGGTGTGGAAGTTTCAAAGATGGCCGCGGATTGAAAACATCTTTCTAATTGTGTACCAACAACGCGAATGTGCCCAAAACAGGGAAACACAACCTATCACACTTACGATAGTTTCGCACTTACCAACCGTTACCTCTCTAACTGAGACAGTGACACAACAAACTGCATTTGTTATTTATCCTAATTCAACTCCTCAACTCCCTCTCTATTAACATCAATGCTCGACCTATTTTAACTTTCTAGAGTTTTACTAATCAATTCTTAAATACTCGCTCTATATTAACTATGAAATGTGTACAGTGTATCGACTTTATACGCAATCTTCATTACTCGTCCTATATAAACTTTGACTATATGGTTTTAGTTATCACAGGTTTTTCTTAAATAATTTAATAAATATTATTGATATTTATTATTTTAATCGTCAATTATGTATTGCTATTCTAGTTAAATCGTTTATAGAAACGTTATTTCTATTATCATTTGAAACTTTGCTAATATAGACGTTTTAAGTGCAGCATACGCCGGTTGCTTCGCGTTACTCAAATAGGTAGTATATAAAGGTGTCGAACTACAGTTAAAAGCAAGAACAACCGCAATTGCGAAAACCTTTGGTGGACAACCCACCCTAGGGAGGCTAGACGTTTCTCGTAACCCTAGCTGATCGCCGCGAATGTCTTAAACCCAACGATGACGATGGAGTTAGAAACCAATGAGACAGATTGGTGTCTATGTGGAATAGACGGAAGACCAGTAGATGGTGGTGTTTAGAAGCCAGTATGTACAGACTGGTGTCCAAGTGGAATGGACAAAGACCAGTTGATGGTGGTGATTAGAAGCCAGTATGTACAGACTGGTGTCCAAGTGGAATGGACAAAGACCAGAAGATGGTGGTGATTAGAAGCCAGTATGTACAGACTGGTGTCCAAGTGGAATGGACGAAGACCAGAAAATGGTGGTGATTAGAAGCCAGTATGTACAAACTGGTGTCCATGTGGGATGGACGAAGACCAAAAGATGGTGGTGATTAGAAGCCAGTAAGTACAAACTGGTGTCCGTGGGGGATGGACAAAGACCAGAAGATGGTGGTGTGAGAACTCAAGTAGAGGAGCCATTTCCGTGACTGTGAAAGCAGTTCGGAAATGGCGAACACGTTTGCTCCGATTTGGAAACTGCGAACGCGGTCACGTGGGTGTAACAACAGACACACACACAGACACACACACACACAGACAGACACACACACACGATCGTTACAGAACCTCTCCGTGACATACGTCACTCGGAGAGGTAAAAAAGTGAAAAACCCAACGGCACGCAGTGTTCCTAACTGGTCTCCCTCCCAAGTACTGACTGCGCTCGACGCTGCTTAACTTCGGTGATCGGACGAGAACCGGTGTATTCAGCGTGTTAATGCCGTTGCCGAGAGTGCTAGTTAATAATTTGAATTAAATCAACTTTCATCTTTATAAAACTATAACAAAAAGAAGATATGTTTGCTTTTTTCATATCTGGTGGAATTTGAAAGAGGAAACAAAAGTGAAAAAGCCAACGGCACGCAGTATTCCCAAGTACTGTATGCGCTCGACGCTGCTTAACTTCGGTGATCGGACGTGAACCGGTGTTTTCAGCGTGATATGGCCGTTGCCGAGAGTGCTAGTTAATAATTCGAATTTAAATTAAGTGAGACAAATTAACCTTCATCATTTTAAAACAATAACAAAAAGAAAACATGTTTGCTTTTTTCATATCTATTAAAATTTAAAAGAGGAAAAAAAAGTGAAAAAGCCAACGGCACGCAGTGTTCCTAAGTGGTCTCCCTCCCAAGTAATGACTGCGCTCGACGCTGCTTAACTTCGGTTATCGGACGAGAATCGGTGTATTCAGCGTGATATGGCCGTTGCCGAGAGTGCTAGTTAATAATTTGAATTTAATTAACTTTCATCTTTATAAAACGATAACAAAAAGAAGATATGTTTGCTTTTTTCATATCTGGTGGAATTTGAAAGAGGAAACAAAAGTGAAAAAGCAAACGGCACGCAGTATAACCAAGTACTGACTGCGCTCGACGCTGCTAACGTCGGCGATCGGACGAGAACCGGTGTTCTCAGCGTGATGGCCGTTGCCGAGAGTGCTAGATAATAATTCGAATTTAAATTAAGTTAGACAAATTAACCTTCATCTTTTTCAAACAATAACAAAAAGAAAATATGTATGCTTTTTTCATATCTATTGGAATTTAAAAGAGGAAAAAAAGTGAAAAAGCTAACGGCACGCAGTGTTCCTAAGTGGTCGCCCTCGCAAGTACTGACTGCGCTCGACGCTGCTTAACTTCGGTGATCCGACGAGAACCGGTGTATTCAGCGTGATACGGCCGTTGCCGAGAGTGCTAGATAATAATTCGAATTTAAATTAAGTGAGACAAATTAACCTTCATCTTTTTAAAACAATAACAAAAAGAAAATATGTTTGCTTTTTTCATATCTATTGGAATTTAAAAGAGGAAAAAAAGTGAAAAAGCTAACGGCACGCAGTGTTCCTAAGTGGTCGCCCTCCCAAGTACTGACTGCGCTCGACGCTGCTTAACTTCGGTTATCGGACGAGAACCGGTGTATTCAGCGTGATATGGCCGTTGCCGAGAGTGCTAGTTAATAATTTGAATTTAATTAACCTTCATCTTTAAAAAACAATAACAAAAAGAAGATATGTTTGCTTTTTTCATATCTGGTGGAATTTAAAAGAGGAAACAAAAGTGAAAAAACAAACGGCACGCAGTAGTCCCAAGTACTGTATGCGCTCGACGCTGCTTAACTTCGGTGATCGGACGTGAACCGGTGTTTTCAGCGTGATATGGCCGTTGCCGAGAGTGCTAGTTAATAATTCGAATTTAAGTTAAGTGAGACAAATTAACCTTCATCATTTTAAAACTATAACAAAAAGAAAACCTGTTTGCTTTTTACATATCTATTAAAATTTAAAAGAGGAAAAAAAAGTGAAAAAGCCAACGGCACGCAGTGTTCCTAAGTGGTCTCCCTCCCAAGTAATGACTGCGCTCGACGCTGCTTAACTTCGGTTATCGGACGAGAATCGGTGTATTCAGCGTGATATGGCCGTTGCCGAGAGTGCTAGTTAATAATTTGAATTTAATTAACTTTCATCTTTATAAAACGATAACAAAAAGAAGATATGTTTGCTTTTTTCATATCTGGTGGAATTTGAAAGAGGAAACAAAAGTGAAAAAGCAAACGGCACGCAGTATTACCAAGTACTGACTGCGCTCGACGCTGCTAACGTCGGCGATCGGACGAGAACCGGTGTTCTCAGCGTGATATGGCCGTTGCCGAGAGTGCTAGATAATAATTCGAATTTAAATTAAGTGAGACAAATTAACCTTCATCTTTTTCAAACAATAACAAAAAGAAAATATGTATGCTTTTTTCATATCTATTGGAATTTAAAAGAGGAAAAAAAGTGAAAAAGCTAACGGCACGCAGTGTTCCTAAGTGGTCGCCCTCGCAAGTACTGACTGCGCTCGACGCTGCTTAACTTCGGTTATCGGACGAGAACCGGTGTATTCAGCGTGATATGGCCGTTGCCGAGAGTGCTAGTTAATAATTTGAATTTAATTAACCTTCATCTTTATAAAACAATAACAAAAAGAAGATATGTTTGCTTTTTTCATATCTGGTGGAATTTAAAAGAGGAAACAAAAGTGAAAAAACAAACGGCACGCAGTATTCCCAAGTACTGTATGCGCTCGACGCTGCTTAACTTCGGTGATCGGACGTGAACCGGTGTTTTCAGCGTGATATGGCCGTTGCCGAGAGTGCTAGTTAATAATTCGAATTTAAATTAAGTGAGACAAATAAACCTTCATCATTTTAAAACAATAACAAAATGAAAACATGTTTGCTTTTTTCATATCTATTAAAAATTAAAAGAGGAAAAAAAGTGAAAAAGCCAACGGCACGCAGTGTTCCTAAGTGGTCTCCCTCCCAAGTAGTGACTGCGCTCGACGTTACTTAACTTCAGTTACCGGACGAGAACCGGTGTATTCAGCGTGATATGGCCGTTGCCGAGAGTGCTAGTTAAAAATTCGAATTTAAATTAAGTGAGACAAATTAACCTTCATCTTTATAAAACAATAACAAAAAGAAGATATGTTTGCTTTTTTCATATCTGGTGGAATTTAAAAGAGGAAACAAAAGTGAAAAAGCAAACGGCACGCAGTATTCCCAAGTACTGACTGCGCTCGACGCTGCTTAACTTCGGTGATCGGACGTGAACCGGTGTTTTCAGCGTGATATGGCCGTTGCCGAGAGTGCTAGTTAATAATTCGAATTTAAATTAAGTGAGACGAATAAACCTTCATCATTTTAAAACAATAACAAAAAAAAAACATGTTTGCTTTTTTATATCTATTGGAATTTAAAAGAGGAAAAAAAGTGAAAAACCCAACGGCACGCAGTGTTCCTAAGTGGTCTCCCTCCCAAGTACTGACTGCGCTCGACGCTGCTTAACTTCGGTGATCGGACGAGAACCGGTGTATTCAGCGTGTTAATGCCGTTGCCGAGAGTGCTAGTTAATAATTTGAATTAAATCAACTTTCATCTTTATAAAACTATAACAAAAAGAAGATATGTTTGCTTTTTTCATATCTGGTGGAATTTGAAAGAGGAAACAAAAGTGAAAAAGCCAACGGCACGCAGTATTCCCAAGTACTGTATGCGCTCGACGCTGCTTAACTTCGGTGATCGGACGTGAACCGGTGTTTTCAGCGTGATATGGCCGTTGCCGAGAGTGCTAGTTAATAATTCGAATTTAAATTAAGTGAGACAAATTAACCTTCATCATTTTAAAACAATAACAAAAAGAAAACATGTTTGCTTTTTTCATATCTATTAAAATTTAAAAGAGGAAAAAAAAGTGAAAAAGCCAACGGCACGCAGTGTTCCTAAGTGGTCTCCCTCCCAAGTAATGACTGCGCTCGACGCTGCTTAACTTCGGTTATCGGACGAGAATCGGTGTATTCAGCGTGATATGGCCGTTGCCGAGAGTGCTAGTTAATAATTTGAATTTAATTAACCTTCATCTTTATAAAACAATAACAAAAAGAAGATATGTTTGCTTTTTTCATATCTGGTGGAATTTAAAAGAGGAAACAAAAGTGAAAAAACAAACGGCACGCAGTATTCCCAAGTACTGTATGCGCTCGACGCTGCTTAACTTCGGTGATCGGACGTGAACCGTTGTTTTCAGCGTGATATGGCCGTTGCCGAGAGTGCTAGTTAATAATTCGAATTTAAATTAAGTGAGACAAATAAACCTTCATCATTTTAAAACAATAACAAAATGAAAACATGTTTGCTTTTTTCATATCTATTAAAAATTAAAAGAGGAAAAAAAAGTGAAAAAGCCAACGGCACGCAGTGTTCCTAAGTGGTCTCCCTCCCAAGTAGTGACTGCGCTCGACGCTACTTAACTTCAGTTATCGGACGAGAACCGGTGTATTCAGCGTGATGTGGCCGTTGCCGAGAGTGCTAGTTAAAAATTCGAATTTAAATTAAGTGAGACAAATTAACCTTCATCTTTATAAAACAATAACAAAAAGAAGATATGTTTGCTTTTTTCATATCGGGTGGAATTTAAAAGAGGAAACAAAAGTGAAAAAGCCAACGGCACGCAGCATTCCCAAGTACTAACTGCGCTCGACGCTGCTAACGTCGGCGATCGGACGAGAACCGGTGTTCTCAGCGTGATATGGCCGTTGCCGAGAGTGCTAGATAATAATTCGAATTTAAATTAAGTGAGACAAATTAACCTTCATCTTTTTAAAACAATAACAAAAAGAAAATATGTTTGCTTTTTTATATCTATTGGAATTTAAAAGAGGAAAAAAAAAGTGAAAAAGCTAACGGCACGCAGTGTTCCTAAGTGGTCGCCCTCACAAGTACTGACTGCGCTCGACGCTGCTTAACTTCGGTGAAGGACGAGAACCGGTGTATTCAGCGTGATATGGCCGTTGCCGAGAGTGCTAGTTAATAATTTGAACTTAATTAACCTTCATCTTTATAAAAAATAACAATAAGAAGATATGTTTGTTTTTTCATATCTGGTGGAATTTAAGAGGAAACAAAAGTGAAAAAGCCATCGGCATGCAGTGTTCCCAAGTAGTGACTGCGCTCGACGCTGCTTAACTTCGGTTATCGTACGAGAACCGGTGTATTCAGCGTGTTATGGCCGTTGCCGATAGTGCTAGTTAATAATTTAAATTAAATTAACTTTCATCTTTATAAAACAATAACAAAAAGAAGATATGTGTGCTTTTTTCAATTCGGGTGGAATTTAAAAGAGGAAACAAAAGTGAAAAACCAACGGCACGCAGTATTCCCAAGTACTGACTGCGCTCGACGCTGCTAACGTCGGCGATCGGACGAGAACCGGTGTTCTCAGCGTGATATGGCCGTTGCCGAGAGTGCTAGTTAAAAATTCGAATTTAAATTAAGTGAGACAAATTAACCTTCATAATTTTAAAACAATAACAAAAAAAAACATGTTTGCTTTTTTATATCTATTGGAATTTAAAAGAGGAAAAAAAGTGAAAAACCCAACGGCACGCAGTGTTCCTAAGTGGTCTCCCTCCCAAGTACTGACTGCGCTCGACGCTGCTTAACTTCGGTGATCGGACGAGAACCGGTGTATTCAGCGTGTTATGGCCGTTGCCGAGAGTGCTAGTTAATAATTTGAATTAAATCAACTTTCATCTTTATAAAACTATAACAAAAAGAAGATATGTTTGCTTTTTTCATATCTGGTGGAATTTGAAAGAGGAAACAAAAGTGAAAAAGCCAACGGCACGCAGTATTCCCAAGTACTGTATGCGCTCGACGCTGCTTAACTTCGGTGATTGGACGTGAACCGGTGTTTTCAGCGTGATATGGCCGTTGCCGAGAGTGCTAGTTAATAATTCGAATTTAAATTAAGTGAGACAAATTAACCTTCATCATTTTAAAACAATAACAAAAAGAAAACATGTTTGCTTTTTTCATATCTATTAAAATTTAAAAGAGGAAAAAAAAGTGAAAAAGCCAACGGCACGCAGTGTTCCTAAGTGGTCTCCCTCCCAAGTAGTGACTGCGCTCGACGCTGCTTAATTTCGGTTATCGGACGAGAACCGGTGTATTCAGCGTGATATGGCCGTTGCGGAGAGTGCTAGTTAATAATTTGAATTTAATTAACCTTCATCTTTATAAAACAATAACAAAAAGAAGATATGTTTGCTTTTTTCATATCTGGTGGAATTTAAAAGAGGAAACAAAAGTGAAAAAACAAACGGCACGCAGTATTCCCAAGTACTGACTGCGCTCGACGCTGCTAACGTCGGCGATCGGACGAGAACCGGTTTTCTCAGCGTGATATGGCCGTTGCCGAGAGTGCTAGTTAAAAATTCGAATTTAAATTAAGTGAGACAAATTAACCTTCATCTTTATAAAACAATAACAAAAAGAAGATATGTTTGCTTTTTTCATATCGGGTGGAATTTAAAAGAGGAAACAAAAGTGAAAAAGCCAACGGCACGCAGTATTCCCAAGTACTGACTGCGCTCGACGCTGCTAACGTCGGCGATCGGACGAGAACCGGTGTTCTCAGCGTGATATGGCCGTTGCCGAGAGTGCTAGTTAATAATTTGAATTTAATTAACTTTCATCTTTATAAAACGATAACAAAAAGAAGATATGTTTTCTTTTTTCATATCTGGTGGAATTTGAAAGAGGAAACAAAAGTGAAAAAGCAAACGGCACGCAGTATTACCAAGTACTGACTGCGCTCGACGCTGCTAACGTCGGCGATCGGACGAGAACCGGTGTTCTCAGCGTGATATGGCCGTTGCCGAGAGTGCTAGATAATAATTCGAATTTAAATTAAGTGAGACAAATTAACCTTCATCTTTTTAAAACAATAACAAAAAGAAAATATGTTTGTTTTTTATATCTATTGGAATTTAAAAGAGGAAAAAAAGTGAAAAAGCTAACGGCACGCAGTGTTCCTAAGTGGTCGCCCTCCCAAGTACTGACTGCGCTCGACGCTGCTTAACTTCGGTCATCGGACGAGAACCGGTGTATTCAGCGTGATATGGCCGTTGCCGAGAGTGCTAGTTAATAATTTGAATTTAATTAACCTTCATCTTTATAAAACAATAACAAAAAGAAGATATGTTTGTTTTTTTCATATCTGGTGGAATTTAAAGGAAAAAACCAAAGTGAAAAAGCCAACGGCACAAAGTATTCCCAAGTACTGTATGCGCTCGACGCTGCTTAACTTCGGTGATCGGACGTGAACCGTTGTTTTCAGCGTGATATGGCCGTTGCCGAGAGTGCTAGTTAATAATTCGAATTTAAATTAAGTGAGACAAATAAACCTTCATCATTTTAAAACAATAACAAAATGAAAACATGTTTGCTTTTTTCATATCTATTAAAAATTAAAAGAGGAAAAAAAAGTGAAAAAGCCAACGGCACGCAGTGTTCCTAAGTGGTCTCCCTCCCAAGTAGTGACTGCGCTCGACGCTACTTAACTTCAGTTATCGGACGAGAACCGGTGTATTCAGCGTGATGTGGCCGTTGCCGAGAGTGCTAGTTAAAAATTCGAATTTAAATTAAGTGAGACAAATTAACCTTCATCTTTATAAAACAATAACAAAAAGAAGATATGTTTGCTTTTTTCATATCGGGTGGAATTTAAAAGAGGAAACAAAAGTGAAAAAGCCAACGGCACGCAGCATTCCCAAGTACTGACTGCGCTCGACGCTGCTAACGTCGGCGATCGGACGAGAACCGGTGTTCACAGCGTGATATGGCCGTTGCCGAGAGTGCTAGATAATAATTCGAATTTAAATTAAGTGAGACAAATTAACCTTCATCTTTTTAAAACAATAACAAAAAGAAAATATGTTTGCTTTTTTATATCTATTGGAATTTAAAAGAGGAAAAAAAAGTGAAAAAGCTAACGGCACGCAGTGTTCCTAAGTGGTCGCCCTCCCAAGTACTGACTGCGCTCGACGCTGCTTAACTTCGGTGAAGGACGAGAACCGGTGTATTCAGCGTGATATGGCCGTTGCCGAGAGTGCTAGTTAATAATTTGAACTTAATTAACCTTCATCTTTATAAAAAATAACAATAAGAAGATATGTTTGTTTTTTCATATCTGGTGGAATTTAAGAGGAAACAAAAGTGAAAAAGCCATCGGCATGCAGTGTTCCCAAGTAGTGACTGCGCTCGACGCTGCTTAACTTCGGTTATCGTACGAGAACTGGTGTATTCAGCGTGTTATGGCCGTTGCCGATAGTGCTAGTTAATAATTTAAATTAAATTAACTTTCATCTTTATAAAACAATAACAAAAAGAAGATATGTGTGCTTTTTTCAATTCGGGTGGAATTTAAAAGAGGAAACAAAAGTGAAAAACCAACGGCACGCAGTATTCCCAAGTACTGACTGCGCTCGACGCTGCTAACGTCGGCGATCGGACGAGAACCGGTGTTCTCAGCGTGATATGGCCGTTGCCGAGAGTGCTAGTTAAAAATTCGAATTTAAATTAAGTGAGACAAATTAACCTTCATAATTTTAAAACAATAACAAAAAAAACATGTTTGCTTTTTTATATCTATTGGAATTTAAAAGAGGAAAAAAAGTGAAAAACCCAACGGCACGCAGTGTTCCTAAGTGGTCTCCCTCCCAAGTACTGACTGCGCTCGACGCTGCTTAACTTCGGTGATCGGACGAGAACCGGTGTATTCAGCGTGTTATGGCCGTTGCCGAGAGTGCTAGTTAATAATTTGAATTAAATCAACTTTCATCTTTATAAAACTATAACAAAAAGAAGATATGTTTGCTTTTTTCATATCTGGTGGAATTTGAAAGAGGAAACAAAAGTGAAAAAGCCAACGGCACGCAGTATTCCCAAGTACTGTATGCGCTCGACGCTGCTTAACTTCGGTGATTGGACGTGAACCGGTGTTTTCAGCGTGATATGGCCGTTGCCGAGAGTGCTAGTTAATAATTCGAATTTAAATTAAGTGAGACAAATTAACCTTCATCATTTTAAAACAATAACAAAAAGAAAACATGTTTGCTTTTTTCATATCTATTAAAATTTAAAAGAGGAAAAAAAAGTGAAAAAGCCAACGGCACGCAGTGTTCCTAAGTGGTCTCCCTCCCAAGTAGTGCCTGCGCTCGACGCTGCTTAATTTCGGTTATCGGACGAGAACCGGTGTATTCAGCGTGATATGGCCGTTGCGGAGAGTGCTAGTTAATAATTTGAATTTAATTAACCTTCATCTTTATAAAACAATAACAAAAAGAAGATATGTTTGCTTTTTTCATATCTGGTGGAATTTAAAAGAGGAAACAAAAGTGAAAAAACAAACGGCACGCAGTATTCCCAAGTACTGACTGCGCTCGACGCTGCTAACGTCGGCGATCGGACGAGAACCGGTTTTCTCAGCGTGATATGGCCGTTGCCGAGAGTGCTAGTTAAAAATTCGAATTTAAATTAAGTGAGACAAATTAACCTTCATCTTTATAAAACAATAACAAAAAGAAGATATGTTTGCTTTTTTCATATCGGGTGGAATTTAAAAGAGGAAACAAAAGTGAAAAAGCCAACGGCACGCAGTATTCCCAAGTACTGACTGCGCTCGACGCTGCTAACGTCGGCGATCGGACGAGAACCGGTGTTCTCAGCGTGATATGGCCGTTGCCGAGAGTGCTAGTTAATAATTTGAATTTAATTAACTTTCATCTTTATAAAACGATAACAAAAAGAAGATATGTTTTCTTTTTTCATATCTGGTGGAATTTGAAAGAGGAAACAAAAGTGAAAAAGCAAACGGCACGCAGTATTACCAAGTACTGACTGCGCTCGACGCTGCTAACGTCGGCGATCGGACGAGAACCGGTGTTCTCAGCGTGATATGGCCGTTGCCGAGAGTGCTAGATAATAATTCGAATTTAAATTAAGTGAGACAAATTAACCTTCATCTTTTTAAAACAATAACAAAAAGAAAATATGTTTGTTTTTTTATATCTATTGGAATTTAAAAGAGGAAAAAAAGTGAAAAAGCTAACGGCACGCAGTGTTCCTAAGTGGTCGCCCTCCCAAGTACTGACTGCGCTCGACGCTGCTTAACTTCGGTCATCGGACGAGAACCGGTGTATTCAGCGTGATATGGCCGTTGCCGAGAGTGCTAGTTAATAATTTGAATTTAATTAACCTTCATCTTTATAAAACAATAACAAAAAGAAGATATGTTTGTTTTTTTCATATCTGGTGGAATTTAAAGGAAAAAACAAAAGTGAAAAAGCCAACGGCACAAAGTATTCCCAAGTACTGTATGCGCTCGACGCTGCTTAACTTCGGTGATCGGACGTGAACCGGTGTTTTCAGCGTGATATGGCCGTTGCCGAGAGTGCTAGTTAATAATTCGAATTTAAGTTAAGTGAGACAAATTAACCTTCATCATTTTAAAACTATAACAAAAAGAAAACCTGTTTGCTTTTTACATATCTATTTAAATTTAAAAGAGGAAAAAAAAGTGAAAAAGCCAACGGCACGCAGTGTTCCTAAGTTGTCTCCCTCCCAAGTAATGACTGCGCTCGACGCTGCTTAACTTCGGTTATCGGACGAGAATCGGTGTATTCAGCGTGATATGGCCGTTGCCGAGAGTGCTAGTTAATAATTTGAATTTAATTAACTTTCATCTTTATAAAACGATAACAAAAAGAAGATATGTTTGCTTTTTTCATATCTGGTGGAATTTGAAAGAGGAAACAAAAGTGAAAAAGCAAACGGCACGCAGTATTACCAAGTACTGACTGCGCTCGACGCTGCTAACGTCGGCGATCGGACGAGAACCGGTGTTCTCAGCGTGATATGGCCGTTGCCGAGAGTGCTAGATAATAATTCGAATTTAAATTAAGTTAGACAAATTAACCTTCATCTTTTTCAAACAATAACAAAAAGAAAATATGTATGCTTTTTTCATATCTATTGGAATTTAAAAGAGGAAAAAAAGTGAAAAAGCTAACGGCACGCAGTGTTCCTAAGTGGTCGCCCTCGCAAGTACTGACTGCGCTCGACGCTGCTTAACTTCGGTTATCGGACGAGAACCGGTGTATTCAGCGTGATATGGCCGTTGCCGAGAGTGCTAGTTAATAATTTGAATTTAATTAACCTTCATCTTTATAAAACAATAACAAAAAGAAGATATGTTTGCTTTTTTCATATCTGGTGGAATTTAAAAGAGGAAACAAAAGTGAAAAAACAAACGGCACGCAGTATTCCCAAGTACTGTATGCGCTCGACGCTGCTTAACTTCGGTGATCGGACGTGAACCGTTGTTTTCAGCGTGATATGGCCGTTGCCGAGAGTGCTAGTTAATAATTCGAATTTAAATTAAGTGAGACAAATAAACCTTCATCATTTTAAAACAATAACAAAATGAAAACATGTTTGCTTTTTTCATATCTATTAAAAATTAAAAGAGGAAAAAAAAGTGAAAAAGCCAACGGCACGCAGTGTTCCTAAGTGGTCTCCCTCCCAAGTAGTGACTGCGCTCGACGCTACTTAACTTCAGTTATCGGACGAGAACCGGTGTATTCAGCGTGATGTGGCCGTTGCCGAGAGTGCTAGTTAAAAATTCGAATTTAAATTAAGTGAGACAAATTAACCTTCATCTTTATAAAACAATAACAAAAAGAAGATATGTTTGCTTTTTTCATATCGGGTGGAATTTAAAAGAGGAAACAAAAGTGAAAAAGCCAACGGCACGCAGCATTCCCAAGTACTGACTGCGCTCGACGCTGCTAACGTCGGCGATCGGACGAGAACCGGTGTTCACAGCGTGATATGGCCGTTGCCGAGAGTGCTAGATAATAATTCGAATTTAAATTATTTGAGACAAATTAACCTTCATCTTTTTAAAACAATAACAAAAAGAAAATATGTTTGCTTTTTTATATCTATTGGAATTTAAAAGAGGAAAAAAAGTGAAAAAGCTAACGGCACGCAGTGTTCCTAAGTGGTCGCCCTCCCAAGTACTGACTGCGCTCGACGCTGCTTAACTTCGGTCATCGGACGAGAACCGGTGTATTCAGCGTGATATGGCCGTTGCCGAGAGTGCTAGTTAATAATTTGAATTTAATTAACCTTCATCTTTATAAAACAATAACAAAAAGAAGATATGTTTGTTTTTTTCATATCTGGTGGAATTTAAAGGAGGAAACAAAAGTGAAAAAGCCAACGGCACGCAGTATTCCCAAGTACTGACTGCGCTCGACGCTGCTAACGTCGGCGATCGGACGAGAACCGGTGTTCTCAGCGTGATATGGCCGTTGCCAAGAGTGCTAGTTAAAAATTCGAATTTAAATTAAGTGAGACAAATTAACCTTCATAATTTTAAAACAATAACAAAAAAAACATGTTTGCTTTTTTATATCTATTGGAATTTAAAAGAGGAAAAAAAGTGAAAAACCCAACGGCACGCAGTGTTCCTAAGTGGTCTCCCTCCCAAGTACTGACTGCGCTCGACGCTGCTTAACTTCGGTGATCGGACGAGAACCGGTGTATTCAGCGTGTTATGGCCGTTGCCGAGAGTGCTAGTTAATAATTTGAATTAAATCAACTTTCATCTTTATAAAACAATAACAAAAAGAAGATATGTTTGCTTTTTTCATATCTGGTGGAATTTGAAAGAGGAAACAAAAGTGAAAAAGCCAACGGCACGCAGTATTCCCAAGTACTGTATGCGCTCGACGCTGCTTAACTTCGGTGATCGGACGTGAACCGGTGTTTTCAGCGTGATATGGCCGTTGCCGAGAGTGCTAGTTAATAATTCGAATTTAAATTAAGTGAGACAAATAAACCTTCATCATTTTAAAACAATAACAAAATGAAAACATGATTGCTTTTTTCATATCGGGTGGAATTTAAAAGAGGAAACAAAAGTGAAAAAGCCAACGGCACGCAGTATTCCCAAGTACTGACTGCGCTCGACGCTGCTAACGTCGGCGATCGGACGAGAACCGGTGTTCTCAGCGTGATATGGCCGTTGCCGAGAGTGCTAGATAATAATTCGAATTTAAATTAAGTGAGACAAATTAACCTTCATCTTTTTAAAACAATAACAAAAAGAAAATATGTTTGCTTTTTTATATCTATTGGAATTTAAAAGAGGAAAAAAAAAGTGAAAAAGCTAACGGCACGCAGTGTTCCTAAGTGGTCGCCCTCCCAAGTAGTGACTGCGCTCGACGCTACTTAACTTCAGTTATCGGACGAGAACCGGTGTATTCAGCGTGATATGGCCGTTGCCGAGAGTGTTAGTTAATAATTTGAACTTAATTAACCTTCATCTTCATAAAAAATAACAATAAGAAGATATGTTTGTTTTTTCATATCTGGTGGAATTTAAGAGGAAACAAAAGTGAAAAAGCCATCGGCATGTAGTGTTCCCAAGTAGTGACTGCGCTCGACGCTGCTTAACTTCGGTTATCGTACGAGAACCGGTGTATTCAGCGTGTTATGGCCGTTGCCGATAGTGCTAGTTAATAATTTGAATTTAATTAACCTTCATCTTTATAAAACAATAACAAAAAGAAGATATGTTTGTTTTTTTCATATCTGGTGGAATTTAAAGGAGGAAACAAAAGTGAAAAAGCCAACGGCACAAAGTATTCCCAAGTACTGTATGCGCTCGACGCTGCTTAACTTCGGTGATCGGACGTGAACCGGTGTTTTCAGCGTGATATGGCCGTTGCCGAGAGTGCTAGTTAATAATTCGAATTTAAGTTAAGTGAGACAAATTAACCTTCATCATTTTAAAACTATAACAAAAAGAAAACCTGTTTGCTTTTTACATATCTATTTAAATTTAAAAGAGGAAAAAAAAGTGAAAAAGCCAACGGCACGCAGTGTTCCTAAGTGGTCTCCCTCCCAAGTAATGACTGCGCTCGACGCTGCTTAACTTCGGTTATCGGACGAGAATCGGTGTATTCAGCGTGATATGGCCGTTGCCGAGAGTGCTAGTTAATAATTTGAATTTAATTAACTTTCATCTTTATAAAACGATAACAAAAAGAAGATATGTTTGCTTTTTTCATATCTGGTGGAATTTGAAAGAGGAAACAAAAGTGAAAAAGCAAACGGCACGCAGTATTACCAAGTACTGACTGCGCTCGACGCTGCTAACGTCGGCGATCGGACGAGAACCGGTGTTCTCAGCGTGATATGGCCGTTGCCGAGAGTGCTAGATAATAATTCGAATTTAAATTAAGTGAGACAAATTAACCTTCATCTTTTTAAAACAATAACAAAAAGAAAATATGTTTGTTTTTTTATATCTATTGGAATTTAAAAGAGGAAAAAAAGTGAAAAAGCTAACGGCACGCAGTGTTCCTAAGTGGTCGCCCTCCCAAGTACTGACTGCGCTCGACGCTGCTTCACTTCGGTCATCGGACGAGAACCGGTGTATTCAGCGTGATATGGCCGTTGCCGAGAGTGCTAGTTAATAATTTGAATTTAATTAACCTTCATCTTTATAAAACAATAACAAAAAGAAGATATGTTTGTTTTTTTTCATATCTGGTGGAATTTAAAGGAGGAAACAAAAGTGAAAAAGCAAACGGCACAAAGTATTCCCAAGTACTGTATGCGCTCGACGCTGCTTAACTTCGGTGATCGGACGTGAACCGGTGTTTTCAGCGTGATATGGCCGTTGCCGAGAGTGCTAGTTAATAATTCGAATTTAAGTTAAGTGAGACAAATTAACCTTCATCATTTTAAAACTATAACAAAAAGAAAACCTGTTTGCTTTTTACATATCTATTTAAATTTAAAAGAGGAAAAAAAAGTGAAAAAGCCAACGGCACGCAGTGTTCCTAAGTGGTCTCCCTCCCAAGTTAATGACTGCGCTCGACGCTGCTTAACTTCGGTTATCGGACGAGAATCGGTGTATTCAGCGTGATATGGCCGTTGCCGAGAGTGCTAGTTAATAATTTGAATTTAATTAACTTTCATCTTTATAAAACGATAACAAAAAGAAGATATGTTTGCTTTTTTCATATCTGGTGGAATTTGAAAGAGGAAACAAAAGTGAAAAAGCAAACGGCACGCAGTATTACCAAGTACTGACTGCGCTCGACGCTGCTAACGTCGGCGATCGGACGAGAACCGGTGTTCTCAGCGTGATATGGCCGTTGCCGAGAGTGCTAGATAATAATTCGAATTTAAATTAAGTTAGACAAATTAACCTTCATCTTTTTCAAACAATAACAAAAAGAAAATATGTATGCTTTTTTCATATCTATTGGAATTTAAAAGAGGAAAAAAAGTGAAAAAGCTAACGGCACGCAGTGTTCCTAAGTGGTCTCCCTCCCAAGTTAATGACTGCGCTCGACGCTGCTTAACTTCGGTTATCGGACGAGAATCGGTGTATTCAGCGTGATATGGCCGTTGCCGAGAGTGCTAGTTAATAATTTGAATTTAATTAACTTTCATCTTTATAAAACGATAACAAAAAGAAGATATGTTTGCTTTTTTCATATCTGGTGGAATTTGAAAGAGGAAACAAAAGTGAAAAAGCAAACGGCACGCAGTATTACCAAGTACTGACTGCGCTCGACGCTGCTAACGTCGGCGATCGGACGAGAACCGGTGTTCTCAGCGTGATATGGCCGTTGCCGAGAGTGCTAGATAATAATTCGAATTTAAATTAAGTGAGACAAATTAACCTTCATCTTTTTAAAACAATAACAAAAAGAAAATATGTTTGTTTTTTTATATCTATTGGAATTTAAAAGAGGAAAAAAAGTGAAAAAGCTAACGGCACGCAGTGTTCCTAAGTGGTCGCCCTCCCAAGTACTGACTGCGCTCGACGCTGCTTCACTTCGGTCATCGGACGAGAACCGGTGTATTCAGCGTGATATGGCCGTTGCCGAGAGTGCTAGTTAATAATTTGAATTTAATTAACCTTCATCTTTATAAAACAATAACAAAAAGAAGATATGTTTGTTTTTTTTCATATCTGGTGGAATTTAAAGGAGGAAACAAAAGTGAAAAAGCCAACGGCACAAAGTATTCCCAAGTACTGTATGCGCTCGACGCTGCTTAACTTCGGTGATCGGACGTGAACCGGTGTTTTCAGCGTGATATGGCCGTTGCCGAGAGTGCTAGTTAATAATTCGAATTTAAGTTAAGTGAGACAAATTAACCTTCATCATTTTAAAACTATAACAAAAAGAAAACCTGTTTGCTTTTTACATATCTATTTAAATTTAAAAGAGGAAAAAAAAGTGAAAAAGCCAACGGCACGCAGTGTTCCTAAGTGGTCTCCCTCCCAAGTTAATGACTGCGCTCGACGCTGCTTAACTTCGGTTATCGGACGAGAATCGGTGTATTCAGCGTGATATGGCCGTTGCCGAGAGTGCTAGTTAATAATTTGAATTTAATTAACTTTCATCTTTATAAAACGATAACAAAAAGAAGATATGTTTGCTTTTTTCATATCTGGTGGAATTTGAAAGAGGAAACAAAAGTGAAAAAGCAAACGGCACGCAGTATTACCAAGTACTGACTGCGCTCGACGCTGCTAACGTCGGCGATCGGACGAGAACCGGTGTTCTCAGCGTGATATGGCCGTTGCCGAGAGTGCTAGATAATAATTCGAATTTAAATTAAGTTAGACAAATTAACCTTCATCTTTTTCAAACAATAACAAAAAGAAAATATGTATGCTTTTTTCATATCTATTGGAATTTAAAAGAGGAAAAAAAGTGAAAAAGCTAACGGCACGCAGTGTTCCTAAGTGGTCTCCCTCCCAAGTTAATGACTGCGCTCGACGCTGCTTAACTTCGGTTATCGGACGAGAATCGGTGTATTCAGCGTGATATGGCCGTTGCCGAGAGTGCTAGTTAATAATTTGAATTTAATTAACTTTCATCTTTATAAAACGATAACAAAAAGAAGATATGTTTGCTTTTTTCATATCTGGTGGAATTTAAAAGAGGAAACAAAAGTGAAAAAACAAACGGCACGCAGTATTCCCAAGTACTGTATGCGCTCGACGCTGCTTAACTTCGGTGATCGGACGTGAACCGGTGTTTTCAGCGTGATATGGCCGTTGCCGAGAGTGCTAGTTAATAATTCGAATTTAAATTAAGTGAGACAAATAAACCTTCATCATTTTAAAACAATAACAAAATGAAAACATGTTTGCTTTTTTCATATCTATTAAAAATTAAAAGAGGAAAAAAAAGTGAAAAAGCCAACGGCACGCAGTGTTCCTAAGTGGTCTCCCTCCCAAGTACTGACTGCGCTCGACGCTGCTTAACTTCGGTGAAGGACGTGAACCGGTGTATTCAGCGTGATATGGCCGTTGCCGAGAGTGCTAGTTAATAATTTGAACTTAATTAACCTTCATCTTTATAAAAAATAACAATAAGAAGATATGTTTGTTTTTTCATATCTGGTGGAATTTAAGAGGAAACAAAAGTGAAAAAGCCATCGGCATGCAGTGTTCCCAAGTAGTGACTGCGCTCGACGCTGCTTAACTTCGGTTATCGTACGAGAACCGGTGTATTCAGCGTGTTATGGCCGTTGCCGATAGTGCTAGTTAATAATTTAAATTAAATTAACTTTCATCTTTATAAAACAATAACAAAAAGAAGATATGTGTGCTTTTTTCAATTCGGGTGGAATTTAAAAGAGGAAACAAAAGTGAAAAACCAACGGCACGCAGTATTCCCAAGTACTGACTGCGCTCGACGCTGCTAACGTCGGCGATCGGACGAGAACCGGTGTTCTCAGCGTGATATGGCCGTTGCCGAGAGTGCTAGTTAAAAATTCGAATTTAAATTAAGTGAGACAAATTAACCTTCATCATTTTAAAACAATAACAAAAAGAAAACATGTTTGCTTTTTTCATATCTATTAAAATTTAAAAGAGGAAAAAAAAGTGAAAAAGCCAACGGCACGCAGTGTTCCTAAGTGGTCTCCCTCCCAAGTAGTGACTGCGCTCGACGCTGCTTAACTTCGGTTATCGGACGAGAACCGGTGTATTCAGCGTGATATGGCCGTTGCCGAGAGTGCTAGTTAATAATTTGAATTTAATTAACCTTCATCTTTATAAAACAATAACAAAAAGAAGATATGTTTGCTTTTTTCATATCTGGTGGAATTTAAAAGAGGAAACAAAAGTGAAAAAACAAACGGCACGCAGTATTCCCAAGTATTGACTGCGCTCGACGCTGCTAACGTCGGCGATCGGACGAGAACCGGTTTTCTCAGCGTGATATGGCCGTTGCCGAGAGTGCTAGTTAAAAATTCGAATTTAAATTAAGTGAGACAAATTAATCTTCATCTTTATAAAACAATAACAAAAAGAAGATATGTTTGCTTTTTTCATATCGGGTGGAATTTAAAAGAGGAAACAAAAGTGAAAAAGCCAACGGCACGCAGTATTCCCAAGTACTGACTGCGCTCGACGCTGCTAACGTCGGCGATCGGACGAGAACCGGTGTTCTCAGCGTGATATGGCCGTTGCCAAGAGTGCTAGTTAATAATTTGAATTAAATCAACTTTCATCTTTATAAAACAATAACAAAAAGAAGATATGTTTGCTTTTTTCATATCTGGTGGAATTTGAAAGAGGAAACAAAAGTGAAAAAGCCAACGGCACGCAGTATTCCCAAGTACTGTATGCGCTCGACGCTGCTTAACTTCGGTGATCGGACGTGAACCGGTGTTTTCAGCGTGATATGGCCGTTGCCGAGAGTGCTAGTTAATAATTCGAATTTAAATTAAGAGAGACAAATAAACCTTCATCTTTATAAAACAATAACAAAAAGAAGATATGTTTGCTTTTTTCATATCGGGTGGAATTTAAAAGAGGAAACAAAAGTGAAAAAGCCAACGGCACGCAGTATTCCCAAGTACTGACTGCGCTCGACGCTGCTAACGTCGGCGATCGGACGAGAACCGGTGTTCTCAGCGTGATATGGCCGTTGCCGAGAGTGCTAGATAATAATTCGAATTTAAATTAAGTGAGACAAATTAACCTTCATCTTTTTAAAACAATAACAAAAAGAAAATATGTTTGTTTTTTTATATCTATTGGAATTTAAAAGAGGAAAAAAAGTGAAAAAGCTAACGGCACGCAGTGTTCCTAAGTGGTCGCCCTCCCAAGTACTGACTGCGCTCGACGCTGCTTCACTTCGGTCATCGGACGAGAACCGGTGTATTCAGCGTGATATGGCCGTTGCCGAGAGTGCTAGTTAATAATTTGAATTTAATTAACCTTCATCTTTATAAAACAATAACAAAAAGAAGATATGTTTGTTTTTTTTCATATCTGGTGGAATTTAAAGGAGGAAACAAAAGTGAAAAAGCCAACGGCACAAAGTATTCCCAAGTACTGTATGCGCTCGACGCTGCTTAACTTCGGTGATCGGACGTGAACCGGTGTTTTCAGCGTGATATGGCCGTTGCCGAGAGTGCTAGTTAATAATTCGAATTTAAGTTAAGTGAGACAAATTAACCTTCATCATTTTAAAACTATAACAAAAAGAAAACCTGTTTGCTTTTTACATATCTATTTAAATTTAAAAGAGGAAAAAAAAGTGAAAAAGCCAACGGCACGCAGTGTTCCTAAGTGGTCTCCCTCCCAAGTTAATGACTGCGCTCGACGCTGCTTAACTTCGGTTATCGGACGAGAATCGGTGTATTCAGCGTGATATGGCCGTTGCCGAGAGTGCTAGTTAATAATTTGAATTTAATTAACTTTCATCTTTATAAAACGATAACAAAAAGAAGATATGTTTGCTTTTTTCATATCTGGTGGAATTTGAAAGAGGAAACAAAAGTGAAAAAGCAAACGGCACGCAGTATTACCAAGTACTGACTGCGCTCGACGCTGCTAACGTCGGCGATCGGACGAGAACCGGTGTTCTCAGCGTGATATGGCCGTTGCCGAGAGTGCTAGATAATAATTCGAATTTAAATTAAGTTAGACAAATTAACCTTCATCTTTTTCAAACAATAACAAAAAGAAAATATGTATGCTTTTTTCATATCTATTGGAATTTAAAAGAGGAAAAAAAGTGAAAAAGCTAACGGCACGCAGTGTTCCTAAGTGGTCTCCCTCCCAAGTTAATGACTGCGCTCGACGCTGCTTAACTTCGGTTATCGGACGAGAATCGGTGTATTCAGCGTGATATGGCCGTTGCCGAGAGTGCTAGTTAATAATTTGAATTTAATTAACTTTCATCTTTATAAAACGATAACAAAAAGAAGATATGTTTGCTTTTTTCATATCTGGTGGAATTTGAAAGAGGAAACAAAAGTGAAAAAGCAAACGGCACGCAGTATTACCAAGTACTGACTGCGCTCGACGCTGCTAACGTCGGCGATCGGACGAGAACCGGTGTTCTCAGCGTGATATGGCCGTTGCCGAGAGTGCTAGATAATAATTCGAATTTAAATTAAGTGAGACAAATTAACCTTCATCTTTTTAAAACAATAACAAAAAGAAAATATGTTTGTTTTTTTATATCTATTGGAATTTAAAAGAGGAAAAAAAGTGAAAAAGCTAACGGCACGCAGTGTTCCTAAGTGGTCGCCCTCCCAAGTACTGACTGCGCTCGACGCTGCTTCACTTCGGTCATCGGACGAGAACCGGTGTATTCAGCGTGATATGGCCGTTGCCGAGAGTGCTAGTTAATAATTTGAATTTAATTAACCTTCATCTTTATAAAACAATAACAAAAAGAAGATATGTTTGTTTTTTTTCATATCTGGTGGAATTTAAAGGAGGAAACAAAAGTGAAAAAGCCAACGGCACAAAGTATTCCCAAGTACTGTATGCGCTCGACGCTGCTTAACTTCGGTGATCGGACGTGAACCGGTGTTTTCAGCGTGATATGGCCGTTGCCGAGAGTGCTAGTTAATAATTCGAATTTAAGTTAAGTGAGACAAATTAACCTTCATCATTTTAAAACTATAACAAAAAGAAAACCTGTTTGCTTTTTACATATCTATTTAAATTTAAAAGAGGAAAAAAAAGTGAAAAAGCCAACGGCACGCAGTGTTCCTAAGTGGTCTCCCTCCCAAGTTAATGACTGCGCTCGACGCTGCTTAACTTCGGTTATCGGACGAGAATCGGTGTATTCAGCGTGATATGGCCGTTGCCGAGAGTGCTAGTTAATAATTTGAATTTAATTAACTTTCATCTTTATAAAACGATAACAAAAAGAAGATATGTTTGCTTTTTTCATATCTGGTGGAATTTGAAAGAGGAAACAAAAGTGAAAAAGCAAACGGCACGCAGTATTACCAAGTACTGACTGCGCTCGACGCTGCTAACGTCGGCGATCGGACGAGAACCGGTGTTCTCAGCGTGATATGGCCGTTGCCGAGAGTGCTAGATAATAATTCGAATTTAAATTAAGTTAGACAAATTAACCTTCATCTTTTTCAAACAATAACAAAAAGAAAATATGTATGCTTTTTTCATATCTATTGGAATTTAAAAGAGGAAAAAAAGTGAAAAAGCTAACGGCACGCAGTGTTCCTAAGTGGTCTCCCTCCCAAGTTAATGACTGCGCTCGACGCTGCTTAACTTCGGTTATCGGACGAGAATCGGTGTATTCAGCGTGATATGGCCGTTGCCGAGAGTGCTAGTTAATAATTTGAATTTAATTAACTTTCATCTTTATAAAACGATAACAAAAAGAAGATATGTTTGCTTTTTTCATATCTGGTGGAATTTAAAAGAGGAAACAAAAGTGAAAAAACAAACGGCACGCAGTATTCCCAAGTACTGTATGCGCTCGACGCTGCTTAACTTCGGTGATCGGACGTGAACCGGTGTTTTCAGCGTGATATGGCCGTTGCCGAGAGTGCTAGTTAATAATTCGAATTTAAATTAAGTGAGACAAATAAACCTTCATCATTTTAAAACAATAACAAAATGAAAACATGTTTGCTTTTTTCATATCTATTAAAAATTAAAAGAGGAAAAAAAAGTGAAAAAGCCAACGGCACGCAGTGTTCCTAAGTGGTCTCCCTCCCAAGTACTGACTGCGCTCGACGCTGCTTAACTTCGGTGAAGGACGTGAACCGGTGTATTCAGCGTGATATGGCCGTTGCCGAGAGTGCTAGTTAATAATTTGAACTTAATTAACCTTCATCTTTATAAAAAATAACAATAAGAAGATATGTTTGTTTTTTCATATCTGGTGGAATTTAAGAGGAAACAAAAGTGAAAAAGCCATCGGCATGCAGTGTTCCCAAGTAGTGACTGCGCTCGACGCTGCTTAACTTCGGTTATCGTACGAGAACCGGTGTATTCAGCGTGTTATGGCCGTTGCCGATAGTGCTAGTTAATAATTTAAATTAAATTAACTTTCATCTTTATAAAACAATAACAAAAAGAAGATATGTGTGCTTTTTTCAATTCGGGTGGAATTTAAAAGAGGAAACAAAAGTGAAAAACCAACGGCACGCAGTATTCCCAAGTACTGACTGCGCTCGACGCTGCTAACGTCGGCGATCGGACGAGAACCGGTGTTCTCAGCGTGATATGGCCGTTGCCGAGAGTGCTAGTTAAAAATTCGAATTTAAATTAAGTGAGACAAATTAACCTTCATCATTTTAAAACAATAACAAAAAGAAAACATGTTTGCTTTTTTCATATCTATTAAAATTTAAAAGAGGAAAAAAAAGTGAAAAAGCCAACGGCACGCAGTGTTCCTAAGTGGTCTCCCTCCCAAGTAGTGACTGCGCTCGACGCTGCTTAACTTCGGTTATCGGACGAGAACCGGTGTATTCAGCGTGATATGGCCGTTGCCGAGAGTGCTAGTTAATAATTTGAATTTAATTAACCTTCATCTTTATAAAACAATAACAAAAAGAAGATATGTTTGCTTTTTTCATATCTGGTGGAATTTAAAAGAGGAAACAAAAGTGAAAAAACAAACGGCACGCAGTATTCCCAAGTATTGACTGCGCTCGACGCTGCTAACGTCGGCGATCGGACGAGAACCGGTTTTCTCAGCGTGATATGGCCGTTGCCGAGAGTGCTAGTTAAAAATTCGAATTTAAATTAAGTGAGACAAATTAATCTTCATCTTTATAAAACAATAACAAAAAGAAGATATGTTTGCTTTTTTCATATCGGGTGGAATTTAAAAGAGGAAACAAAAGTGAAAAAGCCAACGGCACGCAGTATTCCCAAGTACTGACTGCGCTCGACGCTGCTAACGTCGGCGATCGGACGAGAACCGGTGTTCTCAGCGTGATATGGCCGTTGCCAAGAGTGCTAGTTAATAATTTGAATTAAATCAACTTTCATCTTTATAAAACAATAACAAAAAGAAGATATGTTTGCTTTTTTCATATCTGGTGGAATTTGAAAGAGGAAACAAAAGTGAAAAAGCCAACGGCACGCAGTATTCCCAAGTACTGTATGCGCTCGACGCTGCTTAACTTCGGTGATCGGACGTGAACCGGTGTTTTCAGCGTGATATGGCCGTTGCCGAGAGTGCTAGTTAATAATTCGAGTTTAAATTAAGAGAGACAAATAAACCTTCATCTTTATAAAACAATAACAAAAAGAAGATATGTTTGCTTTTTTCATATCGGGTGGAATTTAAAAGAGGAAACAAAAGTGAAAAAGCCAACGGCACGCAGTATTCCCAAGTACTGACTGCGCTCGACGCTGCTAACGTCGGCGATCGGACGAGAACCGGTGTTCTCAGCGTGATATGGCCGTTGCCAAGAGTGCTAGTTAAAAATTCGAATTTAAATTAAGTGAGACAAATTAACCTTCATAATTTTAAAACAATAACAAAAAAAAACATGTTTGCTTTTTTATATCTATTGGAATTTAAAAGAGGAAAAAAAGTGAAAAACCCAACGGCACGCAGTGTTCCTAAGTGGTCTCCCTCCCAAGTACTGACTGCGCTCGACGCTGCTTAACTTCGGTGATCGGACGAGAACCGGTGTATTCAGCGTGTTATGGCCGTTGCCGAGAGTGCTAGTTAATAATTTGAATTAAATCAACTTTCATCTTTATAAAACAATAACAAAAAGAAGATATGTTTGCTTTTTTCATATCTGGTGGAATTTGAAAGAGGAAACAAAAGTGAAAAAGCCAACGGCACGCAGTATTCCCAAGTACTGTATGCGCTCGACGCTGCTTAACTTCGGTGATCGGACGTGAACCGGTGTTTTCAGCGTGATATGGCCGTTGCCGAGAGTGCTAGTTAATAATTCGAATTTAAATTAAGTGAGACAAATAAACCTTCATCATTTTAAAACAATAACAAAATGAAAACATGTTTGCTTTTTTCATATCGGGTGGAATTTAAAAGAGGAAACAAAAGTGAAAAAGCCAACGGCACGCAGTATTCCCAAGTACTGACTGCGCTCGACGCTGCTAACGTCGGCGATCGGACGAGAACCGGTGTTCTCAGCGTGATATGGCCGTTGCCGAGAGTGCTAGTTAATAATTTGAACTTAATTAACCTTCATCTTTATAAAAAATAACAATAAGAAGATATGTTTGTTTTTTCATATCTGGTGGAATTTAAGAGGAAACAAAAGTGAAAAAGCCATCGGCATGCAGTGTTCCCAAGTAGTGACTGCGCTCGACGCTGCTTAACTTCGGTTATCGTACGAGAACCGGTGTATTCAGCGTGTTATGGCCGTTGCCGATAGTGCTAGTTAATAATTTAAATTAAATCAACTTTCATCTTTATAAAACAATAACAAAAAGAAGATATGTTTGCTTTTTTCATATCTGGTGGAATTTGAAAGAGGAAACAAAAGTGAAAAAGCCAACGGCACGCAGTATTCCCAAGTACTGTATGCGCTCGACGCTGCTTAACTTCGGTGATCGGACGTGAACCGGTGTTTTCAGCGTGATATGGCCGTTGCCGAGAGTGCTAGTTAATAATTCGAATTTAAATTAAGTGAGACAAATTAACCTTCATCATTTTAAAACAATAACAAAAAGAAAACATGTTTGCTTTTTTCATATCTATTAAAATTTAAAAGAGGAAAAAAAAGTGAAAAAGCCAACGGCACGCAGTGTTCCTAAGTGGTCTCCCTCCCAAGTAGTGACTGCGCTCGACGCTGCTTAACTTCGGTTATCGGACGAGAACCGGTGTATTCAGCGTGATATGGCCGTTGCCGAGAGTGCTAGTTAATAATTTGAATTTAATTAACCTTCATCTTTATAAAACAATAACAAAAAGAAGATATGTTTGCTTTTTTCATATCTGGTGGAATTTAAAAGAGGAAACAAAAGTGAAAAAACAAACGGCGCGCAGTATTCCCAAGTATTGACTGCGCTCGACGCTGCTAACGTCGGCGATCGGACGAGAACCGGTTTTCTCAGCGTGATATGGCCGTTGCCGAGAGTGCTAGTTAAAAATTCGAATTTAAATTAAGTGAGACAAATTAACCTTCATCTTTATAAAACAATAACAAAAAGAAGATATGTTTGCTTTTTTCATATCGGGTGGAATTTAAAAGAGGAAACAAAAGTGAAAAAGCCAACGGCACGCAGTATTCCCAAGTACTGACTGCGCTCGACGCTGCTAACGTCGGCGATCGGACGAGAACCGGTGTTCTCAGCGTGATATGGCCGTTGCCAAGAGTGCTAGTTAAAAATTCGAATTTAAATTAAGTGAGACAAATTAACCTTCATAATTTTAAAACAATAACAAAAAAAAATATGTTTGCTTTTTTCATATCCATTAAAATTTAAAAGAGGAAAAAAAGTGAAAAACCCAACGGCACGCAGTGTTCCTAAGTGGTCTCCCTACCAAGTACTGACTGCGCTCGACGCTGCTTAACTTCGGTGATCGGACGAGAACCGGTGTATTCAGCGTGTTATGGCCGTTGCCGAGAGTGCTAGTTAATAATTTGAATTAAATCAACTTTCATCTTTATAAAACAATAACAAAAAGAAGATATGTTTGCTTTTTTCATATCTGGTGGAATTTGAAAGAGGAAACAAAAGTGAAAAAGCCAACGGCACGCAGTATTCCCAAGTACTGTATGCGCTCGACGCTGCTTAACTTCGGTGATCGGACGTGAACCGGTGTTTTCAGCGTGATATGGCCGTTGCCGAGAGTGCTAGTTAATAATTCGAATTTAAATTAAGTGAGACAAATAAACCTTCATCATTTTAAAACAATAACAAAATGAAAACATGTTTGCTTTTTTCATATCGGGTGGAATTTAAAAGAGGAAACAAAAGTGAAAAAGCCAACGGCACGCAGTATTCCCAAGTACTGACTGCGCTCGACGCTGCTAACGTCGGCGATCGGACGAGAACCGGTGTTCTCAGCGTGATATGGCCGTTGCCGAGAGTGCTAGTTAATAATTTGAACTTAATTAACCTTCATCTTTATAAAAAATAACAATAAGAAGATATGTTTGTTTTTTCATATCTGGTGGAATTTAAGAGGAAACAAAAGTGAAAAAGCCATCGGCATGCAGTGTTCCCAAGTAGTGACTGCGCTCGACGCTGCTTAACTTCGGTTATCGTACGAGAACCGGTGTATTCAGCGTGTTATGGCCGTTGCCGATAGTGCTAGTTAATAATTTAAATTAAATCAACTTTCATCTTTATAAAACAATAACAAAAAGAAGATATGTTTGCTTTTTTCATATCTGGTGGAATTTGAAAGAGGAAACAAAAGTGAAAAAGCCAACGGCACGCAGTATTCCCAAGTACTGTATGCGCTCGACGCTGCTTAACTTCGGTGATCGGACGTGAACCGGTGTTTTCAGCGTGATATGGCCGTTGCCGAGAGTGCTAGTTAATAATTCGAATTTAAATTAAGTGAGACAAATTAACCTTCATCATTTTAAAACAATAACAAAAAGAAAACATGTTTGCTTTTTTCATATCTATTAAAATTTAAAAGAGGAAAAAAAAGTGAAAAAGCCAACGGCACGCAGTGTTCCTAAGTGGTCTCCCTCCCAAGTAGTGACTGCGCTCGACGCTGCTTAACTTCGGTTATCGGACGAGAACCGGTGTATTCAGCGTGATATGGCCGTTGCCGAGAGTGCTAGTTAATAATTTGAATTTAATTAACCTTCATCTTTATAAAACAATAACAAAAAGAAGATATGTTTGCTTTTTTCATATCTGGTGGAATTTAAAAGAGGAAACAAAAGTGAAAAAACAAACGGCACGCAGTATTCCCAAGTATTGACTGCGCTCGACGCTGCTAACGTCGGCGATCGGACGAGAACCGGTTTTCTCAGCGTGATATGGCCGTTGCCGAGAGTGCTAGTTAAAAATTCGAATTTAAATTAAGTGAGACAAATTAACCTTCATCTTTATAAAACAATAACAAAAAGAAGATATGTTTGCTTTTTTCATATCGGGTGGAATTTAAAAGAGGAAACAAAAGTGAAAAAGCCAACGGCACGCAGTATTCCCAAGTACTGACTGCGCTCGACGCTGCTAACGTCGGCGATCGGACGAGAACCGGTGTTCTCAGCGTGATATGGCCGTTGCCAAGAGTGCTAGTTAAAAATTCGAATTTAAATTAAGTGAGACAAATTAACCTTCATAATTTTAAAACAATAACAAAAAAAAACATGTTTGCTTTTTTATATCTATTGGAATTTAAAAGAGGAAAAAAAGTGAAAAACCCAACGGCACGCAGTGTTCCTAAGTGGTCTCCCTCCCAAGTACTGACTGCGCTCGACGCTGCTTAACTTCGGTGATCGGACGAGAACCGGTGTATTCAGCGTGTTATGGCCGTTGCCGAGAGTGCTAGTTAATAATTTGAATTAAATCAACTTTCATCTTTATAAAACAATAACAAAAAGAAGATATGTTTGCTTTTTTCATATCTGGTGGAATTTGAAAGAGGAAACAAAAGTGAAAAAGCCAACGGCACGCAGTATTCCCAAGTACTGTATGCGCTCGACGCTGCTTAACTTCGGTGATCGGACGTGAACCGGTGTTTTCAGCGTGATATGGCCGTTGCCGAGAGTGCTAGTTAATAATTCGAATTTAAATTAAGTGAGACAAATAAACCTTCATCATTTTAAAACAATAACAAAATGAAAACATGTTTGCTTTTTTCATATCGGGTGGAATTTAAAAGAGGAAACAAAAGTGAAAAAGCCAACGGCACGCAGTATTCCCAAGTACTGACTGCGCTCGACGCTGCTAACGTCGGCGATCGGACGAGAACCGGTGTTCTCAGCGTGATATGGCCGTTGCCGAGAGTGCTAGATAATAATTCGAATTTAAATTAAGTGAGACAAATTAACCTTCATCTTTTTAAAACAATAACAAAAAGAAAATATGTTTGCTTTTTTATATCTATTGGAATTTAAAAGAGGAAAAAAAAAGTGAAAAAGCTAACGGCACGCAGTGTTCGTAAGTGGTCGCCCTCCCAAGTAGTGACTGCGCTCGACGCTACTTAACTTCAGTTATCGGACGAGAACCGGTGTATTCAGCGTGATATGGCCGTTGCCGAGAGTGTTAGTTAATAATTTGAACTTAATTAACCTTCATCTTTAAAAAAATAACAATAAGAAGATATGTTTGTTTTTTCATATCTGGTGGAATTTAAGAGGAAACAAAAGTGAAAAAGCCATCGGCATGCAGTGTTCCCAAGTAGTGACTGCGCTCGACGCTGCTTAACTTCGGTTATCGTACGAGAACCGGTGTATTCAGCGTGTTATGGCCGTTGCCGATAGTGCTAGTTAATAATTTAAATTAAATTAACTTTCATCTTTATAAAACAATAACAAAAAGAAGATATGTGTGCTTTTTTCAATTCTTGTGGAATTAAAAACAGGAAACAAAAGTGAAAAACCAACGGCACGCAGTATTCCCAAGTACTGACTGCGCTCGACGCTGCTAACGTCGGCGATCGGACGAGAACCGGTGTTCTCAGCGTGATATGGCCGTTGCCGAGAGTGCTAGTTAAAAATTCGAATTTAAATTAAGTGAGACAAATTAACCTTCATCTTTATAAAACAATAACAAAAAGAAGATATGTTTGCTTTTTTCATATCGGGTGGAATTTAAAAGAGGAAACAAAAGTGAAAAAGCCAACGGCACGCAGTATTCCCAAGTACTGACTGCGCTCGACGCTGCTAACGTCGGCGATCGGACGAGAACCGGTGTTCTCAGCGTGATATGGCCGTTGCCGAGAGTGCTAGATAATAATTCGAATTTAAATTAAGTGAGACAAATTAACCTTCATCTTTTTAAAACAATAACAAAAAGAAAATATGTTTGCTTTTTTCATATCTATTGGAATTTAAAAGAGGAAAAAAAAGTGAAAAAGCTAATGGCACGCAGTGTTCCTAAGTGGTCGCCCTCTCAAATACTGACTGCGCTCGACGCTGCTTAGATCGGGTATCGTACGAGAACCGGTGTATTCAGCGTGTTATGGCCGTTGCCGATAGTGCTAGTTAATAATTTGAATTAAATTAACTTTCATCTTTATAAAACAATAACAAAAAGAAGATATGTGTGCTTTTTTCAATTCGGGTGGAATTTAAAAGAGGAAACAAAAGTGAAAAACCAACGGCACGCAGTATTCCCAAGTACTGTATGCGCTCGACGCTGCTTAACTTCGGTGATCGGACGAGAACCGGTGTTTTCAGCGTGATATGGCCGTTGCCGAGAGTGCTAGTTAATAATTCGAATTTAAATTAAGTGAGACAAATTAACCTTAATCTTTTTAAAACAATAACAAAAAGAAAATATGTTTGCTTTTTTCATATCTATTGGAATTTAAAAGAGGAAAAAAAAGTGAAAAAGCTAATGGCACGCAGTGTTCCTAAGTGGTCGCCCTCTCAAATACTGACTGCGCTCGACGCTGCTTAGATCGGGTATCGTACGAGAACCGGTGTATTCAGCGTGTTATGGCTGTTGCCGATAGTGCTAGTTAATAATTTGAATTAAATTAAGTTTCATCTTTATAAAACAATAACAAAAAGAAGATATGTGTACTTTTTTCAATTCGGGTGGAATTTAAAAGAGGAAACAAAAGTGAAAAACCAACGGCACGCAGTATTCCCAAGTACTGTATGCGCTCGACGCTGCTTAACTTCGGTGATCGGACGAGAACCGGTGTTTTCAGCGTGATATGGCCGTTGCCGAGAGTGCTAGTTAATAATTCGAATTTAAATTAAGTGAGACAAATTAACCTTCATAATTTTAAAACAATAACAAAAAAAAATATGTTTGCTTTTTTCATATCCATTAAAATTTAAAAGAGGAAAAAAAGTGAAAAACCCAACGGCACGCAGTGTTCCTAAGTGGTCTCCCTACCAAGTACTGAGTGCGCTCGACGCTGCTTAACTTCGGTGATCGGACGAGAACCGGTGTATTCAGCGTGTTATGGCCGTTGCCGAGAGTGCTAGTTAATAATTTGAATTAAATCAACTTTCATCTTTATAAAACAATAACAAAAAGAAGATATGTTTGCTTTTTTCATATCTGGTGGAATTTGAAAGAGGAAACAAAAGTGAAAAAGCCAACGGCACGCAGTATTCCCAAGTACTGTATGCGCTCGACGCTGCTTAACTTCGGTGATCGGACGAGAACCGGTGTTTTCAGCGTGATATGGCCGTTGCCGAGAGTGCTAGTTAATAATTCGAATTTAAATTAAGTGAGACAAATAAACCTTCATCATTTTAAAACAATAACAAAATGAAAACATGTTTGCTTTTTTCATATCTATTAAAATTTAAAAGAGGAAAAAAAAGTGAAAAAGCCAACGGCACGCAGTGTTCCTAAGTGGTCTCCCTCCCAAGTAGCGACTGCGCTCGACGCTACTTAACTTCAGTTATCGGACGAGAACCGGTGTATTCAGCGTGATATGGCCGTTGCCGAGAGTGGTAGTTAATAATTTGAATTTAATTAACCTTCATCTTTATAAAACAATAACAAAAAGAAGATATGTTAATGACGCCGGCTTTTACGGAACTTGTGGTAGGTGGTCCTACGCGCACATTGTTTTAGATTAAATTGTTTAGAGCGTAATCTCGTGGACGGCACTGCTCGAACCATTTGCGCACATATAGTTTATCTTGGGTGGCAAATCTTGGCCCACGAAGACAGGGGTTTCTCGGCGCGGTCTTAGAAGTCGTTTCCGTATAGTTTATATGAGACGGTAATGTCCTGGGCACGGTCTTCGGGTGGTGGAGTTAGATTTCTCGGCACTTAAGTTTGTTCAACGTCTATCATAGATAGATCTAGCGGGCACGAAGTCTTAGGCGCGCATCCGTCGTTGACCAGCCTGGTCCCTCAGAGGGTAAAAATACTAGAATCTCCTATCTGGTAACCTTTCTTCCTCTTAAAACCTCTCATCGTTTGAGCCGGGTCAGGTGATGTTGTTCTTAGTATTCGTCTGAGCTCGTATTCACCTGGCACTCAGAGAGCTCGTGATTCGATTCGGTTTACAGGGGTCGCAGGAGGTTCTGGTTTAATTTGCCGTTAAAAGAGTGGCGGGTCGTTCTGGTTGACACAGGGCATTCGTTCCGGCTCGCGCAAAGGGTAACCAGCTCTTTTGGGGTAATCCAGCCATGGATGTAAACAAGATTTCAAATGATATTTTAAAGGGGTTAACAAAAAAGGTTTTCAATTAAATTGAATTGATATGCAAAAACATAAAATAAACTGGTATGCGTGACAATAATATGAATTACTGAAGAAGGGTAACTAATCCGTTACAAATCTCTTAGGCGATTGAATTATAGGCCATAACTGAACACCTAGAATGTATTGTTAACACGACATATAGGGAGACAGCAATGGCCAGGGAGGGAAAGAACAAGCGCCGTCGTGCAACCCCTCTACTGGTGGAGCGTTTTCATGAGCGAGTACTGTGCTCCCTCGGTAGAGGGGATGACACCGACGTAAGAGATAGAGACCCGTGACGTTGCAAGATATGGTGTGCTCTCTCTCTATTATTATAGAGCCACCAATTTCTTAGTCATCGTGAAGACATAAATTCTAATCAAATTCGTTATACTTCTGAACTTTCCAGCGCACCAACTTTCAGATCAAGGGTGTTAACAGGAGGGTATAGAGGAAGATCAAGTGCATTTTTATCGAATCTTCCATTAATTATAAGACCATACTAAATAGTCAACCGTTCAGAAAATATCTCCGACTTATTACAAAATTCTAAGTTGTAGATTCAGATTTCATGGTTAAATAGCTGCGCATCAATAATATCTTGTCACGCCCTGCCTTACTGCGAACCAAACACATGTGGCACGCGCTATTTTCGAGAGCAATTATAACGCGAGAAGTGATAAACAATGCGCGGGATGTCAAAAACGTAACGCGCGACAAAGAGTATGCTAGGAGTATTTTGTTCGCTTGGTTGGAGGCGCTGCGTTTAACAGTGAAATGTGAAACTATTTTGATCTTTATAATAGTTCGGAGATATTTCCTGAATGATTAACTATGCATATAGGTCTTATAATTAGTAAAAGAATGGATGAAACGAATGACTTGGTTTTTCCTCTTCACCCTCCCATTAAGTGCCACAATGCACGAACGAAACAGAAGAGCATTTCGGGGAAGAAGGTGCCATGAAATCAACCACAAATTCCATGGTTCCCCCATTCTATGGCCTGATACCCTACAAGGTTCGCGTTGAAGTATAGTTGCCTGAATAGTAAACAATTGAAGCCTGTCATGGGGCCCATAATGACAAAATAAACGTGGTTGAGTGAGCTTTCATTCTGTAACCTTCAATGTGACTTTGGTCTTGATGCCATAAATAGATTGGCTTTTTGGAGCCACCAAAGGGTAAAATTGTCTGGCACCTCCGGTGAAAACGTTCGATAAATCTTCAAAGTAATACAGTGATAGCGGTTTAGAGATTCCATGGCATTAACGTCTTATTTGATATTAAACATTCTTAGTGACACTAACCCTTTATGCGGTGTTCAAATCCCCTCCAGTATGAATAACCCTACGTTTAGTAGATTAATTCTGTTATTTTCACGACCTATGTTTTTTATTAAACCTAATACGTATTCATTTTTAATGGGTACTCAGTGAGAACGAATTTTGGTGTAGCTAATTGTTAAACAAGCCGTCGCGCGAGAGAAAGTTTTTTTTGGACACGACTGTACCTGTAGGGATAGGCTTATGCTAGGCTTATGCTATTGTAGATCCTGAAAGATATGCTTATGCTATTTGTAAAACAATCAGATTTTAAATCAAAAAACATTTAATTAGCGTGATAATAACATACATAATTAAGTTAAATTAATAATAAATTAGTTAAATATTTAAAAACTCTCCTCCTTAAACTTGATTCAAGCCGTATCTGAAGATGTTTTTTTTTTCTATACCGGACTAATAAAGCGCCGTTGGTAGGAAGTCGAACCCTGGAATGGAAACTCAAATGTTGTTGAAACAACACAGAGCTGGACGCATTACCACCAGGCAACCACACGGTTTGTTAATAAGCTCCTTTTACACTTTTTTAGTCGCCGTATATGATTTTGATACTGTTTAGCAATTTTCTTATCATTAATTTTTCGATTTGCGGTAAAAGCTTTTAGGAAAGCTTTCGTACTTTTCTTCTTACTTCTATGAATAAGATAGAGGGCGCTATACTGCCCACATACGCTACTTTCTAACCTCTGAAGTTGTCGCTTACCAAAAGTCCATTTTCTGCGGTTTAAAGATAAAAATCTTCTTATACTAGGCAGAAATGGTGGTAAACCGTAGCTATCGAAATAATACCCTACACGAGCTCCGTCTATGAAGGCCGATACCCAGTGAGACCCCTTTTCATAGTGCTGATCTAAATTTATAATTAACGAAGCGGGATATCTGGTAACCTTAGGTAACCTTTTTGACGTGAAAACACCCAAAAAGTTGGGCGTATCTGATAAAGCGAGAATCAAGTCTAAGGTGGTGGTTGCTGACATTTTTAATAATCTACAATTACGTTTCTATTTTTATCGATTTGAATCATGCATTGAAATTCGGCGTATACAATGCAGACTGCGGCTTCGGGCAAAGGTTTAGCGAATCCCATGTCCAATCTTAATTGTCCTTGCTTAACGGGGTTCCAGTGGTTTGTTTCGCTAGCAGATAGGTCCGGTGTCAGATCAAAAGCGTAGAGAGTTAACCCGTTGGCAAACTCGTTGGGAGTAATATCGTTACCGTCGTCTTTATAATGAATACCCGTGCCCGCGAACAATGTTTGATAAGCTTGTATATACAAGTTTTTAGCGAAATCAGGAGTCAACGGTTTCGAGGGTATTTGTTCGTTATCGAGGTACAGAGACAAAAAATTTAAATCCCAAGTTTTAAAGTTAAAGGGATTCAGAGTGTAACTGCCCTTCAACGCCGCGTCGGATACTATTCCAATAATGACGCAATTAGGCTGAGGGTCTAGATATATATTGTTAAAACTCTCGGTGCTACTTCCGCTAGAGATAGTTTTAGTTTTCAGTTCGGTGCGCGTAAAATTATATTTGGCAGTACCGTTATTAAGCGCTGCTTCATGCGCTAACAATATTTTAGGACTGAGTTTAACTTTACGTACCGCGAGTGCAGCGTCTAGGATCTTGACTTTACAGTTTTTGAGAGTGGCTGTTTCTTCACACATTAAGGCAAACTCGTCCTTGTTGCAAGTAAACACGACTTTAAGGTCCACCCCGTTTAAGAGTTATTCGGGAATATTAAACACGTCACTAAACACGGGTGTAAAAAATTCAATCACGGCCGATTTAGCAGTTTTAGCCATTCGGGCGACGAAATCTTTATTTGAAAAGTCGTCAAACTTTCCGGCTTCGTCCTTTTCCCATCCGGCCATCATGAGGTGAGATGTTTTGGCCGCGGGTCCGTAATTTGAGACAGTTTCGATAAAAGAAGTGAAGGCGTAGTTTTGTGCGGCTGAAGAAACTCGGGTATTGTTCAAGAAAACATCGCAAGTTCTCCACAATGCATGGCCAGCGTTGTTCACGAAAGCTACCACGGCGGCATCGGGAAGATCACTTCCATCTTCGTTGGTGATTTTGACTTTGTTGTAATGCATGGTGTGGGCTACATCGATGTAGGTATCTCCATTGCCCGAGATGAGGTATTCGAGGGTAGAGCTATCACCAATGGCCGACAAGGGTTTGGCCCATACACCTTGAGCATGTTCGACACTAGTTTGAATCGGCACAGGGGCAAAAAAGTCCAATTCACTCTTAAGAGCTTGGAGAGAAAACATGATTTTTTCTGGAGCTAAATATATCGCGTGGCGTCTGCTTTGAATGACGGTGATAAACTGACAGGCGTTTAACTTTGCGTCTCTTTATCTTTAATCCTGAACCTTGCTGTGCAGCAGTCATGTTCTCATAAGTTTCCTGCAATCTCTTTTTCGCGGCACTTTTCACATTCTGACCTTGCATTACCTCACCAAGAATCTTTTGTCCCGTACTAATGGCTCTAGGTGCCAGATACTTTGCACCTCTAATTAATAAGGGGCGTGCCCATCTAAATAACCCTTTCAGGGCGCTCCCAATCCCATGACCTTTTTGGTGGGGGGTCCCGACAAACACTTTTGACACCCCTCAACCCCCTACCTGATCTAAATAATACCTCTTATACTCGCAACGAGACTCTAATGTTTGGGGTTTTGGCATGGTCTAAAGTGTAGTTTACAGGTCGACTTTCCAAACTCGAATGACGCGGCTTGGCCCAAACTATTCCTTATATCAATGTCTATAGTATCAAAGTAACGTAATAGGGAGAGTTAAATGATTTAGTTATAGTCGAACCGTGAGGTTTTACGCTGTCTACGCCTACTATACGAAGTAGTGGGGCTACCGTATCGCCTATAAATTCATTAGCTACTATATCGGAATAAACAAACAATTGGTCGGGAATATAATAATTTAAATTAGCAGGAATAGAGCTTCTATACGATTGGCTGGTTTTATCTGAAGGGGAAGAGAAAGACGTACTTTGGCCTTTTGGGGTTTTAAATCCTAATATCCTTTTCAAAGTGGGAGATAGAGCCAAGATACAGTTAGGTTGAATAGTTAAAGAAATGTAATCAGAGAAAGGATCCGAATCAAATTTAAACTTTGAACCGTATTGAAAGCCGCTTAATCCGGAAGCTTTTTGTAATAACCCCCGGGAACTATAAAGGCCTCAGCTTTAACAATAGGCTGTGATTTTCCGTCCCGACCTTTTTTATTTTCATGCGAGACCACCTGCACGTGACCTTACTCACTGGGTATGTTAAAAAAGGACATTGGGTACAAAATTTCTACAAGAGCTACCTCCCAGTTATCCCCGATCAGCTCTATATCCTGGGGCAACTTGGTAGTGTAAGAGGAGGTCTTGTTGTTGTCATAAATTTTCATGCTAGCGTTGCTCGGTAGCGTTAGGTAAAAGAGAGACTGCATCTTTAGCCGGAATCGAAGAATTCATAGAAGGGGGATAGCCTAGCCACTTTACAAAGAGCTCCTTCTGTCCTCTCCTAGTCCGCTTACGAATTACTTTCTCGATCTTGTACGTCTCGGGTCTAAGTACCGACTGAAGTTCCATTCCGTAAAACACCCCCTTTTATGGTTCCCCTTTTAAATCTTCTAGTTTGAATACCGGAGGGCGTCTGTCTATTTTTCCCACTATTTTAAAAACCTCTATTGTGTAAGTTCGCTCGTACCCTTTTTCAAAAATCATCTTATTCCTACTTACTCGGACGTATTCGCCCACCTTTAATTTTTTCCCGTAAACTTTCTTTTCGCTAAAGTACTTTCCGTATACATTTTTAAAAACCTGAAGGACATTGGTGCCAGTAACTTCCAATGGAGTCATTTTATTGCGAATTGCAAAAAAGAAAACTTTTTGGCATAAGTAAATGACATTGAAAAATAAGTTAATTGAGGCCCAATTATGAGAATTTTGAGGCCCTTCGAAATATCAACATAGGCTTCAGCCTATCCCAGCCTACCTGTGGCGACGCCACTGAAGGGGTGATGGGAAAGTCCAGACAGATACCAGTCCAAGCAGATACCGAGTTCCGAGTGACTTTTGAGCAGAAGGCCTGCCAGCTTTACTCGCGACCCATTTTAAGAAAAACTTTTAACGAAAGCGCCCCTACTTCCAACACAAATTTCACGGTATTGCTAGACTCGGTTTCAAAGCATTTCTATCAACTTTGAACGTTGATTATTTGCCAAATAACGGACATAAAATTACGAAATACGCCTCAAGATTGAAATTAAAACATACGTGACTAATCTTGTAAAATTCAGCGAAGTAAATACTAGGCAAATATCTTTGAAATGCTCTGAAAACGAGTCCACTTTTGAAGTTTGATCATCGTAGAAAAAGCATTACGAAATCAGGGTTTGTAGCGCGGAAAATGTCCAAAGTTGGAACTAGGGGCATTGGGCTCTTTCGCTACTAGCTTTTTAAGACGGGGCTCGAGTAAGGCTGGCCATCGGTATTCCAATATGACGACGGTAAACTGGACAAAAGGATACAAGCTATGTTTGGAATGTTTAAACCAAGGAGGATAATATGGAGGGCCGACTTAGCCTTTGGGGGTGTTAAGTGATTTTTGAACCTAGATCCTGCTGACACCTGGTTCATTTACGGAAAACTATTGGTTTCGGGAGGGAGGGGGGTACGGTGATTTTTTGGAGGATTTCGCGATGGCGGACCAGGCTGCAACTCGTGATGTTTCATCAAATTGGAAAAATTTTAAATATTATGGTGGATCTGTGTGTTGCTTCGTAAATTGCCAAAACGCTCAGGGTAGGAGAAAGCCTGGAATTTCCTTTTTTGGTTTTCCAAAAGACCGAGAAAGGTTAATATTCATAATTTTTTCCACTAAGCCTTGGCTCATTGAAATGTTTTTGATAGATGTGCAAAATGGATTTAAAACTCTGGCAGGGTAGATTTGATTGAGAAAGAGGAACATGCGTCCATCAAAAAATATGAAATTTTGTAGTGAGACCTTCTCACCTAATCAGATTTTGAATCCCAAAGCGTACGTGACAAACTATCTCAATGTCAGTTATGTATAACGCGATATTTATAATCGTTTTATTTCTGAAACATAGGTCAAGACTTACACTAGTTTGGAACGCTGTTCCAAATAAATATAGAGATTTTCAAGACTCTGGTAAAATTAAGATATCAATCCTCTTTCATAACAATGAGAGTTCTCCTTGCCAATCATGACAAGTTCATTACCATGACCAGGCATGACTGCGAAGTCTTCAAACATAAATGTCCTTTAGCCACCCGGTTTTTATACATTCAGGGTCACCACATTTCCTTTACTTTTAAGAAAATCCTCCTATAATTTCCTATAAATCGATTATAAATTTCCTATTTTCCTATAATATATCAGCGTCTTAGCTGTGGTAATCGTGCACATTATTTTCATACCATAATATATTTTTATGTTTTGATTAAGTGTATGACACATATATTTTTTACTTGTATACCTACATTTTCCATTTTTATACCATACTATATTTTTTGGTTTTGATAAATGTATGGCATATATTTTTTTACTTGTATAACTACATTTTCCAAGTTTGATCCTTTTGAAAAATAGTCCTAAATGAAGAAATAAACATCAATCTAAATTTAAAACCTGTATATTATTTCACAGGCTCATTAGTGCCTATCGTATCTGTTTCTAGTCCAAGAAGTCTAGTGCCTATAGTAACTGATTCTAGTCCAAGAAGTCTAGTACCTATCGTATCTGATTCTAGGCCTAGTCCAAGAAGTCTAGTACCTATCGTATCTGATTCTAGGCCTAGTCCAAGAAGTGAAAAATTGAAATTTAGTAAGGGTAACAAAAATGATTGAGTACTAAGCGTCGGTGATATGGGGAAAATAGGATATTGGGTACTAGAGTTTTCTCCACGAGGGTCCTTATCTAGCTCAAGAAGTTTAACGCTCTTGTCATATAATGGGGGAAAAAATGGTAGAATTCTTAGTCCCTCCCTGTTCTCAAAGAGTGGAAGCCGCAGGTAAAGGAAATAGAACAAACAGTAGTTAAATAAGCTTTTAATAAAATCACACCTTAATTTCACAAGTAGATCCTGTAATCTAGATCCTGTCTAGCTCCAGTGCCATGTTGAGGGGACACACCTCTATCAGGCTCTCCTAAGAGAGGAGGACAAACTCCCAAAAACGTAGAAGTTTGATTCAATCACCATCGCTTAACGTACGAAGAAATTTTTTTGCAACACTATCGTTAAAAATACGAAGAAGTTTGTTTAAAACACTCTCACCCAATTCTTGGCCGAGCAAACCCTCTGTAAAAAAATCTCCACAAAAAATCGAACAAGAAACCAAAGTAGTCAAACAACATCACAAGAAATTGAAGATACCCAAAAAAAACTGAAATCAATGTTACAGCAACAGTACACCAAAAATTGAAGGTAAGTGAAGAACATGTTAAAAAAAGACATTTCTATGGAGCAAGTATTGGGCAAAATGAGGAAAATTCTTCCAAAACCTGCCGCTGATTTTTTCAATATGCAAGTGAATGCTGCGTTGAAAGAATCAAAAGGACAACGCTGGTCCCCACAAGAAAACAGCTTTTCCTGACTATTTATTATCATGGTCCGAAAGCATATCTCCTTAAAAAGATGTTCATTCTACCTAGCCTATCTTCATTGAAACTGTGGCTTAAAAACATTCCTTCTAAGCCTGGAATTGTCCCAGAACTATGGAACATCTTACAAGAAAAGGTTCTTTGCTTGCTGGAAAACGAAAAGTTGGGTGTATTGTTATTTGATGAAATGAGCCTCAAAGAAGGAATTTAACACAACGAAGCCAATGACCATATTGAAGGTTATGCTGATTTGGGAAATTCTGAAATGAAGTCAGGGACCCTAATCTCTAAGGTCCTTTTGGAGGAATTTCGATCCGAATCTTTTTTTCGTAGTCAATTTCTCCGAATGAAAATAAAACGTATTCTGTAAGAATCCTAATCATACGGTGATAACCTCTCCGAATCATTCGGCGGCCGAAAGAGACGGCTGAATCGAGCATTCGAAGAATTTACCGCCTCTCTTCCCTCCATCAATCTTAGATTCACGGAACTTTCGCCGGAGTTTTCTAGTATTTCTCCCCGTACCTTTTTGCTGGCACCTTGGCTGCGGTTCATATTTTTTTATTAGTACGGCTGCTTTGTTTTTTCAACTCAAGCTTCATCGTTTGCGATTTGAACATGGTAATCGCATTGCCCGTCTTAACACAGATTTAATTGTTTATTTTAATATTTTTTCTACCGGGGCTTGTAAGTTAGAGCCACCAATTTTTGACCAATTGCATCAATTATTAATAATTGCTAGATTAAATTTGGCTTTTTCGTTTAGCATCTATTTAAATTATTAAATTTTGGTAGGTGTGTAACCATTGATGGAGGGCTAATGATCTAAATTAATGAATTTATCATAATCTCACGAGATCCACACAATTGGATAATTTGCGATTAATTAACGTTGTTATTCTAGGTTCTCATTGCCTCATATTTAACCCTAGTAAAACTTGCGCTAAGTTTCATTCAAAATTCGCCGTATATTAACTGTGGTTTAGCGTGTTCTTTAATACCCATTTTAAAAGAATATTATGAAGCAATTTAAGAATAAATAATTTTTTATCAAAAATAAATAAATAAATAAATAAATAAAAAAGGAAAAAAAGCACTTGTTTCTATCTTACGAAAAGAAATCGAAAAAGAGAAAAATTTCTTTGTATTGAATGTGTTCCCAATACAAAGACCATTTCCCAAAATTTCCAATCCTTGGGAAAACCCAAAGTTTCCATCCCTTCAATTTGAAAGCGCGCCAAATAAAATTGTCCAATAAAGAAAAAGTGGGCGTTAAAAAGTACCACGGGGCTTAAGAGGAAGTGACGTCCATTTGGATTGAGAGAAAATTTTCGAAGTATCCGAATGACGATAAGGATTGGGGTTAGAGAATACGGTTTGTTCGGTCCACTCCGAATGAGCCCGATCCAAATCATAAGGATTCGGAGTGATCCGAATGATTTTAGATTTTTAGAGAATAGCCTCCCAGAGAGTAATTGCGCTCTAACGGTTTGTCCTCTTACCAGTTTTACATCTTTCTTGGTCTTTTCTAAACTCTTCTTTGTCATTTTTTTCTTTCATTTTGGAGTCCTTCTCCCACGCTTTCTTAAGCAACTCCTTCCTTCTTCTGAAAAGTTTGGGATCATTCAAAATCGAATTAAGTTCGTCAGTGCAGTTATTATTAATGAATTCGGTGATAGCTTCCATTTCATCGGATTGATCTCTGTCAAGCTCATCTTCCCTAGATTTAAGTTTAGCTTCCACTTTCGCTAATTTTCGGTTTAATATTGTTTTTGCTTTCTTAAGTCTTGTTAGGCGTAGCTTCTTACTTGAGGGGGTTCAGTTTCCAACACTGAAGTTACTAGTGATGCTTTGACGCTTGTATTTTCTTGTGGGGGTTTCCGCCAAGTATCTTTTCTTTGCTTTTGTTAAGCAGTTTGTGGCATATTTTCAGTTTACACATTGCTTTATCTTAAGGGTTGTTGGTTTCGTGACTGCGTAGTAAACATCACGTTTTTTGGATTGATATCTGACAGTTGGATTATCATATCGTACCATTGTTGAATGCGTTTCTCCATTTTCAATTAATTTTAAATTAATGCCAGAGCAAAATACATTTTGACTTGATGGTAATAGATAGTTAAGTTGCTCTTTAAATTTTTCCGTGTCTAGTTCACCTTCAGCATTCATGATATTACGCGTTTCAGCTTTTTTAAAGAGAATTGATAATAAGCAGTCTCCGATCTTTCCTATTGTTAAAGTAATTGGATCCATTTTTGCACCCAGAATTCCTATTGACTGAAGCTGTGTGACTATTAAAAATTCTTCTCCCAAGTAATCTGTCTTGGTCTAAGATAATCAAATAAATTTTCAAACACTAATAAAGATAAGTTTATATATAAATATATACTTGCATGATACTGAAGTTGCGTGTAGTAAGCTTCATCTTGTGCCAAAACTCTGTATGCATTTCTTAAAATAAGACTATTGCCTACATACACTGGTGGAGCTTTGCAATCAGCTTGTGTTGTTTTATTTTCTGTTTGCAGTTTCTTTTCCACTGGGATAATAATTGCAGTATGATTCTCTTTTAAACAACATTGGGTTCCCGATGATTTAAATTTTTTACTAACTGACACCGATGCCTGTGACGATTCTTTAGAAACGGTTAATAGGCAACACTGCACTGACGTTGTTTTCTTATTTTCAGTAGATAGTTCACTTGATTTGGGTTTTACAGAAACAAACGAATTTATAACTGGAATATTTTCCATACTAAGTGTCCAATCATATTGTGTCGCCCTATCCATGGTCTTTTTACTCTCATTTTTATTCACCGCTAACGAGATATCTGGGGTATCTAGCCGTTTTTTCCGCAATATTGATAACAAAGCCATAATTAGATATAAATAAATATCCCTAAATTAATCTAAAATTAGTCCTTTAAGTTCGTTAACGAAGAACTTATCTCTGACACGCGCTTAACCTAGCATAACATTTCTATAAGCAGACGATATATATTAAGTTCTCAAATCTCAATATATTAATTTCAAAGCCCTAGGAGAGGGCGCCGTCTACTAACACTTTCACCCGCCTCCCCTCCTCTCGACTATTCGGAAGAAAATCCTGGATACATTAGTCCAGTGTGGCTGAGTAACTTATAGGAAGCTAGTATATGATTCACTCATGGTTGTATCTTATACTGGTCCAAGCTGTTTTCAGTATAGTCATGTACTCCAGCATTGAAATATAAATACTCGCCGGATACATTATCCCAGGCCTGGGGTAAAAATGCTTCGGCAAGCCCCACATGCCAATTACCAACTAATTTTATCCCAGGCCTGGGGTAAAAATGCTTCGCCAAGCCCCACATGCCAATTACCAACTAAGTTTAAAGGAGCTGGTAACTGAACTTTTTAAAATGAGATTGAGTGCTATCCGGAAAGACATTCATAGAAGCCGAACTTACGAGTGTAACATAAAATGAATCGTTCGACATGGTTAACTAGATTAAAATGAACATTTCTTTATTTGCCAATAGACATATATCAGTAGACCACCTTTTGAAGTTCGCATTCGTAAAAGGCACCTCTTATTTCTTCGTCGTTGTAATCTTTAACTACGCAACAAACTGGATTTCTGTAAAAAACTTTTGATACGGTAAATATTTCCCTCGTCCAATAGCCTTTATAACCCTTTTCGAAAAGAGGTTTACTCTTTGACAGTCTGACAAAATCACCAATCTTTAACTTTGGGGGTTTAGCAGGTTTTTGATTGCCATACAAACGCTGCCATACTAAATTTTCATTTTCGATATTAACATCTTTTGGAGCGAAACCAATACTTAAATGCGTACTAGAGTTATAGGCCTTCATGATTTTTGGCAAACTACCAATATAATTATATTTTTTGGTTCTTGTAAATAGTTTGAATATTTTATCCTTTAACGTTCTGTTAAATCTTTCAATAACACCGCACTTTATCCTTCCAACACTTGTATAGAGTTGAATACCCTCTTTCTTCAAATATTCTTTAAACAATTTTGATAGAAATTCACTGCCTTGGTCAACATTAATACGCAAAGGCTTTCTCTCTTTGATCGCTTTCTGAATGCACTTAAAACTTCTCTACTAGTTTTATTCTTTAAAGGAAAACTCCAGGCATATTTTGAGAATACGTCTGTTATAGCCAAAATGTATTGAAACCCTTTGTTATGCTTTTTGATACGTCGTAGATCAATTAGATCGCATTGAAATACTTCATCAGCTGTTGTAGAATAAGTTTGATTTCGAGGGAAGTTTATTCTCCTTGGTTTATGAATAGTGTATGTAGGTTGAGACTGAAGCCAAGTCTCAATTTTTTTCTTTGAAATACTTTTTACTCCTTTGTTTCAGTTTATTTGCGCTTCCGTAACTAATTTTTTTATAGATGCTAAGCCTAAACGTGTCTGAGCTTTTCCTAGACGTCCTTAAGATTTAAATTGAAGTTCCCCATGTAAAAAAACCTCGATGCCTTATATTAGTTTTGTCTTTGAAATTTGAGTAACAAATGGTATATAGGGAATTGTAGAACATGGGTTTGATTTATTGGTCTTCCGGTACTAATTTCTGTATTAGTATACTTACGACCTTTTATTAACTTATGCAAAAAACGCGATACAGTATTGATTGACGTATAAAAAACGGGTACACTGTTCAAAACCTGTTCAATATCTCGATTTACATATTAGAACTGAAAAATAGCTTTTAGGTTTTTATCGATTCACATGGGTATACGGACTAAACACTTCCAAGACAAAGAACCCCAGGCATAATCTCCCATTACTGAAATTGCACAAAATCCCCCATCCCCAAACAAAATCACTGGTTGTTAACCATATCCGAGAAAAATGAAAAATCCCACACTCTCGGGACAATATCCCCCGATAATTATCCCAATCAGAGAAAAAAATACAACATCAATATAATCCGAAACACTTATCTATCTAAATATTAAGACGTTTAAAACCGCTACCTACAACCCTCCATGTCTGAAGACTGAGTCCAAATCATAAGTTCTCATTTCTCATGTGTCAGTGTGTAATTTAAAATTCTCGGGTTGGAACATCTTGTTTTTCTGACCGTAATATTTAATATAGATAAAATTAATAATCGTTAGGCTTATGTGCTATTGTTTTGAACGTCACGGTTTTTGTCATAACTTTTGATTTTCTGAACCGATTTTCAATTGGAAAACAGTTTTGAATTCTACGTGACAAGACGCTTGCAATGATGGCATTGTTGATCCATTTGAAGCATTATTTCGTAACGTCATTATCGGGGAGCATTACTATTTGCGCTATGGCTAACTCCCTATTAGTGCCACGGTGTCATTTTTAATTTTAAAAGTGTTTTGAGAAGTAAACCTATTTAGAAAGTCCTATTTTGTTACTCTAGCTCAAATACGAACAAAGTGGCAGCCAAATTAAAATGTCCAGAAACTTTTGTCCGGTACTGTACCAATAATGACTTGCAAAGTGCGAAAAAGCACTTAAGTATGAAAGTACTGTATCCGTAAATTTTAAATGTAGGAAAGGGGGCCTAATTTCACGGCTCACAAAGAATTTACATTAAAACTAGAAAAACTAAGAAGTTCCCAGGTTACCCGTTTAAAGGACTTGTTGTCCATGACTAGCAATATTTACCAGGTAGTCCATCGTAGCAAGAATAACGCAGTCGTAATAGAAATAATACCTGGAATCTTTATTTAACAAAAAACGCGTCCGAACTTGAGCGCAAACTAGTACGTGAGAGACTACTCTTTTTCCCTCCGTTCGCGCCCTTTTTATGGCGGTTATAAAAAAACAATATTCTGCGATGGCGCTGGAGGCGCCACCCGGGAAATTTTTAAACAAGAATATTTTTTTAGACGCTTAAGGCGGCAAAAAGATTAACCAAGGAGCAGACGACATAGGAGGGGTGGCTTCTTCGTTACAGTACAAATAATCACTTACACAATAACACCTAATCTTAAAGGAACTAGTATTCACTCACAAAGTACGGAGAAAAACCTCTCCTAAAAGGTATTGATGTGTACTTTCAAGATGCTACAAAGACAGTTTCCATACAGGTATCAAAAACTACTTAAAAGGTGCAATGAAGCACCTTGTTTTTAAAGTACTAATAATCACTTCGGAGGAGCAAAATAGCACCTCTTCCATAAGGTGTCTAAAAGCTTTTTGAAGGTGCAGAATATCCCCTTTTTATTGGGTATTTAAAAACACTTTGACTTCAAGTTCTTTTTAAGCACCAAAAGAGGTGTTGCTGGTGATGGAATGAGAAACACCTTAAAAGGTGTCAATTCGTACTGTTTTTTACCTCTCCGAGTGACGATGACGTCACGGAGAGGTATTACACTGGACGTGTGTGTGTCTGTCTGTGTGTGTGTCTGTCTGTGTGTGTGTCTGTCTGTCTGACCCCACGTGACCGCGTTCGCAGTTTACAAATAGGAGCAAACAATTACCCAATTTCCGGAACGCGTTCGCGGTTCACGGAAATTTGGCCATTCATCTGCCAACACCGGTCTTTACTAACTGGTTTCTAAGGACCACAATCTGCTAGTCTTTGTCCATTCCACATGGACACTAACCTGTACTTTCTGGCTCGTAAGCACCACCATCTTCTGTTCTTCGTCAATCCGACATTGACAACAGCTTCTATGCACCACCATCTTCAGGTCTTTGTCCATTCCGGCTTCTTTTCCTTCGTCATCGTTTGGTTTCAAGATATACGCGGCGATCGGCTAGGGTTACGAGAAACGTCTAGCCTCCCAATGGCAGGGCTTCCACCATCGGTTCACGCGAATGCGTTTTTATCTATTATTATAATGGAAACGAATCGTATATATACCCCAAAATTTGAAGAAAGCGGGCAAGAGGGGTACCCTTCACTTTAAACGTCAATATTAGCAAAGTTTCGAAAGATAATAGGAACAACTTTATTTTAAACGATTTAACTATTTTCAAAGTTATATACTGGCGACTAAAATAATTAATATCATTTATATTTAATTAATTATTTAAGATAAACTTATTTCTATGTAATGACACAAGTGAGAGTTTATATAGAACGAGTAATGAAAATTGCATCCGAATCGAAACACTACACGCGAGTAGGATATATAAAGCGAGTAGGATGATAAGATATCTTCCAAAAGGATAACATTTCCTTTTTGCAGAATATTAAATGGAAATATTTTTCGGCATTACGATTCTTTAAGTAGTTGTGTAGCTATAAAGCTCTGTTTCATCTTAAAATTCCAAGAACATCTTTTGATATTAACATTTCAAATTTGGTGTTTACTTTTTAATTCAGCTTTACTACATTTATATATATTGTAAACGTAATTTTAATATCTTTAGATAATATGGATGTTAATTCTTCATCTATCCACAAGTGTTGAAAGGATTGGGTCTGTGAAATAAGAGACCCTAGATTTAAACTAAAATTGACCTTGTTTCGCCTCCTCTTATAGGAGGTGTTAACGGTTTAGAGTGAACCGAAAGTTAAATACACCTTTCAGTGATACATTTTAGGTCCTCATTAGAAGTATTGAGGATACAAAGGAAATTGTTAAACGCTAAAGCCTGTGCTAAAGACCTTGGCAATATTTCGCCAATTTGAACTATGTATTTCCGGTTTTTCTCATTGGCTGGTGGACCTGTGTTTAGAAAGTAAATTCGTCTCGGCTCGGAGAGGTTTATTTAGGTTTCCAAACTTGTTTCATTTCTTCTCCTCGCTGCAGATCTAATCAAGTCTTTTATTTCTTTGAAAAATAAGCCTACATTTTTCCAGATCATCTTCTTCAATACCATTAGGTTTCCAAACTTGTTTCATTTCTTCTCCTCGCTGCAGATCTAATCAAGTCTTTTATTTCTTTGAAAAATAAGCCTACATTTTTCCAGATCATCTTCTTCAATACCATGATCAATAACGGCAAGTATATCTTTCACTGCGTCATGAAATTGCACTTTTAATGACTCTTCATTTCTCACTCTAGCTGTTGTTTCTTCTATAACGAACCATTATATTTTAGATATAATCTAAATATAAAATAATATTAATAAATCAACCTACTCATTGATTTTCCCGGAACAGTGAAAAACCTAAATTTCCTATACTCATGAACTATAATTTTGCAAACTTTGTTGACATATGTAATTCATTTTACATATGCAACAAATAAACTCCCATTGTTTATAGCTTCCAATGCTGGTGGTATTTTTTTCAGCAATAATTTTCTGTTGCTGAGGGAAATACTAATTTTATGGAAGGTATGGGCTTGATCGCTTTGTTCAGCAGTTAAAGGTTTCTTCCCTCTCTTAAGTCTTTTCACATCTTGCATCCCGTCCTTGTTAACTGACCACATTTCACCCATAGCACCACCAATCAATAGATTCTTTGTATAAAGCCTGTCTGACCGTAAATGTCTGGTTTTAAATCTTTTTGCCTGATCAAACTTTCTAGGATTATTAATGGCGGTAGCTTTTTCTAAATTAGTTTCTCTATTAATACTAGCTTTTGCGTCTAAAACTTTCCAGGAAAACCTGTGCACTAATTTTGTCAGTTCCTACATATCTTGAAGTAATTCCATTAAACTTCTATTTGTTTTCATGAACTCAACTGCAGCTTTTATCATTCAAAATTTATCAGTAACAAAAATGTCATCGTTTTCATAATTATTCAAAAATTTCAGTAAGTCCAAGGAACTATCATCACACATGTTGCTTATCATACTAATTTATCATAGCTTTGTAATCGCGAAAGTGAAATGTAAAGAAACTTGAAGGAAGAAGAAAAAACGCTTTGACTGGGCCTTTGCAACCTGTTGAGAAATAATTTAAAATTTATATATTCATGTGTTAATTTCTTTAAATATTCATGTAAGATTTTTTGACTATTCATAAGTGTTTTCAACTTGGGCCTTAAGCCTACAGAAAAATCTTGTTTGCGCTTTTACTTTCGTACGGGCTTTACCCCTTTTGTGTAAGCGAAGAAGCGAGGACGCTGGCTACGTCACCAAAAACCCAGCGCTCCTCTCGTTTTCGTACCACTGGTGGCCAGAGTGGAAATATTTGAGATTTTTTGTATAAAAGGGCCAAAAACCCTTTATTAGTTGCTCTTTCTCCTTTTTGCGACCTGGAATGCGGACCACGGAACTTTCTCTCCTTACCGTGACTATGCCCCACGTGGGCCCCTTTAGAGAAAGTTCCCCAGTTAGAGCCACGCCACTCTGGACCATCTTTGAGTAGATAAGTTTTGTTTTGTTTTCTTTTGTTTTATTTTATGACTTAGTTGCAATTAAAGTTAAATCAGTTTTCCCATTTTTCATATTTAATTTAGTCAGTTTAGTTTTTATTTAAGACCTTCTTCACACGTAGATTCAAAATCGAACCTAGAATACCTATTTTTCAGTCGGTAGGCATTCTTTTATAGCTCTCCCAAATCAGCCGAGAATTAATTCACTTTAGTTCTCCCATCTTTGAACATTCCGGCACATTTTATGGTGCCGAAACCCGGTAGTATCGCAGGCCGATTCGACGGCGTCCGAAAGATTCGAGGAGCCGACCGGCGGGGAGATAGCCCGTGGACGAATCGAACGCGAGCCGACCTTTAATGGTGGAGAGAGACAAGGCGAAAGGCCAGCTAGGTGGGCCCCATCAGTCAGGCTACCAAAATTAGAAATTAAACGATTTTCCGGGGACATTATGGAATGGCAGAATTTTTGGAGCGTGTATGAGACAACGATCCACCTTAACCCACAATTAGATAACATTGAGAAGTTCAGTTATCTCAAATCGTACTTAGAAGGCGAAGCTGCCCTATCTATTAAAGGACTAACAAATACGGTACCAAATTACGAGACAGCCATTAGGAATTTGAAAAACCGTTACGGGCAGGAAGACGTAATCATCGATAACCACATGTACAATTTAATAAATTTAACACCAGTTAGGAAGGCACATGATGTAAGCGCCCTTAGAAAACTACACGACACTTGTGAAATCGAAATACGTAGTTTAGAGTCAGTTGGAATCGCGCTAGATACCTTCGGTGCCCTTTTATGCCCAGTTTTGATAAAGCTAGTCCCAAAAGAAACGGCATTGATGTTTACGAGAATGATAGGACCTCAAAACAAGTGGACGGCACGTGACTTTTTAAATTTCCTCAGCCGAGAAATAGCCAGTATGGAAAGAGCTTTCACGTCCCAAACAACCACGATGGCAAACGAACGAGCCGCCCCAGATAGGTTTAGCTCAAGATCGGGGTTCGCGAGAGAACCGAAGCACCCCTCAACCGCGGCAGCCCTAAACACGGTCGTTTCGGATAGAATATGCATCTTTTGCGAAAAATCCTCCCATAGCACGAATGAATGCAAACATTTTACCCCCGAGGAAAGAAGAGACATTATTCAAAGAAAAAGAAGATGCTTCATTTGTTTACGCGAGCATCACCGGGCTAAGTTCTGTAGAGCCAGAATAAAGAACTGTAAAAAGTGTAACAAAAGACACCACCACACGTTGTGTTTTGAAGGCCAAGAAAATAGCGGTAGCTTAGCGAGAGAGAGGGCGCGCGAAGAAACAAGTCGAGAGAATCCCCCACCCCCACCTGTAGAAAATACGGCAGCATTGTCAACAATAACGCACGAAAACCAGAGAGGGGAAATATTCTTGAAAACCGCTCAAGCTTTAGTGAAAGGAGGGGGGAGTAACCGTTACCGTTGCCTCTTAGACGGGGCGAGCCATCGCACCTTTATCAACGCTGAACTCTCGAGAAAATTACAGCTGCCAGTAGTAGGCGAAGAAACCCTCGAAATATTCCCCTTTGAGAGCGAGACTCCCATTTATTCGACTAGAAGAAAGATTCAAGTAGATATGATCAGCATTCACGACCCGAAGGTCACCGTTAGAGTCATCGCATTAGAAACCCCCGAGGTCAATGGCGCCGTATTCGCAGTTCCTAGCCAGATAATAGCGAAAGAAATGAATAGGAGAGGTTTACTCATGGCAGATGACCCCAAAGTTAATGAAGAAATTAGATACAGGTCTTTAATTGGCATCATGATTGGGGCAGACTACTTTTGGGAAGTCGTAACAGGCAGAACAGAAATGCTAGGAAAATCTTTAGCCGCTATGGAAACTCGACTGGGTTGGGTGGTACACGGAAGAACCGCTACACGAGGTCCCGCCACTGTTAGCGTTAACTCAGTAGCAGTAATGTTAGCCACAGTTCCGGAATTAGACCCAGTATCAGAGCAATTACAAAGTTTTTGGGATATTGAAACCCTAGGGATTAATGACTCGAGAAAAGAGTCCCTTTCTGAGAATGAAGTACTAGAGCAATTAGAATCCATGATAGAATTCCATGACGGGCGATATAAGGTAGGGTTCCCATGGAACGAGAAAAAATCTGAATTAGGGGACAACCTAGCTAACGCCAAGACTAGAACAATGAGACTGCTATCTAAGTTAGAACAAGAACCACTTCTGTTAAACGAATATAACAAAGTTATTAAAGACCAACTGCAAGAAGGCGTCATAGAGCTCGTGCCAGAGAACGAAGTTAGAGACACATGAAAGGCTTATTTTTACCTCCCCCACCGTCACATTCTACGAGAATCAAGTTCGACCCCCCTTAGAGTAGTACACGATGCGTCGTCGCACCCAGCTGGGCGACCATCCCTTAACGATTGCATGGAGTCAGGGCCGAATTTGAACGCGGAAATTATAGACATTCTCCTTCGCTTCAGAGAAAAAGAGATCGCGTTTACAGCCGATATACAAAAGGCTTTTCTGCAAATCGCGCTAAAAGAAGAAGATCAAGACTGCGTTCGGTTCTTATGGATAAATGTTAACGAAGTAGAAACGCCATTCAAACTCCGTACCTACCGGATTAAACGAGTCCCTTTCGGGGTAACCGCGAGCCCCTGCCTATTGGCGTTCACCGTAAGACACCACGTCAAAAAATATGAAGAAGCCAAGCCAGAAGTCAAGCGATTGATAGACCAACAGCTGTATGTTGACGATCTATTGGGAGGCGAAGATGACGTAGAGAAAGCACTCGAGTTATCGAAAAGCACAGCGGATGTCCTGCTAGAGGGAGGGATGCACCTCCGAAAATGGAACACTAATTCTGTTGAATTAAGGGAATTATGGCAGCAGAATGGCTTACAGCAGCAAAACTTGGAGAACGACACCCCTCTGAAGATTTTGGGGATGTCTTGGGACGCTGGTAAAGACCTCCTTAATTATGATTCACAGCCACTTTTGCAGTATTTTAGCAGTCCCACAATGACCAAGAGGGGACTCATCCAGGCCGTAGCGAGGATCTATGACCCCTTGGGTCTACTCGCCCCTTACACAATACGAGGCAAGATGATGTTCCAAGTACTGTGGGAACGAGGATTAACATGGGACGACGAGCTTCCTCAAGACCTGGCCTCCCAATTTGACAGTTGGTGTGAAGAATTGACGGACATAAAAGAATTGAAGATTCCGCGTTTCTACTACAGAGAAGCCAGCACCAAGGAGATCATCTCAAGACAACTGCACATTTTCGTAGATGCTAGCGAGAAAGCGTACGCCGCTACCGTTTACCTACGTTACGAAGATTCCGCGGGGAAAGTTACCACGTGCCTCGTCACCTCTAAAACCCGAGTCGCACCCATTAAGAAGTTAACCATCCCTCGCCTGGAACTCATGGCCGCCGTCATTGGTGCACGTTTAGTCACCCACGTAAGCAAAACACTTACTAATAAGCCCACTAGCATACATCTTTGGTCCGACTCGACCATCACGTTGCAATGGATCAAGGGATCCGCCTCTAGATGGAAGCCGTTTGTCAGCAACCGCGTCCGAGAAATTCAAGAGCTGACAGACCCGCAATTATGGAAGCATTGCAGGGGAGACACCAATCCGGCGGACCTCCCTTCCAGAGGTATCAAGATGAGGGAGCTGGTAGAAAGCAAGCTATGGTGGTTTGGACCCCCATGGCTCCGTCAAGAGTATCAAAATCAGGCCGAGCCCCTAGACTTAAGAGAAACCCCAAGCGAGGCCCTGGAGGAAGAGAGGAGAAGCGTCTCGAAAGATGCCATTGCCATACTAGTAGCTAGTGAGGGAACAGAAGATACACTCTTGGACCTTAACCGATTCAGCAATCACTCAAGGTTGAATCGTACAGTTGCATGGGTTCACCGTTTCATCCATAACTGCAGAAACCCTCAGAACCGTAAGAAAGGCGAACTGTCAGCAACACAAGCAGAGCACACCCTCATCAAGAACGCCCAAGGGAATAGTTTTCCCGAAGAAGTGGCTTCCCTTAAAAAGGGTGACAGAATATCAGTTATTTCGAAAATCTACACGTTAAGCCCCTTTTTAGATCCGTACGGATTACTTCGCATAGGCGGACGATTAGACCAAACCAAATTCTCATACGAGGAGAAGCATCCCTGGCTTCTGTCATCGAAACATCAACTGTCAGAACTCATCGTTCGAGGAGCCCACAACCGAATCATGCACGGAGGCGCAAACGAAACAATAGTAGAGGTACGAGAACGTTTTTGGATACCGAAGGCCCGTCAGTTGGTAAAGAAAACTATTAACAATTGTTACAAGTGCAAGAGATTTCGCGCCAAACCCTCGGTAGCAACCATGGCTTCTCTTCCGGCAGACCGTGTCACGAGAACACCGCCCTTCGAAACGTGCGGATTAGATTACGCGGGTCCGCTATATACCAAGTCGGGAGCGAAAAGTTATATAGCCCTTTTTACGTGCGCGGTAACCCGCGCAGTTCATCTAGAGTTAGTTTCAGATTTAACTACCGAGAACTTTTTATTAGCATTTAGACGTTTTATTTCGCGTCGCGGAATCGTGCGCCACGTGTTTTCTGACAACGCGAAAACATTCAAGCGCGCCAATGAAGATTTAAAAATTCTCGCGAAGACGGTCAGAAGTCCAGAAGTACAAAATTTCGCGGCGGCGCATAGGATAAAATGGACTTTCATAACGGAGCGAGCCCCCTGGGTAGGAGGCTTTTGGGAACGTATGGTTAAATCGACGAAAAACGCGCTACGCAAAGTGCTCGGTACATCGCGTCTGACATACGAGGAAATAGAAACCGTTTTAACCGAAGCGGAAGCCATAGTCAATTCGCGACCGCTGTCATTTGTCTATAATGAAGCCGATGAGCCCGCGCCGCTTACGCCAGCGCACTTTCTAGTTGGAGGAAGGTTGACGTCTTTGCCTTCGCAATCGTTTCCAACTAGCGTAATCCAACCATCTACGAGAAAAGATCTGACGAAACGCCTTAAGTACCGCCAGACCTTATTGGATCAATTTTGGAGACGATGGAAGGCCGATTACCTTTTGGACCTTCGGTCAGCGCACCACCAAACCAAGGACAGACCAACGAGAACCCTAAAAGATGGAGATGTTGTTCTCATAGAGGAACCTCGCACGCCCAGGCTTCTATGGAAGCTAGCAAGAGTAAAGGAAGCCCAGATGGGTCGGGACGGCCAAGTAAGATCCTGTCTACTTAAATTACCAGATGGAACAGAGATGCGCAGACCGATCAAGCTTCTATATTTTCTTGAACTCGACGAACATTAATAATTAAGTACTCTAATGAACATTTTAATTTTGAACTAAACTAGTTCAAGGCGGGGAGTTTGTGTTGAGAAATAATTTAAAATTTATATATTCATGTGTTAATTTCTTTAAATATTCATGTAAGATTTTTTGACTATTCATAAGTGTTTTCAACTTGGGCCTTAAGCCTACAGAAAAATCTTGTTTGCGCTTTTACTTTCGTACGGGCTTTACCCCTTTTGTGTAAGCGAAGAAGCGAGGACGCTGGCTACGTCACCAAAAACCCAGCGCTCCTCTCGTTTTCGTACCACTGGTGGCCAGAGTGGAAATATTTGAGATTTTTTGTATAAAAGGGCCAAAAACCCTTTATTAGTTGCTCTTTCTCCTTTTTGCGACCTGGAATGCGGACCACGGAACTTTCTCTCCTTACCGTGACTATGCCCCACGTGGGCCCCTTTAGAGAAAGTTCCCCAGTTAGAGCCACGCCACTCTGGACCATCTTTGAGTAGATAAGTTTTGTTTTGTTTTCTTTTGTTTTATTTTATGACTTAGTTGCAATTAAAGTTAAATCAGTTTTCCCATTTTTCATATTTAATTTAGTCAGTTTAGTTTTTATTTAAGACCTTCTTCACACGTAGATTCAAAATCGAACCTAGAATACCTATTTTTCAGTCGGTAGGCATTCTTTTATAGCTCTCCCAAATCAGCCGAGAATTAATTCACTTTAGTTCTCCCATCTTTGAACATTCCGGCACACAACCTTAAGCAGCCGATGAAACTTCTTCCACTTTTGGTAACAAACCCACTCATGTACCTTGTGTATAACTACTCCTACCACAGATGGGGGTCAGTACACGGAGGGGTTTATTATTTTTCATGTTGAGTGCTTACGACCAAGTGCTAAACTTTATGGTTGGTCTATATTTTTGACAATATCAAATTTACTGTTCTTCAGTAGGTTTTCCCCTCTTCTAACATGGCTTCTTTCCATACTCTTCCTTTTGGAGATGTTAGAGATTCTTTTTTTATTTGTGGATCTAACTCCGTAAAAGTTTCGTTTTCCATTGTGTTGTTAGCAACCATCTCATAGTCTTCCGGATCTGGTAGTGGTTTCTGATTGTACTTCATTTTCATTCCTTTCACCAAGTGTTTCTTCTTCACTGCTTTCATCATCAACACTGTCTTCATTTCTTTCAACCACATTCTCGTCTTAAATGTTATCTACATCATTGGTTTCTGATTCTGCGACTTCTTAAGATACGCCTGGTTATACAGTCTGTCTATTCGGTACAATCCTCATCACTCGCCAAATGTTGTCGTCTAATGGTGCTAGCTTCTTTTCTAATTCAGCTCGCTTGTTTTTCATTTGGAGTAAGTTTTCTTCAAATTGGATATCTCTACTTATAAACAAGTTTCCGTTTCGGTATCAGTCCCCCTTCCCCGTGGTTTTATCGTAAAATGTCACGTCGTATACCCATGCCTCAATCTTTTTTACAATTTTGTACCTTCTTTTATTAGCGTATCAGATCTCATTGACTACCCATGCGCCCTTAAGTTTTCTTTCGGACAGTTCATGGGTACATTCTCCTTGGTTTTTAGTTTTACAACACATAAAACATAGCGTGAAAACGAATTTAAAAATGGCCATTAACGGCAAAACAGAGAGGGGGAAACCACTAAGAAAATTTTGTACACCTGATTTCAGATTTCAAATGACTTCAATTGAACTTTCAAAGACTTCACTAACTGTATTTGATTTCAGATAACTTCAATACAATTTATAAAGACTTCAAGTGACTTCAATACAATTTATAAAGACTTCAAGTGACTTCAATACAATTTATAAAGACTTCAAGTGACTTCAATATAATTTATAGACTTCAAGTGACTTCATTACATTTTATAGACTTCAAGTGACTTCAATAGAATTTGTAAAGACTTCTAGTGACTTCAACATAATTTAAAGACTTCAAGTGACTTCAATAGAATTTATAGACTAAAGCCGATTTCTATTTTTTTCTCAAGACTTCATTAAATTGTAATAATTAAAAAATATCTATGTACTTCGCTATTAAGTACTAAGGTGCAGAGCAACCGAAAGCAATTATCTGTGCAGAATTATATGGCGCAGATACAAGCCCGGATAGTATACTGATCCATTTGATCGTCGCTTATGTCTCAAGAATTCTAAGACGTTTGACGCGGGAAAATATGATCACGTGATCGGCCGCTATTTACGGAAAGAGGTTTTTGTCGTGGCATAGCTAACTCAATCACGCCAGTGAGCGCTTTGGCAGTAGTTTTTGCAAGGGGTCGATCATTCATGAAATCCCGTACGCTACCCGCGAAATCCAACTTAAGAAATCTCATAAAAAATCCGAAATCAATAAAGAAATAACAAAACAGTAAAGAAATCACAAAATCAGTAGAGAAATCACAAAATCAGTAAAGATACCACAAAATCAACAAAGAAATCACAAAATCAGTAACGAAATCGCGAAATCCATTACAAAATTCACGAAATCCAAACTCAAAAGAAATCACAAAATCCAACAAAATCAATTGAAATATCCAAAATCTGCCGAAATCATGGAAAAAATCCGAAGAAATCACGGGAAAAATTGCAAAATCCGTTGGTTTTTATCGAATTTTGAAATCAAACAAAATCCGACGAAATGAAACGAAATCCGAAGAAATCAAATTGGATTTCGAAATCCCGTACACTTTTTCCAAAACGTCCGACCCCTCTGGTTTTTGAAACTGATTATCGTCTGATTCATACTCGAATTCATAGTTCAGAGAACTAGAAGCCACAATTTTTAAATTGGCTGCTTGTATGCTGTATTTTGAAGGTTCCCAATTTAGTTAAATAGTAGTTTAAATTAAGCCAATTAAACTTCGCCACAAACAAAAATATATCGTTTTTACGAATATTCTTTGAAAACGGAATGATAAGCAGCCGACAATAAGTCCAAAAAGGAAAAAATCCTGGGGAAGAGTGTCTGGCACAAGAGTCTGGTAGCATTGCACCTCCGAAAACGGCCGAAAATTGAGGGATCAAGACCAGCCCCCCCCCTCTTTGACTGGAAAATTTATAGGACATTGTCCACTGTAGTGTGCAGAAATAGTATCACATCTCCATAGTCAAGCTATCAAAACTTCCAAAATTTTATTGGTCAAACTGTCCAGTGACCCCCTTAGTTTTTAACAAAATTATGGCACATTTTAAAATTCCAGTGTCCTGTGCTTATTTCCGGCCCTGATCAAGACTATTGAAAATAAAATTTGAAGAAAAGGAAATTTCCACTTATGAAAGACGGAATTTCAATAGACTTCAAGGGATTTTTCTAGCACTTCATTTGACTTCAAGAGATTTCCAACGGACTTCGTATGACTTCTAAGAGACTTAAAGAGATTTCCGAGAGACTTCAAGAGATTTCCAAGAGACTTCAAGAGATTTCAAAAGGATTTTGTATGACTTCAAGAGACTTCCGAGAGACTTTGAATGACTTCAAGCAATTTCCAAGGGACTTCGCATGACTTCAAGCGATTTCCAAGGGACTTCGCATGACTTCAATTGATTCTCTAGGGACTTCCTAAGACTTCCGAGATTTCAACGAAACTTTGCGACTTATAGAGACTTCAAAAACAATTTATGGACTTCAATTGTGATTTCAAAAATTTTGTACACCTGATTTCACAAGTGGTTTCCCCCTCGCAAAACAGGATGGAATGGGTTTGTAAGGAGAAATATTTTGCAATTTCAGTAGCCTTTCAAACTCTAAAATATCCGAAATGTTATTCTAAGAGAACGGTCCCGACAACGATAAAAAGCCAAAACGTATCATAAATTATTTTATCTGATAATTCAAATTTTTCTGATGAAATCACCTTAAGACTAGCATCAACTAGAGCAGTAAAACTTAAGTCCCCTTTGTAATAGAAAGAGCCTGAATTCGTAGTCGAATAAATTGTCACGTGCTTTCCATCTACAGCTCCTATGCAGCGCGGATGCTGCCGTGGCGAAAGTGGGTGCTGGCTAACCGATGGCAGGCGGATAGGATGATGGCTATCCGGTGGCAGGCGGAGTGGGTGCTGGCGATTCGGTAGCAGGCGAAATGGATGCTGCCGATCCGGTGGCAGGCGAAATGGTTGCTGGTGGTCCGGTGGCAGGCAAAATGGGTGCTGGCGGTCCGGTGGCAGGCGAAGTGGGTGCTGGCGATCCGGTAGCAGGCGAAGTGGGTGTTGCTTGAGTCTCCTTTTTGCCTTGCGCCGTTTCTCGCTGCCGCATGTCTTTTTTTGCTTGTTCAGCTATAGTTTTAAGGATCAACTCAACTAGAGCAGTAAAACTAAAGTCCGCTTTGTAATAGAAAGAAGCTGAATTCGTAGTCGGATAAATTGTCACATGCTTTCCATCTAAAGCTCCTATTGCAGCGCGGATGTTGCCGTGGCGAAAGTGGGTGCTGGCTATCCGGTGGCAGGCGAATCGGGTGCTGGCTATCAGGTGGCAGGCGAAGTGGGTGCTGGCTATACGGTGGCAGGCGAATAGGGTGCTGGCGATCCGGTGGCAGAGAAATGGGTGCTGGCGATTCGGTGGCAGGTGAATGGGTGCTGGCGATCCGGTGGCACGCGAAATGTGTGCTGGCGATCCGGTGGCACGCGAAATGTGTGCTGGCGATCCGGTGGCACGCGAAATGTGTACTGGCGATCCGGTGGCACGCGAAATGTGTACTGGCGATCCGGTGGCACGCGAAATGTGTGCTGGCGATCCGGTGGCACGCGAAATGTGTGCTGGCAATCCGGTTGCAGGCTAAATGGGTGCTGGCGATCCGGTGGCAGGTGTTTGCTTGAGTCTCCTTTTTGCCTCGCGCCGTTTCCCGCTGCCTCATCTCTTTTTTACTTTTCGCGCTCTTTAGAGCTGAAAAGTATTGTTCCGACCTCTGTTGGCTGGACGGCTGGCTAGATATGGTGTAACCGCATAATAAGTTTCGTCATAAATAAACTTTTTGAATTTCAAATTTCCCGCGAATTTTCGACTCGAAATTCATCCGTAGTTCACGTTACACCTCATAGGTGGCGTAACGTATTTAATTTCAATTGAAATTATTTTTCTGTCGGTGCCGGGCCTCGAACCTGCGATGTCCCAATCCATACGAGACGTCAGTGAAGACGCCCGCCCGCGCGCTCTACCACGAACCCACGCATGCTTGTAATATAGAGCGAGATAAATTATAGTCAAGAGAAGGGAAAGGTAGAACGATATGGACCCCCCACCCCCACCTCCCCGTTCCAAAGCTCGTTTGTTCCACCGCTCGTATGTTCCAAAGACCGTTTGTTCCACCGCTCGTTTGTTCCAAAATATAGTAGGAAAAGATAGAATTATAGTCGGAAATACGCCCAAAACTGTATTTGCGTGGAAAAAGTGTATTTGCCTGGAAAAAGTGTATTTGCGTGGAAAAAGTGTATTTGCGTGGAAAAAGTGTATTTGCCTGGAAAAAGTATATTTGCCTGGAAAAAGTGTATTTGCCTGGAAAAAGTGTATTTGCGTGGAAAAAGTGTATTTGCCTGGAAAAAGTGTATTTGCCTGGAAAAAGTGTATTTGCCTGGAAAAAGTGTATTTGCCTAAAAAAAGTGTATTTGCCTGGAAAAAGCGTATTTGCCTGGAAAAAGCGTATTTGCCTGGAAAAAGCGTATTTGCCTGGAAAAAGTGTATTTGCCTGGAAAAAGTGTATTTGCCTGGAAAAAGTGTATATGCCTGGAAAAAGTGTATTTGCCTGGAAAAAGTGTATTTGCCTGGAAAAAGTGTATTTGCCTGGAAATAAAAAGTGTATTTGCCTGGAAAAAGTGTATTTGCCTGGAAAAAGTGTATTTGCCTGGAAAAAGTGTATTTGCCTGGAAAAAGTGTATTTGTCTGGACACGAACCTTCTAGATAGACGGTTCCTGGTCTGGAAAGAGTGTATTTGCCTGGAAAAAGTGTATTTGTCTGGAAAAAGTGTATTTGCCTGGAAAAAGTGTATTTGTCTGGACACGAACCTTCTAGATAGACGGTTCCTGGTCTGGAAAAAGTGTATTTGTCTGAAAAAACTGTGCATGACTGGTAACAAACTCCATCTAGCGATTAAAATACTAATCTGTTAAGAATTTAAGATTAAGAAGAACATCGACGAAACGATCCTTGCCAGGAAATGGAATCATGATTGACGTGACCGAAATTAATGTTCAAAGTAATCAAATGTGATTTTTTTAGAAAGGGAAATTGTGAAAGTTTTTTATATTTATATAGGCCAATAAGATAATTTTAATTTAAGCGACCCCACCTTAGTTAGTAACATCAATCGAAAAGAAGGGTGATCCAGACTTGGCTGTTAACTACAGTGTGACCTTAGCAGGGCTGTTTTAGTCAGTTTATTTATTAATACTATTAGCTGATAAAATATAGTATACATTTAATTTTTTTTTATTTATTGTAAACTACAAAAAGCAAGCTCAAACACTGTTCTAACTCTAATAAAACAGCCACGAAACTGTTGCTATTATGTGGGCTAAAACAGAATCAATGAACTACATTTTGCCAATACCAACAAAGAAATAAATAAAGATAAAACTTTTTCCATCGGAAAATTTGGAGGGCTCAGAATGGTTACTCAATTACTTGCACAGCCAAGTCACCATGTAGGTTCTCATGAGGAACAAGCGTAGACGTTTCTTTTCCCCCAGTAGGTGGAAGTCCAGCTCAATTTTCAAAAATAAATGTGTTAGCCAGGTCAAAGGCAACAATCGCGCACTAAACAGAATTAAACTATTCAGCAAATTACAAATTTATTTATTTATTGTTGGTACATAAAGTCAGAAATTGACTTATGGAGACTGCCTTGTACTATAATAATTCTCTTGATTCAGAGATTAACTGAAATTTAGTATCTTTGTAAATTTTGAATTAATTTTAGCAAAACCACATTTATTTTAGATATTAAAATTTAATCATCACTTAATAGTTGTTCATTGAAAACTCAATATTTTAAAGATAGAATTGTCCTTTAAAAGATACTCGTTCTTACCTTGTTAATCTAATGAATTTCAATATTTTTGTTAAAAATTAGGAACTATCACAACCCATGAGCCATTAGAAATGAGGTGATAAACCAACCAGCCTAGATTTCCAGTCTTGCACCACAGACCTGCTTGCTCAATGAAAAGAATCTCGCCAACAAGCAAGACCTTGCACCTTCCCAGAACAGTCTCAGAGTCAGACAGCCTCGGAAATAGCATAGGCTTCCTATTTCTTGGAAACAGCTGGAATAAGAATTTAAATTTGAGATATGGGGTCCTTGGTCTTAAGGACCAGTTAATTATCTTTTTATATTAAGATCATAGGGCACAGGTCCCATGGACCAATTTAATATATAATATAATATTTAATAATTGATTGAAGGGGGTCACTTCAATCACCAGACCAGTTGTGGAAAAGGCTTATTTCCAAGATTGATGTCCAAATCCAATGGAAATGCTTTTGATATGCTATATCTAATATCCCTGGCTATATCAAAGTGTAGGGTTGTACAGGTAATAGTGAACTCTTTTTACACCTGAAACTTTCAGGATATGCAATATGATATTTTAGACACAATTCAATGTTTTCAGCTTTTAACTTTTGAAAATTTTACACAATATTCTATTTCCCAAACCCCTTAGAGGACCTCAGGACCCCAAATGTGAACACCCTGACCCTAATTATTGCATGCCCTAGCTCGTCAATAAATACGGAACAAAAAAAGGACACAAATGTGAACACCAATGAAAATCAAAGGCGAAGAAAAAAAAGATACCAATACATAAGCCTAGGGTCTAAATTCTTGATTTTTTCTTTTTCAATAAGGAACTAGGGCTTTCTAGCCATAACAGCTCCATTTGGTAGGGAAATCTGGATAAAAGTTTACACATATTTGATAAGTGTAAATAGTATATTGTTTAAAACATTACCAGAAGTAAATTTACTTCGGATTTTAATTAACCTTTAAACGTCGTATTCACATTTTCGATTTTTACTTGGTTTTTAGCAATTCTATTTTTAAAATTCCTAATTGAAACCAAAGATTTTAACATCAATTTTATAGCATAGAACTTGATCTATCTAATGGTTAAGTTTGTCATCGTAGGATTATTGTAACTCATGCTAAAACTTATTCTCCTTGATATATAAAGCAAAACTAGCTACTTTAAAAACTCTCTAACTCAGGACTCCACTAGGTCTACTTTCTGGAGGGTAATTAAGCTGCATATAAGTCATAAGTAGGATAAATTAATTACTTGTCTTAAGATAGGAACTGATACTATTGATTCTCCCAGAGATATAGTAAATGTACTAAATAAATATTATATAAATGTGGCTAGCGACCTACTAGAAAAAAATGACCTAGTGCCGGCTACCCTCCCTGTTTTACCTAAATCAGTTCAATCAAATGCAGAGGATAAATGTAAACTGCTCTCAACTTTCCCGCCTGTTACTGAAAATGAAATATTTAATATGCTGAAACAATTGAAAATAAATAAGGCTAGTGGAATAGAGGATTTTGGTCCGGTAATATATAAGGGCCTAGCAGCGATAATTGCTAGACCATTAACCACTATTATAAACATGAGCGTGTTCCCTCCACAATGGAAAACTGCGAAAATTATCCCAGCTTTTAAATCTGGAGATAAAAGAATACCCAAAAACTATAGACCGATCTCTATTCTGCCGACCTTATCTCTTATATGCGAAAAACTAGTGTATAAATCGGTATACCACCACCACCAGGAGAATAATAACGCTTTATATCAATACCAAAGTGGATTCAGATCAGGCCACTCTACTATAACCTGTATCTTTGACCTCTACGAAACCATCTTAAAAATTCTGAATAATGGACTATATGCCAAGCTAGTTTTTATTGACATGTCAAAGGCATTTGACACTGTTCAACATTACTTACTACTATCTGATCTTGAGCAGCAGGGTATAAGTGATATTGCCTTGAACTGGTTAACTACCTACCTTGCAGCACGAGGGCAGATAGTATATCATAATGGCCATTACTCTGATAAGCTGGTCATTAAACATGGTGTACCTCAGGGTAGCGTTATGGGCCCGCTACTTTTTAACATATATACGACAGATATTCATGACTCTTTAAAAGGATCAGTTTCCAAAGAATATGCGAACGTTTGATATACCAAACGAAATCCCTGACTTTTTAGGAAAAACTTTTAAATCCCTGACTTATTCCCCTATTTTCCATATCCCTGACTTATCCAGGATATCCAGGTTCAGTACGAACCCTGTTGTGATATTTTTTAAGACCTGAATTCTGGTTTAACTATTGGGGTGGTTAAAATCTCGCGCAAATTTCAAAATTACTAATAGAGTGCTGTCAGTTGTGACGTCAGATCCAAGGTTAAACGTCACGAGTCTGCCTTTAGCAATGGGCGGCCATGACAGTTACCTTTTTTTCTTTATGGGAAAACAGCATGGGTGACGTCACACCGACGCTTCTGACAGCACTCTATAAATAGGATTTTTGACTTTAGCCAAAATTTAATATTTTAAAGGGCCTCTGCGGGCCCTGAACTGGTCTGTAGGACCTTTGATACTAGACTATAATTATAACTGCAATTAAAGTGGACATTTCTCCAGAGCCATCGCCCAATTTCTCCCTGATTTAGTCGGGGTGGTGGAGGGCAGCCAGCATTATTGTAATAAAACACAATCATAACAAGAAGTACGAACCTTTTCTGCAAACAGAATACCGAGCTTTGTATAAACCATGAACCTATTTAGTTCTTGGTTTTTTAAAACTGAAGAATCCAATACAAGTACAAATGTCCAAAGAGTCAGGGCTATAGTTAAAGCATTAGTCCAGACAAATGACTATTCTGGTTCAACAAACTGACCAGCAAGAAAAAAGTATTCAGTTTCCCATTTCTTATATCATTTTATCAGGGTTCGTACGAAATTTTTACATTGAACATCCTTGACTTTTCCAGGTTATCCCTGACCATTTTAAGGTGCTTACCAGAACCCACTTCAACACACCTGTCTCATATTTAGCATTTCTCGAAGCATGGTTTGATATACCAAACGAAATCCCTGACATATCCCTGACTTTTTAGGAAAAACGTTTAAATCCCTGACGTATCCCTGACTTTTTCCTCTAATTTTCATATCCTTGACTTATCCAGGTTCCGTACGAACCCTGTTTATGATTGGGACAGGGTTGCCACGGAATTTTTAGAAATAAATTCTCTTCCCTTTTTCCGAGATTTTCCCTAACCTCTTTAGGCCGAAAGTGTAAATGCTTACAGCACGTTTAAAGTGCTTATAGGGAGCTAACAACCGGCTAAGGGGAAGAGTTAGTCTGACGTCACGAAGGCCCTCTCTGGTTGGAATTTTTGCGGGTAGAATACTGTTTCCAACCATTAGGGGGATGAAAATCCAGTAAGAGATAGAAGGGTGTGACGTTTCAGGATCAGAATTGTTAGCTCCCTATTTGCTATAATTAAATAAACTCTTTACATTAGGTTTTATAATGTATTTTTCACCAAAATGATAAAGAACAGGGTTCGTACGTAATTTTTACATTGAAAATCCCTGACTTTTCCATGTTATCACTGACCAAATTTTTGCAATATCCCTGACCATTTTAAGGTATTTACCAGAGCCCACTTTTCACCCCTGGCTTATATTTAGCATTGCTCGAAGCATGGTTTGACATACCAAACGAAATCCCTGACTTTTTTAGGGAATTTTATTAAATCCCTGACTTATCCTCCTATTTTCCATATCCCTGACTTTTCCAGGTTCTGTACGAACCATGAAGAAACATTTTAACTATAAATGACAGGCTAAGAGATTTTTTTAAAGGCAATTCTAGACATTTTTAAGGATTGCTCTAGAGTTTTCCGTGTTAAGAGAGGATGAGGAGAAACTTTCATTGTTCTTTCAATAAAGACTTATCCCCAGAAATTGTACCCACTAAAATCAAATTCCCTGACTCTGCTGAAGTTTTTAAAATAACCGGATTTTTCCAGGCTTTCCCTGACCCGTGGCAACCCTGGGGGAAACCAGACCAAGCATTTCACCCGGTAGTTTGCCCCCTCATTCTTGCAGAGAGCTGTAAGGCTTAGTTAAGATTTAATTTTCATCTGATAAGCTAGGTGATAAGTACAGTGCTTAACCTTACACTGGCTTTGTAAGGTCCAGAAGAGATTTGAATTGAACCTGTAAATATAGACTTATCTCTAGGAAAATTAATTTTGATTAAGTAACCTAGCTTTGTAAGGACCAGTGGAGATTTGAATTGAACCTGTAAATATAGACTTATCTCTAGGAAAATTAATTTTGAATAAATAACCTACTTTTGTAAAGTCCAGTGGGGAACTGGAGATTTGAATTGAACCTGTAAATATGGACTTATCTCTAGGAAAATTAATTTTGAATAAATAACCTACTTTTGTAAAGTCCAGTGGGGAACTGGAGATTTGAATTGAACCTGTAAATATGGACTTATCTCTAGGAAAATTAATTTTGAATAAATAACCTACTTTTGTAAAGTCCAGTGGGGAACTGGAGATTTGAATTGAACCTGTAAATATGGACTTATCTCTAGGAAAATTAATTTTGATTAAGTAACCTACTTTTATTGATAGTGTTTCAACATCCATTGAAAATTTGAATTTTAACTTGAAAGTATCCACTATCCCCAGTTAATTAGTAACCTGTCTTCGTGAAAGCTGAATTAAATGATCCCAATGTGCAAACGTTATTTCTTGAAATGGTCTGACTTGCTCAAGCCCAACCGACAAGGCGGGGTGAAAACGAAGAAATAGTGAATCGTCCGTGGACCGTTGCGGTCTCTCCGCTCTCGCGGATTTGAAATTTTAACCATACCGAATACTACCTCTCTATTGGCTGTAAATTGGCCATATGTCTAATCAGCGCTACTAGCGGATGCTCTGAAAACTACTCCCATAGAGTCTAGGTATATTTAAGCGGGTTTGCAGAATTTCCGTCAGATGGCGTGGCGTTCGAGCCACCTGGCTATGATTCTGCAAAACCTCTTAAGGTATGTTCCCATTTTCCCCAATCCCATAATACCCAAAAGGAATATTTCGCCCAAAAGATTTTTTGTCCCATTTCGCCCAAAAGATTTTTTGTCCTATTTCGCCCAAAAGATTTTTTCCCATTTCGCCCAAGCCCAGAAGTTGAGATTTAATTTTAGCCTATAGAAATAAAAAAGACCTAGAAAAAATTAGCCTTGGGTTGGGTTAGGCTAGGTTAGGTTAGGTTGGGTTGAGTTAGGTTAGGTTAGGTTGGGTTGAGTTAGGCTAGGTTAGGTTAGGTTGGGTTGAGTTAGGCTAGGTTAGGTTAGGTTGGGTTGAGTTAGGCTAGGTTAGGTTAGGTTAGGTTGGGTTGAGTTAGGCTAGGTGGGTGGGAAGCCTTCACATGAGCAGTTCCCTTATGAGCGGATTTCATATTAGCGGTCCTCATAACTACAGTTCTCTAAATAGCGGTTCCCGAAATGGCAGTTCACCCATTACAGCAATTACCGATACAGCAGTTCTCTAAAGAGCGGAAAACAGATATGCGAAAAACCATAGTTGTTTATTATGGTGTAATCTTGCCCAGCTGGGTTATATGAACTCAAAAAGAACTAGGTCAGATATGGATAATTTGGTTAGGTTGAAGTTGAATTTTTCAACTAAATAGTATTAGGTCAGGTTAGGTTAGGTTTTGTTTCGTTTGGTTAGACTTAGGTTAGTAATATTTTGGAAATGGTTTAACAATGTTACGCCTTTTCCAAAAAATTAATGTTTACAATTATCTTCTTCCGAAATAAAATAACCTTTCTCGAATTATAATATGCCTTTTCCAAAAAATTACTGGTTACAATTATCTTCTTCCGAAATATAATAACCTTTCTCGAATTATTATATGCCTTTTCCAAAATATTACTGTTGACAATTATCTTCTTCCGAAATATAATAACCTTTCTCGAATTATAATATGCCTTTTCCAAAATATTACTGTTGACAATTATCTTCTTCCGAAATAAAATGACCTTTCTCAAATTATAATATGCCTTTTCCAAAAAATAACTGTTTACAATTATCTTCTTCCGAAATCAAATAACCTTTCTCGAATTATTTTTCTATCCTGGTAAGAGAATTGTAAACTGATACAGCCTGAAGAATAGTACAATATTTAAGTGTACTTTTAAAAAAAATTCATAAATACGCGCCGAGTGGAAGGCATGGAAATTAATAGCCAATGTTTCTGTTTTGGGGGGAAAATATTTTGGGACAAATGGGATTGGGAGAAATGGGAATTGGGGAAACTGTTTTTGGGTGAAATGGGGGAGAATCCCTCTTAAATATACCTAGTCTCTATGGGAGTAGTTCTCAGACCATCTGCTAGTGGCGCTGATTAGACATTTGGCCAATTATACCTACAGTGCTGCTCCCGGTGGACGCTTCCTAAAGCGTCGCGACTCGCGAGTAACATAGGATGGGGTTAGACACTGGTTAGACATTTTTTCTTCATGTTTTTTTCATGTCTGCCAACTCCCTCCCCCCCCCCAACCAAAGTTCCAGACGGCGTGATATATGTCAACCCTAGTAGTTAGTAAACATATGGGGGTTTATAATTCTTCTCTACCTTTGCTAGCACTGTCATAATAAATGCCAACTGAACTTTAAAGGCAAAGAAATGTCTTCTAGAGAGGCGGTTTTTTTTCTTTTCAAACAGGTTTACAGGTTTACAGGTTTATTAGAGTGCCGTACAGGGTACACCCCTTTAGAACGGGGCGGCAAAGTACTAGCAGTGGCAGTGTAGTATATGACTCTATTGGAAAATAATATTAGGTGCCTATACTCGAAATTAATATAATTCAAAACACATTAATAGGCGTTAAAAACAGTTTAATTAATTTTAACCGCCATTTTTTGGTGGGATATTGTTAATTATATTGTAAATTGTAGGATAGAGTTATAATTGTGATTTTTAGACCGTTGGAACGGCTGGTATTGTTTTCACATTTAATGGCTTTAATTAGGCCCATATTAATTAAGCTGATATTGATTTTGGGGTAGTTTAGCTAAGGAATCGAATGGTGATTTGCAAATATAGTCAAAAATTTAGGAGGTGTAAAAAATATCACTGTACGACTTTGAAATCCTTTTTTTCGAATTCCAGACTATAAAATTATTCAGGAAAAATAATTTTCTTCTTAAATTACCTTAATTACGAGTTGTAATTAACGAAAAACGTGAAAAAAAATCCATCGAAACTTAACCTTGCAAACGTATGAAGCATAAACGGGTGTAACACTAGGATGAAAGCCGAAATCCAAGACAAGTTGTAGAACATTTAGTTTTTCGGTTATTTTCCGTTTCTGATTGTAATTAACTTAATTATTTAGATCAATACATGGAATCTGAATGTTCCGAACCTCCTGATTCCAGTGGTATTAATTTTAGGTCTCCACGACCAACCGTTAATTAATTATGTAATTAAACGCCCAAAAAGACAAGATATTTTTAATTTTCCGTCTTTCAAACATGTTTTTGGCATTAAAATAGCAATTAATTCAATTAAATTATGTGATTCTGACGTAAAAAACTGTAAAGAATCGAATGAAAGTGATCGCAAGACCATAGGCTAAGGAGTTGATTAGTTGTTCCACTAATTACGGCGAACCTCATTTATAAATTCAACCTAACTGAGAAGCGAGAGAAAAGGTTACAGTCTCTGGCCTCCCAGTGCATTTTTGGTATCAAGTGATGTTGATAATCTTTAATTAGAGCAAAAACCTTAATTATCTTAAGTTCTGACGGGAAACTTTTATTGGATATTGTCATGTGACCCAATATAAGTGTCATATTGAATAATCAGGTTGATGTCTTTAGAAACACGGCGAAATAGCTATTATTTAATTTCCTGATTTGAATTTGACTGATTTCGACAAAACTGATTTGAGTTCTACTTAAATTCACCCTGTTTCATCGATTTCTGATATTTTCTGAGGTACCAATTTTTTTCCCACCATTTTGGAGGACTTGAAAAATCTGATTCGCCTGATTCTGGTCCAACTACTAACTCTACCGTAACGCGGTTAATTGCATTGAATTCAGCGTTAAAAACTCTATAAATTGGCGTCAAGATATTTTCATATTTATTCATATAATTTGCATAATTCAATTTCCAGGTTTCTACGTTTGGTGGCCTATAGTTCAGAAACTGCTAGTCCTACGCTCTCGAAAGTAAAATGATCGGATTTACCATCCCTGAATTAATCTATTATAATTATCAATTAAATTTAATTAAAGGCGAAAATTGCGATTAAAGTCTATAAAAATCAAAACACTGTAGACTTTAGTTTGTGGACTTCTACCAAGCCAGCTCTAGTTTGGCGCTGATTGGACAGTTTAGTGTTACCATGGGGTGATGTTGAGAGGAAAGCAACGGGCGGCGTTGCCAGACATACTATAATTATAGTACAATTCGATAATTTTGAGAATTTTTTTTTGAAGCGTAAGATAATTTTGAATTTAGCGGGAAATCAATCTAGTCATCCCATAGGCACGATGTGAGAAACGCTTCGATACGTTATTTACCTATTTACTTCAGCACCCTCACATTGATTTCAGGCATATATTTTACTACTACTAAAGCCAAATACTAGCTAATTTAAGGTAGAATTCATAAACGTCGGACGCAACGCATTTAGTACAGGCGAAGGCAGGGCGTCGTGAGCAAACCTCCTGCCTTTTGAATATATAATTTACGTAAAGATAGGCCTGTGTAGCGAACATAGTAATTTTGGCTCCATGCCTTCGCATGTATTAGAGCTTATTGGGAAGTTAACTCGATAGACGAAAATTCACTTTTCTTTTCATTTTCCAATTGCTCAACCATAACAGTTTCACAGCTAATTTGTACTTTTCTGGAGATAATAGTCATTAAATGTATTAATTTACATAACTACTACGCGTATATTTCTTTGCAAGCTTAGGTGGTTCTCGTGCGTGAATACAGTGCCTCGTTAATTATCAACTTTGTTTCTTGTTTTTAAGCTATCCACTGTCCCTTTCCAGCGTTTTGAGTTTTAACTTCTCAATATTCACAGAAAAAAGTGGTTGTAAAGGGCACCCTACACGCTCAATAATTTGCGCAAAAAACATGGGGCCCGTTATTTAAGGTTTCAAAGTATAATTAAAACGTTATTCAGACTAATATTTGTGCAAAGTTCAAATATAATGCTACAATATGTTTTAGGAAATGGAAAATCATTTGCGGTAAATTTTGGACAATATTTGCGTAAAAAACTGAACATAATTATATATTGAATGAATTTTTATTGCTCAAAATGTTATTCAAAATACGAACAATATTTCGCATTCGAATAAATCTAAAGTCTGTGTATTTAACGATTTATATGTTATGTTTGGTCAGGAATATATAGACTTCCTGGTTTGGTCAATAAAATTGTACACGGTCCATGACCTCAACATCAACTTTTTTATTATTATTAATATAATTGAATAGATCATAGGCAATATTATCAATATATTTGTCCAATAAAATTTAAAATTTCAATATCATGATAGATTTTTATTTGCAAAATTAGTGAAAAGTCTTGGGAATAATTTTTAAGATGATGAATTTCATAAATGTCCCCCACTTAATTTGTGCAAAACATTGAGCTTGTAAAGGCCACTTAATAAAATATTGCTGTTACTGTGGCTGTCCCAACAACTGGAGGAATTTGGACCCCTCTGTTGTTCAAGGGGCAACTTTTTACCGTTTCCCCAAGCCCAAAACTAAACTAAAAAAATGTAAAAAGTGGTTATTGGAAAAGATGATTTAAATAATGTGGATAAGATAAGGGGAATGGGATAAATATAATGTCGGGGCTACAGTTTCTTGTATTATTGCTAGTGTTTTTGTAGCAACACTTAATTCTTATAGGAACCCATAAGTAGTTAAAAAATGCGTAAATTAACCGTAGCCTAAGCTACAGTAACCACGCTGATCTCTGGTGCGACCGTGCGAGCCTCTAAGCCTATTTTCCTGTTTACCCTTTTTGAATTTCCTTCTCAACGGATCACGGGACGTCTGGCGCCATCGCGTTAAATGTTCTTGAACGTTTACCATCCTTTCTACCGCCATCACGCGACCACCAAGTAAACCATTTATATTTAAACATGCTCAAAAATATAATTTTCCACGCAAATACACTTTTTCCAGGCAAATACACTTTTTCCACGCAAATACACTTTTTCCACGCAAATACACGTTTACCAGGCAAAAACACTTTTTCCAGGCAAATACACTTTTTCCAGACAAATACACTTTTTCCAGGCAAATACACTTTTTCCAGGCAAATACACTTTTTCCAGGCAAATACACTTTTTCCAGGCAAATACACTTTTTCCACGCAAATACACTTTTTCCACGCAAATACACTTTTTCCAGGCAAATACACTTTTTCCAGGCAAATACACTTTTTCCAGGCAAATACACTTTTTCCACGCAAATACAGTTTTTCCACGCAAATACACTTTTTCCAGGCAAATACACTTTTTCCACGCAAATACAGTTTTTCCACGCAAATACACTTTTTCCAGGCAAATACACTTTTTCCAGGCAAATACACTTTTTCCACGCAAATACACTTTTTCCACGCAAATACACTTTTTCCAGGCATATACACTTTTTCCAGGCAAATACACTTTTTCCAGGCAAATACACTTTTTCCAGGCAAATACACTTTTTCCAGGCAAATACACTTTTTCCAGGCAAATACACTTTTTCCACGCAAATACACTTTTTCCAGGCAAATACACTTTTTATTTCCAGGCAAATACACTTTTTCCACGCAAATACACTTTTTCCAGGCAAATACACTTTTTCCAGGCAAATACACTTTTTCCAGGCAAATACACTTTTTCCAGGCAAATACATTTTTTCCAGGCAAATACACTTTTTATTTCCAGGCAAATACACTTTTTCCAGGCAAATACACTTTTTCCAGGCAAATGCACTTTTTCCAGGCAAATACACTTTTTCCACGCAAATACACTTTTTCCAGGCAAATACACTTTTTCCAGGCAAATACACTTTTTCCACGCAAATACAGTTTTTCCACGCAAATACACTTTTTCCAGGCAAATACAGTTTTTCCACGCAAATACAGTTTTTCCACGCAAATACACTTTTTCCAGGCAAATACAGTTTTTCCACGCAAATACAGTTTTTCCAGGCAAATACACTTTTTCCAGACAAATACACTTTTTCCAGGCAAATACACTTTTTCCAGGCAAATACACTTTTTCCAGGCAAATACACTTTTTCCAGGCAAATACACTTTTTCCACGCAAATACACTTTTTCCAGGCAAATACACTTTTTCCAGGCAAATACACTTTTTCCACGCAAATACACTTTTTCCAGGCAAATACACTTTTTCCAGGCAAATACACTTTTTCCAGGCAAATACACTTTTTCCAGGTAAATACACTTTTTCCACGCAAATACACTTTTTCCACGCAAATACACTTTTTCCACGCAAATACACTTTTTCCACGCAAATACACTTTTTCCACGCAAATACACTTTTTCCAGGCAAATACACTTTTTCCAGGCAAATACACTTTTTCCAGGCAAATACACTTTTTCCAGGCAAATACACTTTTTCCAGGCAAATACACTTTTTCCACGCAAATACACTTTTTCCACGCAAATACACTTTTTCCAGGCAAATACACTTTTTCCACGCAAATACACTTTTTCCACGCAAATACACTTTTTCCACGCAAATACACTTTTTCCAGGCAAATACACTTTTTCCACGCAAATACACTTTTTCCACGCAAATACACTTTTTCCAGGCAAATACACTTTTTCCAGGCAAATACACTTTTTCCAGGCAAATACACTTTTTCCACGCAAATACACTTTTTCCAGGCAAATACACTTTTTCCACGCAAATACACTTTTTCCAGGCAAATACACTTTTTCCAGGCAAATACACTTTTTCCACGCAAATACACTTTTTCCAGGCAAATACACTTTGGGACCGTCCATAAACGACGTCACGCGAAAAAAAGCATTTTCTGACCCCCCGTCCTCCCAGATCACGCTTCGTCACGCTTCTCTCAGACCCCTCCACTAAAAACCACGTCACATTTCTTTAACCCCCCCTCCGCACTATGATTTGTCTTAATTTACAAATTTAATTTGATTAATTTTTTGAGTGATATGCCGCCCTCTCAGAAATATTTTGCTTAGCTGAAAGTTCAAGTTCTCTTCCGTTTTAAGCTTTTTCCCTCTGATTGACCTTTAGAATTTTAATGTCTGGATGTGCTTTTTATAAGATTCAAAAAAGTTCCATAAAGTTTAGTTAAAGGGGCACACTTTTTAGGTTTCGACACTGTCACCGAAAACAGACTAATCGAGCTTGAGATTTAGAAAATTTGCCAAAGAATCGAAACCATTTCAATCGGTAGGGGGATTTGATTCATCCTCACAAATAATAGGGGCGAATAAACAGAGGCATAAGAGAGTTTACGATGTTTATTTTAAATGCGCTATTTAAATTGGCTATATAACGGTGTAAATAGTAGATAATTGCTTAAATTTTCTACTATTTAAGCGATGATGGAATAACAATTTTGGTAAATTATTGTAACGGTGGACTATGGAATGTTGTCTTTCTTCTTCTATAACATAAGAGAGCCAATCGGCCTCTTACTGACTTCGTTACAAAATCAATGCTAAATGTGACGTCACGCATCGAAGAACCCCTCCCTCCCCCTTGTCACGGACCGTCACAAATTTAGAAACCCCCTCCCCCCATAAGAGGGACGGTCCCTTTTTATTTCCAGGCAAATACACTTTTTCCACGCAAATACACTTTTTCCAGGCAAATACACTTTTTCCAGGCAAATATACTTTTTCCAGGCAAATATACTTTTTCCAGGCAAATACACTTTTTCGACGCAAATACACTTTTTCCACGCAAATACACTTTTTCCACGCAAATACACTTTTTCCACGCAAATACACTTTTTCCAGGCAAATACACTTTTTCCAGGCAAATACACTTTTTCCAGGCAAATACACTTTTTCCAGGCAAATACACTTTTTCCACGCAAATACACTTTTTCCAGGCAAATACACTTTTTCCACGCAAATACACTTTTTCCAGGCAAATACACTTTTTCCAGGCAAATACACTTTTTCCACGCAAATACACTTTTTCCAGGCAAATACACTTTTTATTTCCAGGCAAATACACTTTTTCCACGCAGATACACTTTTTCCAGGCAAATACACTTTTTCCAGGCAAATACACTTTTTCCAGGCAAATACACTTTTTCCAGGCAAATACACTTTTTCCAGGCAAATACACTTTTTCCAGGCAAATACACTTTTTCCAGGCAAATACACTTTTTCCAGGCAAATACACTTTTTCCAGGCAAATACACTTTTTCCAGGCAAATACACTTTTTCCAGGCAAATGCACTTTTTCCACGCAAATACACTTTTTCCACGCAAATACAGTTTTTCCAGGCAAATACAGTTTTTCCACGCAAATACACTTTTTCCAGGCAAATACACTTTTTATTTCCAGGCAAATACACTTTTTCCACGCAGATACACTTTTTCCAGGCAAATACACTTTTTCCAGGCAAATACACTTTTTCCAGGCAAATACACTTTTTCCAGGCAAATACACTTTTTCCAGGCAAATACACTTTTTCCAGGCAAATACACTTTTTCCAGGCAAATACACTTTTTCCAGGCAAATACACTTTTTCCAGGCAAATGCACTTTTTCCACGCAAATACACTTTTTCCACGCAAATACAGTTTTTCCAGGCAAATACAGTTTTTCCAGGCAAATACAGTTCCTCCCATAGAGGTTTTCTTACCAAAATATGTTCTCAACCAATCATATTGAAGGGGATGGTACCAGTGGAACTAACGAGCAAGTCGAGCTGTTCGTTTGTTCCACCGATTTTATACGGTGGAACAAACGAACAGTGGAACAAACGATCCATCCCCCCGCCACGAGACGAGAGAGAGAGAGATCTGTCTGGCTTTAGATATGGACCCCCCCACCTCCCCGACGCCCGCCACTGGATGCTGTCGAATATATATTGTATCGCGCAAGAAGAGGAGAGACAGTTGCTTGCAATTTTTTTTTGCAATTTATAATAATTATATATCTTTTTAATCCTAGGCAAGATTAGATTTCTACTTGGGAACTTAAACATTACAATTAATATTATCATATTAATCAAAAAAGAAATTAAGGTTCTCCCCGACAGAAGGCGCGCTAAGCAGAGAGAGTTTTCTAATTTCACCAATGATATCGTTTTTTAAGACTCGTCTGCTTAAAAGTTAGGGAAGTTGATTTACTAAGAAAATTAAATGTATTAACAAAATGAAACTCGAGTCAGCGTTTTAAAACTATAACTTGCTCACTATTTGTTTGGCAAATTTAAAATTAAATGATCACTTAACGGAACTGACATAAAATAATACGTAGATTTTTGCAGAATTAAATTGCAGATTCTTTTCAAAATTAACTAATCATTTTGGCAGTTTCCGCTCTCGCTGGGTTCATCTACTAATAACAGTTACGTAAGTGATAATTATAAAAATAAAATCAACAATCTCATAAAATCGACAACTCAAAATATAAAATGAAATTTATGATCAAAATGAATCTAATTTCAATCAACGACAAACGGAATCAACGTGTTCATCTCTCCATCCACGGAAATATGAAATTTCTACATGAAACATGAAAGTACCATCTACCTACCAATTTTTAGAAATGTAATTTTAATCAATGAAACATACTCATTTAAAGTTAACTAATTATAAGTCGCTAATTAGATTATTATATTTAAAAAAATTATATTATTTAAGTAATAAATTTAACGATGGTGTTGATAGTACCAATAGAGTATTCAAGGATTGAATACGTTAATATCAACGTATCAAACAAAAAGTATTTAATTATAATTTGGAATTTCAATTTAAATTTATACAGTTTTTTAAATGCCCATTGAGATTCAGAGTCTGTCACTGAATGTTGAAGACCTCCAGTCTCTGCCAAGTGATTCAAATTTCAAACCCTCTCTGTGGGAAAGGGGGAATTAAATTAACGAGACTTACAAACTGACATCATCCTTAAATTAAATAAGGATTATAAATGAAAAGTTAAATCAAGGTATTGAAGGTTTAAATAACGTTACTTTGAAAGTATCAAATTAAAAATTTACAACTTAAGCTCATCAATAAAAAGAACATTAAGATAATTATTAATAGGCATAAAGAATCATCAATAAAAAGAACATTAAGATAATTATTAAAAGGCATGGACAATTTACAACTTAAGCTCATTAATAAAAAGAACATTAAGATAATTATTAATAGGCCTTTCCTATTATGGGGGTAGTAAAACTGTACCAGCCCAGAAAGAACATATAATTTTGTTTAAGAATGGACTAGCAATATTTTACTATTTTGTCTTCCTTAAACTTTGTATTCTGGCAGCTCTGTTGCCAAGAGTTTTTTGTTAGTTTGGCAACCTAGGCCATCGTCACCAAAGCAATGTTTTTTCCTAACCTCAGGCTCATAAGCCGAAGTGTGTACCTTATTCTAATGTTAGGAAAGGATTTTAAAATATCCATGTGGTGGCATAACTAGTTAAATATCAGCAACAGTTGAAAAACCTTCGCCTAACTAACAAGGTCTGCTACAGTATAAGGTACAATTCGTTCAGTAATATAAATCGGTTACATAATAATAAAAATATAAATTTAAATAAGATTTGCAAACGCTTCAGAAACTCCCGTTACTCGGACCCCGAGTCCCCGTCTCCCCGATACACTAAAGACCGAGGCTTAAACCTCGTAGCTCGCGGCCATCTTTATTGTTTACATCATGGGCTCGTCACTACAGGGTAGGAAATAAGACAGGTTTACAAGTCCCAAACCAGTTTATTAATTGCTCGGACCAGTTTTTTTATTCCAAAAGTTGGGGTCAGTGGTAATCAGGGAACACTTTACTAATTATGGTTTTTGGTGGGACCAGTTTATAAATTCGGGGTTCCTTATTAGAATTTTTCTAGCTCAACACATTTTCTACCAATTCTACTCCTAGGTAGTTAGTACTCCTTGGCTACAACTTCCCTACAAAAGTTTTGTATTCTATTGACTATTGATCTTGTCTAGCGTCTATACTCTAGAATGAGTCTCTTGTAGTCGACAGTCAAGACCATAGCCAGTACTAGTTGTCAGTAGTCGTATTTCTCAGTAGTGTATGGTCACATTACAAGATTTTGATCTGGCTTACTGATAGCGAGAGAAGATACTGCCACCGAATTTATGTAAAATGCAATAAGGAATAAGGATAGTTCAGAAAAGGATTAAGAACTTCAAATATCATTAGACATGTTGATTGATATTTAGTGGCAACTAGTTTAAAAATTGTGATAAGAAATAAAAGTTAACTGTTATGGATTGTTATATGCTACTTTTTCCTACAGTAAAAAATTCAAATTGAATTAGAATTTTCAGCTTCTTTACTTTTGTGTCTTTACGTGCTTTTTATTCTCACCATTTTAGAAATTTAATTTATAGTGGGACCGGTAAAACAATAATTAATGCGAGGGTCACTGGTCCCAAGGACCACCACCACATCCGCGACACCAATTCGCCGCAACCCACTCCGAAACAGACGAGCGCCTGAAAGGCTCAACCTATGAGACAGCAGCTAAACCAAGTTTTCACCATAATAACAATAACCTCATGAAGGACAGTATAAACAATGAGTTTAACCCTCACATTATCTTAAGACTCATACAGTCACTGGGTTTTAATCTCACGGGAGAGTATTGCTATATTCGTAATTCCCGCCTATTCCAAACACAACCTAGATGGCGCCCCATCCTCAGATATCGATTGATCGTTTACCAGGCAAATTCAAGGGGGGCTGCCATTGCGTCTTAGTAGTTTTTGATACCGCCATCTAGCGTCGAAGTAAAGCGTAAAATTTGGTATTTTTGTCTCTTTAAACGTCGGTGTTTAAAGCCATCTAGCGTTCAAAAGCAGGAAGTTCAAAACCATCGTCTGAAATTCTTTGGCTCGGTGAATCCGATGATTTGAACATATTTTTTAATTCTCATTGGTAATTAGTAAGTTTTGAAAAATAAAAATGGCAAGCTGGGGTAGAACATGTTCCGTTCTTGGCTGTAAAAGTAGTTATAGGGATTTAACGGAGTGGAGATCGCGGGTTTGCAAACTTCATTCGGGACCTGACAAAGGGTTAACTCTGTGTCATAAAGATTGTTGTTGTCCGCGGCCATTTTTAAAACACGGAATAAAATCAAAGTACAGAATTCGCTCACTAGATGGCGATTACCAAATCTACTCACATTTTAAAAATGGGAGGTAACCTCGTACATCGCGTATAGGAGAGAACACTCCTCACTTCTTTATCCGCACTCAAGCGGCATCCTTCAATGTAACGAATGACCATAATCATATGGTAGAATAAATCTTGGATATTGATTAGTATATCTAGCCTAATTAATCCACCAAGACTTGAACACTACAGTTAATTACTTATTTAATTAAACTGTAAACCAAATTCTTACTAGATTGGTTTTATTCATAATCGGAATGCTATTTTATAAACAATGGGAAAAAACCTGAAAATTATAAATTTGTCGGGGTCAATGAATATAGTAATACTAATTCTAGTCACTAGAGGGCGCGCAAAAGTGTAATCTGGCCGGGGCCATCTTTTTTGTACTTATTGGGAAAGATATTTTTTGTTCACCGTTAGATCGCGGTATGGTCAACCTTATTTGAGGGAAAAAAAGGAATTTCTTCGAGTCGAGAGGGGTCCTCTTTAAGCTCAGATTTGTTCTTTTCGGATCTTATTTAAAAGGGTACGTTGAAGTAGGAAAACAAGATGGCCAAGACCTTAATATAGGTTTTTGTAATAAAATAACACTTTAATATAGTTTAAAAACTTTGTTACCACAAAACCATAACTAAAGTTATAAGAAAACCGACAATACAATTGAAATAATATTCAAATGTCACAAATATACTAATACAATAATAAAAACAATACAAAACGTAAAAAAAAGACTTTTAATAAGACTTTTTTTTTAAAATTCATGCAATCCTTTAAAATATAAAGTTGTACAGCTAATATACTAAAGATATTGTAACTGTTAAATTCGTTTTTAATTTCTTGAATTATCAATTTCTCTTCAAATTCTTTTATAATTTTATAAGGGGAGATGTAATTTGTAAAATAACTGTAAACGCGATCAAATTTTTCGTGTTCTTCAATCATGTATAAATGAGAGGGGAGTATTTTAGTGTCGAAAAGCATTTCGTAAATACTTGAAAGATATTCACTTATAATTTCAATCATGGTTCTGAATACGAAATTGTGAGATCTTAATCTATGTAAATGAGTGTTAATGGTTTCGGAACTTCTATTTAATTCGTAAGATTCAAAGGAGTTAAGAGTTATTTCGGACAATTTTTTATCATTGATTTCGGAATAGAATTTTAAACAATCGTTAGACGCGAGAGCGACTACTTTTCTATTGCCGTTGTTAGAAAGGAGCACTTCGAATTGACCGGGTTCGTTCCCCGATGTCCAACCGGCTAAAGGACCAATCTTTAAGAGCAGATTGTGAAACTCGTCGTCGGTTAAAGCGAAGGTTTCGAAAGAGTTTTTGTTGTTAATACGGAGTTCTATGTCTGGGTGTAAATTCTCAAATCCGAAAGTTTAACATAATTTATTGCTTAAATGAAAACGGGTATTGATTTTCTTAATCGGAGAAATAGAAATTTTTCTTTTGACGCCGGTATTCGGGTCGTAGAAAGAGACTTAAATAAAGAGAGAGTTTCTTTAAATATTAAGAGAGAGAGTTAAAGGGTTAAAAATATATATTTACTGTTAGAGTCTCCATGTTCCATGTTTCTTGGTCGGTGTTCGTCGATAAAGTGTGAGTAATATGGGAAAGAAAGGGTCCTATTTATACTCGAAAACTAACGTTGGAACTATTGGGGTATTGTTGTAAATGTAAATAAGATGGATAGTCTTTAGTCTCATTGTTCGATCTTAAATTTATCTTAATGTCAAAGTTCTGAAACCATAAATTTACAAATTCCAAAATGCCCAGATTTATAAAAAAACACAAAGAAATAATAATAGTATTTGGTTTTAACGATGGTATTTTCCTTTCATTACGACTTGTTTCCATGTTGACTAGGGATGGCGGTTTTCGGAAAATTCCGAAACCGGTATTTGACGATGTCAAATCCGGAATTTTCCGGAATTCCGGATTCTTTTTACACTCCGAAAAATCCCGGAATCAATCCGGTTTTAACTCCGGAATCAGAACGGTTTCAATTCCGGAATCAGAACGGTTTCAATTCCGGAATCAGAACGGTTTCAATTCCGGAATCAGAACGGTTTCAATTCCGGAATCAATCCGGTTTCAATTCCGGAATCAATCCGGTTTCAATTCCGGAATCAGAACGGTTTCAATTCCGGAATCAGAACGGTTTCAATTCCGGAATCAATACGGTTTCAATTCTGGACTAAAACCGGCTTCAACGGTGGTATTTAGAATTTTATTTTTATTATTTTATCACGAAAGAGAGCCAATCCGCCCCTCTTATACACCGACTTCCTAACAAAATTAAAGTTGAATGTGACGCCACGAATAGCATTACGCCAATCCCCCCCTTGTCACGGACCGTCACAAATTCAGAAACTCCTCCCCCCTTAAGTGTGTGACGCCGTTTATGGAAGGTTTCCATTTGTATTATTTGAAGAGATGAAGATTGAGTACAATAGTGGTGTGTCTTACTCTTGATTCTTGAGTAATGTTGGCTGAAAACATTCCGTATGATCCGGAATTCCGTTCAAACCGGTATTCCGTATGACCCGGAATTCCGTTCAAACCGGTATTCCGTATGACCCGGAATTCCGTACAAACCGGTATTCCGTATGATCCGGAATTCCGTACAAACCGGTATCCCGTATGATCCGGAATTCCGGTTTTCAACTTGGAAAATTCCGTACCGGAATTTTTCTGAAAATTCCGGATATGTTCCGGAATTTTCGCCATCCCTAATGTTGACAGGTGAATGACAACTAATAATTATCACTAACTAATGGTCTGGTTTTATTAATGGGGTAGTAACAATATAGCACCTGGACATAATTGGAAAGTAATTCGTAAAATACCTCACAAAGACTTTCTATTATTCTAATCTTTCTTATTTTCTCTTAGACATTAAGTGAATAATGGCCTTCCTTTTCATTTCACTTGTTGTCAACCAATTATTGACGTTCCTCTTTCATTCGAAATTCTCCCTTTTCTTAACAATAGAGTATTTTTGGTTATTTTACTTGACAATAATAGGTTGAGGGAAAGTAATTTATGTATTGTCAGTACCCAAAGATGACCTTTTATTCGACTATAGTTTTTATTTTGAATTAGAGGTCCCCCTCTAACTGTAGGCACTTCAGGGATTTATTGACAGCTAATAATTACCGGTCCTCTTTAAGTTTCTTCACTGTTTACATGATGATAAATTTGAAAGAGGCGTATTTTTAGGGGATAGTATTTTAACGCTTATAGGCAACTGTTCCTTTTATACGAAATAATAACGTATTTACTATTTATTGTTGGCATGATACAAAGAAAGGTTCTATTAAGCAATTAATTTTGCCAGCTTCTACATGACAAAACTAAAGTAAGGAGTAACCGTAGAGGGTGCGAGGGAGGGGTTAGTTATAAGAGAGTATAAATACGGAGTTGAACTCTAGTTGTACGTAATAGTTTTCCAGAATACGACTTGAGAAACACAACTATCGACAAAAATATTAGAACCTTCCGAAATTATGGACGCGGGAGGTTTGATTTGGGAATTGGAGCAATTAGTCGATCCTTTAAAGACTTTTCCATTAGAAATACCAACATTTCTTAAGAACGCGGGTTTCGGAGTTCTAGAAACGTTCGTAGAAATAATTCGATTTATGAACGCTGTTAAACTTTCGTCGAAATCTTGCGAAACTTTAGAAGAACTTGAAATTTTAGAACGTTTTATACCGAAACCAATTAGATCTTTATACAAACAGAGTATAGAAGAAAGACTTTTAGAACTAAATTAAAATTTAACACTCGAGGAAGACTTTATGAATTCGCTGTATGATAGTGATATATTGAAATATCTCGAAGAAACTAACAACAAATTAGAAGGTGACGCGATAGAAGAGGAACCAAATGAAAACAATGAGATTGATCCAATCGATGACGAATCAATTTGGGAAGTTGAACTTTTATCCGGTTCTAGCGAAGAGGACGATATTACTTACAACCAAATAGGAAGAGGGGCGGAACCTTCTCTGATAAACGATTTACCGTGTTGTCAAAACAGAAGTCAGAATCAAATATACATTGAACAATTTAGTTTACACAGAAGAGAATTAGTCGTTAAAATAACGAACGATATAATGGAAGGTACTCGGAATATAGTAGAAACCGTTTTAAGACAGTACAAACCAACAGATTATATTCAAACATCTATGAGTAGTTACAATTTACCATTATGAACCGAGCTAGAAATATCTTTTCAAAGAGCGGATCAAATAGATATTCATTCGATATTTGAACAATATCCGAGATATTGTACGATGATGAGCTAGAGAAATTTTTCTTAGGTCCTACAAATATAACGTTTCACGTGGTAAGGGTCCTAGAAGGTCATGGTCGTAAGAGACCGGGTGGCCTGAAAACTTACTATTTACTTTGTCACGATCGAAGGGGGATTACGCGTACAGTAAATTCCGGTACGCGACAATTAGGCCTCGCCGTTAAGGTCTCGCCGATTTGGTCTCGCCGTTTTCGTCTCGCCGATTTGTTCATGGGAAAAATGGGTCCCGGGACGAATTGGTCTAGGGACAAATTGCTCCCGGTACAATTGGGTCTCGGGACAAATTGATCTCTGGATACGAAAGTCTCGTTTAAAAAAATATCACCCCTTCAGCATTTTTTAAAACACCCAAATTTAACCGAGCCAAACCTTACCTTACCTTACCTAACCAAACCTTACCTTACCTAACCGAACCTAAACTAACTAAACCTAACCTAACCCAACCCAACCTTGTTGGAGGTAAGAAGATTATTTATATGAGTATTAAAAGCCCGCCTCTTACCACGAAAAATTTATTAGCAATAATAGAAATATTTTCGAAAAGGTGTCAGATAATTAATAGGAGAATATTTTGGAAAAGGTGTCAGATAATTAATAGGAGAATATTTTGGAAAAGGTGGCAGCTAATTAATAGGAGAATATTTTGGAAAAGGTGGCAGCTAACTATTAGGAGAATAATTTGGAAAAGGTAGCAGCTAATTAATAGGAGAATATTTTGGAAAAGGTGGCAGCTAACTATTAGGAGAATAATTTGGAAAAGGTGGCAGCTAACTATTAGGAGAATAATTTGGAAAAGGTGGCAGCTAATTAATAGGAGAATATTTTGGAAAAGGTGGCAGCTAACTATTAGGAGAATAATTTGGAAAAGGTAGCAGCTAATTAATAGGAGAATATTTTGGAAAAGGTGGCAGCTAACTATTAGGAGAATATTTTGGAAAAGGTGGCAGCTAACTATTAGGAGAATAATTTGGAAAAGGTGGCAGCTAATTAATAGGAGAATATTTAGGAAAAGGGGCAGCTAACTATTCAACTAGTTAAAAATGATCTCATTTCCGCTGCAGCCAAATCTTTTCAGCGTAAACTCAAATCTGTTAAAACTAACCCTCGTGCTTTTTACCGGTTTGCGCGCAATAAAATTTGATCGCTACCGTCGCGTCTCAATATCCACTTACGCAATGGCCAGAAATACTCGGATTACGAAGTGACAAACTTTCTCAATCAGACCCTCGTCAGCAACTTTAATTCAAACTATCAAGATCTTACTGACCTACCCCCACCACTCTCATTTATCATGCCTTCCCACTGGCCATTATATTTACCATACACTCCACGCACTAGATGCAAAAAGTGCCTCTGGCCCGGATGACATACCTAATCGCCTTCTAAAAAATTGTGCTTCGTCCCTATCTCACCCCCTTCACGCTCTTTTTAGCCTCTCCCTTTCCGCTCATGTAACCCCTATTTATAAGGGCAAGGGCAGTCGAAGTGACGCGACAACTTATCGACCGATTCGCCTTACTTCAACTATTTCCAAAGTTTTTGAGAAGTGTCTCCGCCTACCCCTGTTAGATTTTATTACCTCTCACCTAAGTTCGTTTCAACACGGTTTCCTAAACAATCGGTCAGTTGAGTCCAATCTACTATGTGCCCTTCACACATGGTTTCAGGCTTTTGACGATGGTCACAGTGTGGACATTATTTATCTGGATATTGCTAAGGCTTTTGATACGGTACCTCATCAGCGTCTTTTGGCCAAGCTTCAGGCCTTAGGCATCCGTAACAATGTTTACCGTTAGATTCAGTCGTATCTTCTCCATCGAACACAATCGGTACGTGTTGGTGCCTGTCTTAGTGATCCCTTCCAGTCACTAGCGGTGTCTCCCAAGGAAGCGTACTTGGGCCCCTATTGTTCCTAATATATATTAATGATCTCCATACTAACCTCGTCTCCCAACTATGCCTCTTTGCGGAAGATTTAAAAATTTATCGAGTGATCCGTTGTTACAATGATGTTCACCTATTGGAGTCTGACCTTATTCGCCTTGAAGCTTGGTCAAAAACAAACGGTCTGGCATTCAATGGCCAAAAATCTTCAGTCTTGTCCATCCAGCGTTCAAAAATTGACGTCAATTTTCCATCCCCTTACTTCATTGACAATCAAAACAAATGAAGTTGATCTCTTTGAAATTTTCAGCAAGAGGAAATGTTAGTGGCTTTAGTTAGCATTGCCCGCCCTCACGACAAAGTCGCACCACCAAATTCGGAAGAGATCCTCATGACACGAGAATATCTGAGGCACGTGAAAATGATTTTTGAAGATGGGGTTTTGTTTGGAAAGAAAAAAATTAAGCTCTCAAAATCAAGAAGTTCTCCTTTCAGTGTTATCATGATATTCGTTTTTTGTACAATGGCTTGATGAAATACTGGGTTAGTTGAAAATATATTTCCAAATATTTTTTTTTTAAAAAACTGTCATTAAAGACAAAGAAGATAAAGTGTAAAAGAGAAGTGTAGAAAATGAACTGCCTGAAGTAAGAGATTTTTAAATTTTCACTTTGGAAGTCATGATTATAAAATATCAATTATTTTTGATGATTATATATGTTTTTTTGAGGGAGGATTATCACCCCACGAGTAAAAATACCGACTTCGGTAGATTAAAAAACTTTTTCGGCGGGTGTATAACTAAACTGCAATTTCTAGTTTATTCAGTTCTCTCGTTTCCTACATACGAAATGAATATTCCAAGTAGTACCGATGACGACGAACGACATCTGCACCTCAGTACTTCCGAAGAAGACGATGAGCCAACAAACGTGGTAAGTTAAAAGGAGGGGTCATGACATATTGCACTTGGGGACATTAAGCATGACACAAAATGTGTAGTCAAGGTATACAATTAATGCAACGCATTCTTGTTATAAGTATGAAACTATGTTCCATTTTACGCTTAGTCTCCTCACAAAAACTACCCACTGTATAAAACTAATCATTCTAATATTTTCGAAGGTGCAGAAGTACAATCTGAGATGCCGGGAAAATTTGAAAACACCGAGGCGGGGCGAGGTCGACGGCACCCCGAGGCGGTGCGAGAGCGGCACCGAGTAGAAGGGCGGCGGAAGGACAGGTTCACCCGGGGAGAAAATACGCCGCAGCTGTTTAAATAAAACATTTTCACTATACAATCGGGAACATTCAACTAAAAGACTGGTTCAAGCCCTTCGGCCCGGTAAGTGAATACTTGGTTAATAAAACTCTCCAGAATCTCTCTGGGCGTGGTTGCCGTAGATTTATAATTTAAGTCCTCTTTTACTTAAATATTTTTTTATTTCCTTAAAGAAGTTCTTAAAATAAAAAGGAAATTGAATGTAACAATGTGCTGGATTTTTCTTACATCCAGGGAAAAAGCTTTGTCCGCTGTTTACGAATTAACAAATCAGCCAATATTAGGCTACGAAAGGAAAACAACCACATTTTCACTTCTATGATTCGTTTTATAGAATTGTATCGTTCACAATTGTGTATTTTTTGTGAGTTTTATAGTTTTAAATTTGAATTTTTTTGTCAATTTAACCGTTTTAAAAATATATAATTTTGGTGAATTTTATCGATTTCTAAATGTATACTTTTGCTGAATTTCATCGTTATAAAAATATTTAACTTTGCTGAATTTCGTCGTTATAAAAATGTATATTTTTGCTGAATGTTCGTCGTTTTAAAAATGTATAATTTTGCTAAATTTCATCTTTACAAAAATGTATAATTTTGCTAAATTTCATCTTTACAAAAATGTATAATTTTGCTAAATCTCATCGTTATAAAAATGTATAATTTTGCTTAATCTCATCGTTATAAAAATGTATAATTTTGCTGAATTTCATCGTTATAAATATGTATAATTTTGCTAAATTTAATAGTTTTAAAAATGTATAATTTTGCTGAATTTCATCGTTTTAAATAAATTCAGATTTTTGTTTAAATTACTAAAGTTTCTGATCTATTTTTAAACACAAGAGTTCCAAAAAATAATGTCCACCAAATAAATGACGAATATAATTACCATTTGAGATTGAAACTCGACGAACGATTTGATACCAACTTATTAATACGGAGCCCTCCTAATTCATTACCATATTCAATAAGAACATTGGCCAAGAACAAGTACATCGAGGAAGCCCGTAATTCAAAAATAATTCTTATGATAAAGTTGTTTAATTTTCTTTTCAAAAAGTCTTATTTATGAATTTAGATTAGTTGCATTGGAATGTCCACAGTTTGTTACTCCAAAGGATGTTTTAAACGGGTGCGAAGCGAATGAGATAACCACTACAGAGCAGATACATATACAAGTGGGCATAGTTTGACTGAACCTCATTTGAATTTTTAAAAATATTGTCATTGTTGACAAAAACTAGAAAAAGTAAACGATAAGAGAAGAAAATGGAATGACCGAAATCTTAGATATTAAAATGTTTCTGTTTAATGACATGATTATAAAACATCAATTACTTAAAAAAATATTTATCTTTGTTTTTATCACCAAGATTCCATTTGCCCAAAATATTTTATCATGAAATTTTGCATTATTTCTGAAAGGTTTCGTGTGAAGAAATTACTATATAACAAACACATGCGACATCGTTTACACGTACCCTAAGCGGTCATCTTAGTCCTTGGAAAATACTTTAGGGTTATTTAAAGGGATATAAGGGTTATTTCAAATACTATATACGTTTTAAATACGTCTTGAGATAGTGGAAAGCAAGTCCAATAATGAAATAGATAGACAGCTCGCCGTTAGTCTTCGTTCACTTACGTTTTTCGTGAGCAACGTTTGCTATACACTGTCCTCGTAAAACCGCTAGTGGTCGTTATACCCAAATTAATTTAGCAGAAACATTTAAAACTAATAGTTCTCATAGCATACGATATTATATCAAAGGGTTTTTAATGTATTTTATTCAAATTTTAATGATCGATTTATTAATCATTTTGGGTCGTCGATTGAAAAACTGGGAACCAATGGAAAGATGGTCGCGTAGTTAGTGTAGACGCAGAACAGAAAATCATGATGAAAGATTAAGTTTCATTCTTTATTTTCAAAATCAAAAAGTGGCAGAAAATTAATACCATAATTACCCCTTTAAGGTACTTATATTAGAACCGTAAGCCTTAGTTTAAATTTCGACCGTTTCAACCTTCAGCAAAAGATGTCGCTGCGCATCGACTTGATCGATAAGGGCACTGGAGCGATGTGTAAGAGAGGGAAGCGACACTGCGTTGGGTCAAAGAGAGTATAGGGGAGGAGTGGAAGCTCCCCCACTCCACAAGGCTGAATTACAATGTTGCCCCTAAATTATACTAGTGGTACGAGGGAGTTTTCGGCTCAGTCGCGCCAAATACGATACCATTTAATGTCTCAAACGGAAATGCCTTGGTACTGCGCATTGAAGATGCGCGGTAGAATAGAGCCACAAGATTTTCCCCTCTTTCCACTCCTCCCCTATACTCTCTTTGGTTGGGTACCGTGATGCCGTAAAGTTCCAAAATTAAAGAGATGTATATTACTAACCGTTTGTAGAACCCTGTAATAAAGAACAAGTCTCCCATTGCCTTTTTTCATTATCTGTAACCGAGCTTTGGAAAAACGAAGCTAAAACTTGTGTTAATACTGAGTATTCACACGTGCTCTTTCGACCATAATTCAAAATTTCATGATAAAATATTTTGGGCAAATGGAATTTTGGTAAAAAATCGAATTTTAATTAATTGATGTTTTATAATATGGTAATTAAACTGAAAAATTTTATTTTCTGAAACTTAGGTCATTCCATTTTCTTCTCTTATCGTTTACTTTTTCTAGTCCTTGTCCACTAAGACACTTTTTTATTATTATCTGTTCCTTCAGTCTTCTTTTAATTAAGTTTGTTGAGAAGGTGCTAAGTTTTAAAAATCTGAATTTAGCAAAAGCAAAGAAAAAGAATAGAGTAACGGTAGGCCAATCTGACATTTATTTTTAAAGCAATGATACTTTCAAACAAAAAGGATCTTTATAAGTTAGTAGCGTACAAGAAAAAGTGAAGACACTTGTGTATTTAGATAGATGTTATAAACTTAAAGACACTTTAATTTTTAACATCTGTTCATTTTAGTAATGAATCCAATTGAAATTGAATGATTGTAGGAGACAACGTATTTTTCATCAGAGTATAGACGCCTATATACCGAACCAAGTTCAACTTCCCCCTTTTTTGTCTCTTCTCTTCCCCCGTTTAACAAAGGATGAGTGTGTAGGCTTATAATATTTTTGTAGGCATAAAACCATAATATAAGGTATCTGTATGAGTAAGAGTACAAGAAAAGACCATAATATAAATAAAAAACTATTTATTTTCTATAAAAGTATGGGATCTAATATTGAAGATGATTTTTCAATTTTCATTTTAAAATGCATTTGATTTAATCGATAGTTATTTCTTCTGTCTTCGTAAATTTTTTGCATAGAAAAATAGGTTAACACTTTGTTTCATACTGTAAGGACACATGCTATAGGTTTAGTTGAGGGTTGCCATACAAATTTGGCTGACTGGGTAACCATAATTCCCTGATATTGTAATTCGTTCGCATTCTACAATGAATAAGCCTTGCTGTTCTTGAGACGTCAGTTTTTATGATTCTTGACAGTGGACTAACGGGTTACAGAATGTTAATTGTTCCCATTGATTGAGTTGTCATATGGTGTCTCCAATAAGGCAGGAAATTCGAAGCTGTCAGAATGAACTTCTTGTCTTTTCAATCTCGCGACTGAATAGAACTTCATTGCCTTTTATTTTGAATCACCGATGATTGCGCAAGGTAATTGGACTCTGGCCAGGTGGCTCCAGACTATTAGCAGGCCATATTTACTCTACTTCTTATTTAAATCTCTTAAAGCCACAATATTCATCCGATGGAAAGGCTTCTCGAATTTTTAGTAGAACACAATTTGGTATTGGGAAGCGTAAACCACCTGGCAGGAATTGGTGCGTCCATCTGATGAATCTGCGATAAGCAATATATCTATATTTCCGGTAAAGAACAATTACATGGCTTTTTTACAACTTGAAAATGAAATACAGTGACGTTTACAAATTTTTAAATATGAATGGTTGCGCAAGGGGGGTTTAAGCCTTTTCTCCCTATATACGGCCAAAACTACAATTCCCAGACTGCATTGCCAGTAACCCTCGTGCAACAAGCCTTTTCTCCATATATACGGCCGAAACTACAATTCCCAGACTCCACTGCCACTAACCCTCGTGCAACCTACCTATTGTACAGTTACATCTGCAGAAAAATGAAAAACTCACCTATTTGTCCTTGTGGGGGTTCGATAAATTTCCCAGGCCGACGATTACAAAACTCCAGATACCATTGCGGAAGTTCTTCCTGATCAAGACACCTTCTGTGAAATAGGCGAAGCCCTGTTACACAACTTCCCTCTTCCATAATGTTGTCAACTTGCTCATATTCTCGATAACAAGTGCATTCTTCCTGAGAAACCATAACTTGACAGTTGCCACAAATACACCTGCGATATATTCATGCTCTCTCTGTCTTAATTTTTTACCTTATATAGACCATAAATCCAAACCCGTATTATTTATATTTTCCTTACCAGTCGGTGTTCAAAAGTCTTTCATTATTTGCAGTAGCGGCTGCTGCAAGCTGTCTTTATCTCCTTACCTCCTCTGCCATCAAGGGCTCAAATTGATAAGGCTCAATACTATGATTGAGGCTTATCTTATTATTTCCATTTACTTCATCTTCGTCCGAAAATTCCTCAACTATGCTCGAATCATGACTAGTAGTTAATAATTCTTCGTTTTCAGAAAAAAATATCGTCTTCGCTATCTGCCATTGTTTACTCTAGCAACTAATCCGCGTTAATCCACAAAACACTCTCTAGTGGAAAAGAAAAAAGATTAGAGCCAGAGCGAGAGAGAATCAAATCGTTACATAGATTTCCTCTCATGACGTCACTTAGCGCGGTAATCTTTAAGGTATGTTCCCTTTCAACCGAATTCCCAATGGATTGTTATCCCATTCGACCGAATATCCCGCAATGATTTTTAGATTTCTAGCCCAAATGGCTATATTCCCGATGGACCGAAATCCCATTCGTCCGAATATGCCCGTAAAAAATACATCAATATAACTTGAAACACTCATGCCGTCAGCGATGCGGTGGTGTAGTGGATACGGTGTTGGACTGCGAAGCGATAGATTGTTGGTTCGAATCTCCGAAAGGTGTGTTAATAATATTAGAAATAAATGTTTCGTGATACTAATTGAAACGCTCACTTTCATTCCTTTCAAGGAAGGGATAAAAGTGCAATAACACATTTTCAACTCACATTCACTTCAACAAAAATAAGCCGTGATGAGGTTAAAAATATATTTAATGCAAAACCACACACTAGGTCTTGTTCCAGTTCAATAGAATTTCGGTCCAATGGGACTATAATATAATCGCACCTTTTGGCTACGTTCGGTCGAATGGGACACCAAAAAAAACCCCTTCTGTCGAATGGGAATTCGGTTCAATGGGACCAAAGCATATTTAAATATCTGTCATCAAACAACGTATTTCGTTTAAATATTGCGCAATTATTAGGTTATCTAATTAAAAAAGTAAATATATGGCAATAAACTAGATTTCCCAAGGAATGTTTTGATATTATTAGTTTTGAATTCATAAAAATTATGGCAGTAACTCTTTAATAAGGAAGCACAGATTTTACTAAGATCTACTTTAAATGGTAAATTAGATAGAATTTGAATTTCAAAATCATTCGGAAATATTTCCTGAATGTTTCACTATGCAGAATGGTCTTATAATTAGTATAAGTATCGTTAAGAAATCACTTGATTTTCTACTTCGCCCTCCCTTTAAGAGAGAACAATTCTATTTTGGACGTTTTTCATCTCATTTTTCACTTGATTTTTGATGTTGTCAAAGGCTGGTTTGAGTGTATTATTAGGCCAAAAAACAGTCGCTTACAAGAACAGGTCACGTGTCATGGAAAGCGTAAGATGGCAGGTTTTTATAAGATCGGAAATGACTTTTTTAAGAATGTGAATTTTTTTTATTTCTGATTGACAAATGATAGCGGTGACATTCGCGAGAAAAAAATCGAGGCGAAGTTTCCTTCAGAGTAAAATTGCATTTCTAAAGTCTTTCTGATTTTGACTGTGCCTCTAACATGTCTAAATGACCTTCCGTTGGTGACGAATTTGCCTTGATTCAGGACTTCAAGACCCGTTTGGGTGAGTTGTTTAAGCGCCATACATTAGTTATTCGCACTAGCGTTCCTTTGACGTCGCGAAAAGGCCAGTACAAAACGGTTACTTACGGTTGCACGCGTTGCCGGGCGACTAGGGCTAATAGGAAAGGCCACAATGCGAATAATCGCGGGTTTACCTTTACATTGGTACGCATTAATAGCGCTTATTAGGTGACCAAGGCGAATTTAGTTCATAATCACGAGCTAGTTTCTTCTACGTCAGCTTTGCCCGTTTTTCCACTCGAGTCTTTTAGCGGCGCTGACATTTCTACAGGCTCAAATATCAGCTAAGCTGGCGATTTAACTGTCAGGCAAAAGACCGATACCCTAATGGCCTTGGCCACGCGGGTTGTCGAACGGGTAGCTAGCGATGAGGGGATGCTGGAATACGAGGCTTTGCTCTCCTTTTTGGGTCAGCTAGATAAAGGGAAAAAGTTAAGAGACTTGCTAAAGGCTAAGGAGCCTCATTCAGGTACTTGCGAAATTGAAGTCTTAGAGGTCTGGTTCGCGGTTAAAAGCGCCCTTCTCTCACCAGAGGATTTGGAAATACTCGATAGCCCTGACAGTTTGTATTCCGATGCCATTATCGATGGCTTTTGCCAATTAATAGCGAATACTTTTCCCGACAAGCGGGGCTTTAAAGACACTGTCTTGGGCCAGGGCTTGCATTTCCGAACAGTACGTGACGATATGTTTAAGTGCGGATCACTGGGTGGTTGTCTCGACAGTTAATTGTGTCGAGGGAACTGTCCGGATTTTTCATACTTCACCCAGGTGATTTTCGAACGAAGTGTATTATCAAATATGCAATGTCGTCAAGTATCCGGGCCCTCTCTTAAACATGGAGTTTGTCAGGGTCCAGCATCAACGAGACGTCCTTAGCTGCGGTCCCTTGTCATTAGGATTTGCCTACGCCTTAGCTAAGGGATTGAATCCCAGCGCTGTAACCTTTGACAAAGCCAAGCTGCGATCCTACATTAGAGCGTGCCTACGGGGGAACCGGCTTCTCGGGGAGCCGCCCGGCCTCTTTGAAATCTCTTCGGAAGTTACGGACGTAGACATACATAAAATAGTTAAACTTCGTCTAATTTGTCTAGAAATCTGTAGATTGCCCCGAGAGTGTTACAGCAGCCTCCCCAGCTACGCGTTATTTACCTGATCTAGTTATTTACCTGACGTGTAACAGGGAATCTCACAAGAAATGCTTGCCCGGTCCTCAGGACAGATTTTAGGCTTGCCGGCTCTAGCTTTTGCTTTTCCGCGTCTAAGTAAGTAAATCTTTTGACTTACCCTCGCGTGTCGGGAGAGTTGGCGCTCTCCTGTAAGCGAAGCTTCTGCGCGACAAAGTTTGAAGGAATACGACACGTGTCGGCGATCCTAGCCCTATAGGTGCCGACTGCCCCGTGCCCGCCGGAGGTGACATGACCCAACCACCCAATCTCGTCACCTCCCAAATAAACCTTAACTACTTCCTTCCCATTGAAATTCAATATTAACGTTCGGTTGCCTGGTGGTTAAGCGTCCTGCTCTGTGTTGTACATCGGCATTAGACTAACCATTTCAGGGGTCGTCCATTCGCCATGCCCCACCCCTTCAAAAAAAAAACGCCCGCTGCGCTCGCGTTGCCAGTTCTTTGGTGAGCCTAGACACTGGTTCTGAGGGGCAAGTTCTTAGGCCATGGTTCGGATCCATTTTGAAAATGGCCTAACCCCGTCACGGCGTAGAAACAGTAAGCCTAGCTTGCGTCGGTAATGCCCGAGTAGGACCGGGTTTCATAAAATTAGCGCGCGTTTCTTGTGAAATCGCTCGAGGCTGCTCGATGCAATGTGAATGTGGTTGACCCTTCCTTTAGAAGTAATTCCCGTCCAGATTTCATGGCGGCGCTCTAATGTAGAACCTTAGCCTAATTTCTTTCGCCTTGTCGAAGGTTATTCGCTAACTAACTCGTAGGACTAAACCTGTCGATGAGTATCGCGGATATGGTTGTCGATTGCGTATCTGGTAGTATACCTCGTGGGGTTTAGTATTCAAAGATCTGACAGATGTCTGACTTCCTGTACCGTATCGTCGCGTATTGTATTGGATTTGGGGAAACTCATTAGCTATTCAATTGCCCAAGTCATAGATGTTAGGGCTTTTGAGTATTTCTCGAGCTGGAAGGGCTTTTAAACGCATTCCGTACTCCTAGGAAGTCAATTTCGTTAGAGTCCGACATCAGCAACTATCCCCCTGCTCTCTCGTTTTTAGCCCTGTATTTAACTTTTTTCCCCATAACTCGCTGTCCAGCGAAGCTTCTTATTCCACCATTTCCCCGTCTCTAGTTATTTGTCTTTAGTTTTTTGCCTGCCAGTTAAATCACCGGCTTGGCTAATATTTGGGAAGCTAAATAGGCTCAAGTGGAAAAACTGGTTTCGTAGACGTAGGAAGGGTTAGATCGTCATTATGAACTGAATTCGCTGAGCTCGCTGAGCTCGCGCGATAAGCGATTCTAGTCGGTCCCAATGTGAAGGTGAACTCGCGGTTCCTAGCAGTGTGGTCATTTCTGTTGGTGCTTCTCGCCAGGCTAACCGCGCAATCTAAAGTGGCCTTTTGTACTGATCGTTTTGCCAGTTTGAACATGTAGACTTCATTACATTCGCTTCAGCCATGGTTTTAGGCTATCACCTGTATGCTCTACTCTAGTTGAGGGGTTTGTAACGATGGAATGGCGTACCTAAGAATTTCCCTCTTTATTAAATTGGGAAGAGAAAACACCTACCGTGTTTTCGTTGAAAAAAGAAATGGAAACTTTCTACGGAAAGTTTCCAAAACCCCAAAAAAACAACCTCGTGCGTAGGAGCGAAAGATAGACTTGTTATATTTTTCGATTCAATAAAATGTACTAAGACTTTTGAAACGTATCCCCAACCGGCTCATTATTTCCTCACGGATATTAATATTATTTAAGTGCCTACTTAGCGAGTTATTTTGTAGCGAGGTTATTAAACTAGGCTATGAGCCCTTTAACTCTAATTCCTTGCCACATCCTATAATTCAGATAATCCACTGAAATCTATTATGTATCCTACAGCTCCTATGAATGACAAGCGTATGAAATCCTCCATGCCTTACTATAACGGAAGACAACTCTTCTGGTAAACCTAAGACCATTTCAGCAACCTTGAGGTAAAGTGGCTAACCTAATGTTACAGGACACAATTTTTGATTAACTGGATCACCTAGATCGAGGACGTATGTCAGTGAAGTGTAGATAGCAGAAAGTTCGGTGGGATTTAGATTTACAAATGGCAAAATCAATATTCTGCTTACATCAAAATCAGTATCAGTGGGCGATGCTGTTTGCATATATCCACTCCACTCTGGACTTGGACAAGGCTGTTTCCGAGCGCTTCCTTACATCCAAATTAGATCCATAATCAGGATTTCAATTCTATAATCTTTATTTAAATTATACACTTGTTATGTCAACCATGTTTCACACGCGTTAAATCAACTTTCGCAGTATTTACAAGTGTCGGCGAACAAAGGTATATGTTAAAACATGGTACATAGGCTGTTTTACCCACTCCCGAACCTTACATTATAGCTCCGGTCATGAAAGAAATAGCCAAAAATGGGAAATATATCGTTTATTTTGAAAATGTACTCTAAAACAATCATAAAATGATTTAAATCCCCATTTTTAATGAGGCTTGTCTTGTGGGTCAGATTGTGAACTTCTGGTTAGTTGTAGGGCAAAATGTCTTGAGATGAATTATGTGTGTGTACGTAATCTACAATTAAAGATTAAATACGAGTGAGTCTGGTATCGAGTTATTAAACGTTTTCTAGATTTTGTCATCCATTTTCCAATAGAAGAGTGTGGGAGACCACATAACTTTAAAGAGCGTCCAAAACTCTTCAAGATCTGAAATTTTAACTTTGTTTCAATTTTTCTCTGGTTTCCTTCTACTTTTGGGATAAAGTGACTTTACTAGGCCTACATGCCCAATAAAAGTTGAGGAAAAGGGAGGCCAAGAGAGCCGCTACCAATTTACTTCTTCCATTGAAGAAGGTGGTGAAATTAAGCCGAACGTCACAGAAGCAAAAATAATTTGAATTGGCATTAGTTAAAATGTTGGCTAGTTAGACTGCGAAGAGTTCTGTCGCCTCGATGAATCGGAGAATCCGATTGGCCGAGACAGTAGAGAACTGGTGAGGTTCCATAGTATGCATGTCAAAATGCTCAAACCTCATGGCCGCGAGGTAGTCGCAGCTGCAGAGGATATGGGAGGAGGTTTCTTCTACCTCCCGGCAGAACCAACAGAGTGGGTCATCAACGATGCCCAATAAGTGCAGGTGTCTATTCAGCCGGCAGTGTCCAGTGAGGAGACTGGTGACCAGCCTAATTTTGCTTTTGGTGAGGGCAAGCAGTTCCTTTGCCCTAGTGATAGAAGGACCCGGGACAAACTCCTTGGCTTGTCTCTGCCCATCCATGTCAAGCCAGAGCTGCAGTTGAAGTGCAGACATCCGGCAGTGAATCCTATGACGAATGATGCCATGGGGGATGGGAACCGCAGGCTCAGGTCCGAAGAACTTCGCCTCAGCCCCCCTTTTGGCATACATATCAGCCCTTTCATTGCCCAGATATCCGCAGTGTCCTGGCACCCACAGCAATTGAACCTTGTTGCGGGCAGCCAGAGAACACAGCAAATCCAGACAACTGAGGACCAGTCTTGAGTCAACAAGGCACTGATTCAGTGCCATGAGGGCGGCCTGACAATCCGAATAAATCTGAATCGTCCGTCCGCGGTAATTTTTCTTGATGCAGAAATCCGCACATAAACAAATGGCCATGATTTCCGCTTGGAAAACACTGGCAAAGTTGCCGAGGCTCTCGTAAAAACCAAACTTCTTGGTCAAGCAGTAAACCCCGACACCAGCTCCAGAGTCCGTCTTCGAGCCGTCTGTGAACCAGACGGTCTCCCCCCCAGTACCAAGGACTGGGTTGGTCTCCCAATCAGTGCGACTAGGAAAGTGCACGCTGTAGGGCTTGTCAAAATGATATGATACAACAGACTTGTCTGAGACCATCGCAAGTGATGGCTCGAGACTGCTGTACTCACTGAAGAGCTTGGTGTGACTGAAGTCCCAGTGCTTGGACTTCCACCAGCCGTGGTTGTTGAGCCTACAGGCTCCCAAAATAGCTTCCTCCTCAATAAAGAGGTGGAGAGGAAGCATATTCAGAAGGATCTCCAGAGAGGCTGTGGGGGTAGTCCTCATGGACCCCGTGATGCCGATGCACGCCAGCCTTTGAAGCTTGCGTAGTTCATCTTGGGCTGTTTTAAGGCGAACCCTGGACCACCAGACAAGAGCTCCATAGGAGACCACTGGCCTGATGATTCTAGTATAAATCCAGTTCACGGCACTGGGGCTTAAGCCCCAGGATTTGCTGACTGAACTTCTTATACGCCAGAATAGAATTTTGGCTTTCTTGATGCTAATATCCAGATGGGATTTCCAAGTAAGCTTGGCATCAAAGGTCACGCCAAGGTATTTGACCTCGGTGGACTTCTTCAAAACCTGTCCAAAGAAGGAAATATCATTGAAGAGGTCATTGGTCCTCTTCCGAGTAAACGGTATAAGGACAGTCTTGTTGGGATTGTCGGTGAGGTTAACATCCCTACACCATTCCTCAACAACATGCAAGCCAGTTTTCATCAGTGCAGCGATCGTTGCAGGGAACGTCCCCGTAACAATCACTGCTATGTCATCCGCATAGCCAAAGCAGTGACACCCCCCTCCCCGAGTCGACCCAGCAGCTCATCCACCACCAGGCACCAAAGAAGAGGGGACAGAACCCCTCCCTGTGGACAGCCACGGTAGGTGGAGATCTCCAGGGATTCCCCGAGAAGAGACGCCGTCACCCTGCGATTCGTGAGCATGGAGTGTATCCAACGACACAGAGTGTCGTCAATACCAAACCGCTCCGCAGCGCGAAGAATAACTTCACTAGAGACCCTATCAAAGGCTCCCTCAATATCAAGGAAGATGGCTAAAGACATCTCCTTGAACTCGATGGCCCTATCAAGGCAGTTCAAAGTGCCATGGAGCGCCGTTTCCGTAGATTTGCCTTTCTGATAGGCAAACTGAGCAGTGGACAGGGGAGTATGGGAGAGAATTCCATCCCGCAAATACCTGTCCACCAATTTCTCTAAAATCTTTAGGATGAAAGAGGTAAGACGGATGGGTCTAAATGCCTTGGCCTCAAGATAGCTCGCCTTCCCAGGTTTGGGAATAAAGATAACCTTCGAGCGCTTCCAGATATCCGGAATATGCGCCAGAGCAATGCAGGCCCTGAATATCCTGCACAGATAGATGCCAATGGCGTCTATACCTTCCTGAAGGAGGGCAGGAAAGACGCCATCTGGGCCAGGGGACTTATAGGGCTGAAACGAGTTGACAGCCCACTTAAGTCTGGAGTATGTAACTATCTTATTGGCAATGCCCCAGTCCGCCCTGTGTGCTCTCCGAAAGTACACGGGGAGAGCATCGGTGCATGTGGGGACAAAAACCTTGGAGTCCGGAAAGTGTACCTTAAGCATATACTTTAGGGTATCAGTCCCTGACCTGGTAAACTCACCTTCTGCCACCTTAATGGTGCTGAGCTGGTGAGTGTTATCATGAGCCAGGATCTTCATGATCTTGGCAGTAGCGGGGGCATCGGAGATACTACCGCAAAAGTCCCTCCAGGAGTTCCTCTTAGCCTCCCGGATGGCTTTATTGTACTTGTTAAGGGTCTCTCTATAAATAGTCCAGTCCCCAGTCCTCTTGGCTCTATTAAAGAGTTTACGAGTGAGCTTGCGGAGCCTGCCAAGTTCCGAATTCCACCAAGGAACGAGCCTTGGTCGGCTGGCAGGCTTCGCTGGACAGTTATGGTGGTAGGAATTGATAATGGCCTGTTGCATGAGATCAACAGCCAAATCAAATTCCAGCACCGAGGTAAGTTTAGGAGCATTACCTCTGAGTAGGAGGCAAAGTTCCTCCCTGTAGCCGGACCAATCGGTCCGACGAGGGTTGCGCAGTTCCGTCTTAACCGAAGTTGACTTGACTGCGACTGATACCTTATTATGTTTCTAAATTATAAAAGAACCAGTCAAAAACTTGAAATGTAACTCGAAATAAATATAATTTTTTTCCTTAATTTGTTCTTTGTAATACTATTATACCTACTACAGTCTTGACAAAACCTTTTCAGTGGTGATAGTGTAGGGTGTTACTTAGCTTTAATCAACACATTTCGTGTTAAAAGTAAAACGTTTTTGAACATTTACATTGCCAAAGACCAAAGCGAAAACGATCATATAAAATTTCTAAAATCCCATAGGAATACATGTGAAATTAAATAATCCATCGGAACGAAAACAGTCGTATACATTACATTTTAACAACACGAAACGCGTCATTTGAAAAAAAAAATTCAAATGTTTAAAGCGTTGAAATAAATTCTAACTAAATTTATCAAAATCATTCCTCAAAATGATTTATGGCTTTAGGGATGGGGTGAATGACCTCGAGCCCCCTTAGATGCATTGGAATTTATTTTTCTTTAATTGAAACACCCCACAAGTTGGTTTATGACCTTGAGAAGGGGGGCTGAACTTGAACAAAAGCATCTATCCCCTTTGTCCTTTTGGGGCATTCCAAGACTTCTATGGCCATAAAAGAGGGCTGGACTTGAACAAAAGAATTTATTTCGTCAATTCTTTAATTGGACCCCACACCAGGTGGTTTAGGGCCTTAAAAGGGGGCATGGTCGAACCAGTTGTATTGTTAACAATGGAATTTATATTTAGAGTGTTTTATGACAAGCCCAAACGTGTTAAGACATGTTTATGACATTGAGGGGGATCTATTTTTTTTCTAATTGTATCACGAAAGTATAAAAGGGCGGATCAGTCTAGGCTACGCATCAGTTTACTTCTGACCGCTGTTGATGCAAGCCAAGAAATCTTCTGCTCCCAAACAAAACTTGTGAGTTATTCCGTGCCCATATCTTAGTGCTTTAGTATTTTTAACTTAGTTTTTATACGTGTTTTAGTATTTTAACTTAGTTTTTATACGTGTTTTAGTATTTTAACTTAGTTTTTTTTAAATTTTTTATAAGTATTTTCATTTTAACTTAGTTTTACAAGTGTTTTAGTATTTTAGATTTTTTACAAGTGTTTTAGTATTTAACTCTTAGTACTTTAAATTTTTTTATAAGTATTTTAGTATTTTAAATTTTTTACAAGTGTTTTAGTATTTAACTCTTAGTACTTTCAATTTTTTTTATAAGTACATTACTCTTTTAATATATTAGTATGTTAGTATATTTTTGTGTTTTAGTATATTTTTGTGTTTTAGTATATTTTTGTGTTTTAGTAGTATTATTTAGGCCTATTCAAATTTATTATTAGTATTTTGTGGTATTTGTATTTTTAAATTATTGCAATGGCCAACTCTAATGCAGAAATTGAACTCCCTATTGAAGTTGATAGTTTTTTAGTCGAGTTTCCAGACTCGTTAGAAATAGCATTTTTAAATGCCGATGACACGTTCTTGGAAAACTATGCGACCCCTCGGTCTATGTTTAACATTACCCCGCAGTCTAGGGCAAACAATAGCCCTCTACCTCCTTTATCGCCTCTGGAAGAGGCGTTTCAAAACGACGATGTTTCTTTCTTAGATGGTTATACTACCCCTCCTATAGCTCCATCTCAGAATGAGTCAATGGATCAAGGGGAAGGACAGGTAGGGGGTGGGGTTCTTCCACCTCCACCCCCATCCCCCCTAGTTGCACCACCAGGTGTAAACGTACTTTCTAGCGGGGTAGTGTCCTTCCCCAATTTTAATCTTGATGGATGGGAAATGGAAGTACAATTTGACAATAACATCGTCGAATCTGTAAGCGACTTCCTAGAATACGTTTTGGACGACTGTTTACCCGATGACATGATTGCAATTTCAATGACAAGCATTAGTAATCCAGGAATTCAAACCGCGGACTTTAGTTTTAGAAGAAGAGACCAAATAGATATTGGATTTATATTAGAAGTAGTTGCTGATAAGGCGTATAACTCGGAAGGGGGTCAAAGTTTTTTCTCGGTCCTATAGGAATAAACATACAGCGCGTGAGGTTGCCCCAAGGCGCCTACCGTTCGAAACGGCTAGGAATTTGTAGCTTCGAGACTTTTGCCAGGCAGAAGAAATGTATTGTTCAGATCAAGAACAACGATCGGCTATGCCTCCCTTATTCTCTAGAATACACAGGGATCATACAATGCATCCCCTTGACAAAAGCCTCGAGGCGAATTTCAAAACACTATGTCGTCCCAATATTAGTAAAAAATCGCGAGAGAGGCTTAGGAGGATGGCGGAGGAATTAGCCGTGGCGGCGGAAATACCATTGGACGAATGTGCGGGGGCGGGTGCTCTCCCTAGATTTCAATCATACTTGGCTGATTACCAAATAATAGTTTTTACGGTTAGAGCAAACGTCCCCCACCGTATTTTCGGGGAACCCGATTTCCTTCTCGGTACCGATGGTAATCCAAAGCCCCGGCTATACCTTTTTAACTACCAGAATCATTTTGACGTCATCACCAAACCTAAACCTCTCTTCAATTTTCATTACTTCTGCGAGAGGTGCCTTGTAGGATATAACAACTTAGACTTCACTCACGCTTGCAACAAGTATTGTTATTCCTGTTAAAGGGCCGAAGATTGCGTGGGGGTGAAATTAGATGCGAGACCTGTCATCGCGATTTTAGGGGGCAAGAATGCTTTGACGCTCATAAGGCTAGTGGAAGCAAAACCCTATCATTCTGTCAAAGGGTTTTTAATTGCCCCCGTTGCGCAAAAACAATAGATATGGGGAAACGCAAGTCACCTCACAACTGCGGGGAGGTCTATTGCGTCATCTGTATTAAATTCAACCCACACCCCCACTATTGTTTCATGCAGGTTACCGACTCTAAAGCCCACCCTGCGGCTAAAAAAGCTAAGACCCATCCTTCGGTTACTATCTTTTATGATCTCGAATGTGTTCAAAATACCCCAGACCCTTCAAACCCTAATGCTTTCCTACACACTCCTATCTTACGTATTTCTCAAAAAATCTGTGATCAATGCATTCTCGGGAAATCTGATCAATTTACTTGCGCCACCTGCGGCCCTCGAGAACGGGTGTTTCTCGGCAATGATCCTGTTTTGGATTTTTTAAATTATCTTCAAGAACACCACAATTCTCCCAAAATAACCGTTATCGCCCATAATGCGAAGGGCTATGATTTACAATTTCTGTACAAACAAAGCCATGCTAGCCATCAAAGCGTGGCGCCCTCAAGTGATAATGACGGGAACGAAGATTATGCAATTTCGATATGAGAATTTGACATTTATAGATAGTTTAAATTTTGTCCCCTCCCCCTTATCTAGCTTTGTATCCACTTTTGGCTTAGACCCTATTTTAAATAAGGGACATTTCCCCCACTTGCTCTTCAACTTTGTTCCCGAACACGTGTTTGATCCAAAAGATCGTACGAGTACAAATTATGTCTTGAGGGAAAGCATGCCTCTTTTAGAATCTTACGCGCCAGACAGGCTAACCGAAAAACAACGTTCGGTGTTAATTTCATGCTACAACGAACAAGTTGAAGAAAAAAGGGTTCAACTATGTTGAAGAGTTGATACATTTTTGCCGCTTGGACGTTAGGATTTTAAGAGGGGGTGCTTAAAGTACAGGGAGATTTTTGAGAAGATTGCGGACGTTAACCCTTTTAACACTGCCGTGACAATTGCCGGGCTTTACAACGCCGTTTTCAGGAAGGACCACCTAGCGCCAAATTCAATTGGAATTGTTCCACCTATAGAATGAAAGACCCTCAATCTAAAGTAGCCATCGAGTGGTTGAGGTGGGAGGCCCATAAGCGCGGGGTCATTATTAAGTCGGCTTTTAACGGTTCCGAACCTAAAATTTTGAACATTAAAGTCGACGGGCTTCTAGTAGACGATCTTGGCACAGATCAAAAGGTAGTCTACCAATTCCAAGGTTGTTTTTGGCACGGGTGTAGAACCTGTTTCCCGGTAAACAGAGACCTGGTTTTGCACGGTGACGTCACCCAAACTTTACACTCCCGCAATACTGATACTTTAAACTGTAATAAGAGGCTTAGGGAGCTGGGGTATAAGGTAATCGAAACGTGGGAATGTGCATTCCACAAATTGAGGGGGCAAAAGCCCGAAATTAACACCTTTCTATCTTCTATTCATATCCAAATCGATGCGTGGGAACCACTCAATCCCCGTAACGCATTTTTCGGGGGACGTACTTCCGCTCTGTGTCTTCACCACAGGGTTAAGCCGGGAGAGGAGATTCGATATGTCGACCTCACTAGTCTATATCCATCGTTTAACAAATACGGTAAACTACCTTACGGCCACCCTACGATCTTGACAGACAACTTCCCACCCATTAACGAGATTGAAGGTTTTATTAAACTGGATATCCTGCCCCCTCGTAACCTCTTCCACCCAGTTTTGCCCCAAAAGATCGGGGAGAAATTGTGCTTTGCCCTGTGTCAGCTGTGCGCTGAAAACAAATATCAAGGGGAAAGAGTTATTAGGGGAACGTTTGTGGCGGACGAAGTCCATTTAGCGGTTAGAAAGGGTTACGTGGTTGTTAAAATCCACGAAGCCTGGTCGTACAAAATATCTCAGTACGACCCCGTAACTAAATCAGGCGGGCTTTTTAACAATTACGTCAACTGCTTTCTGAAGCTAAAACAGGAAAGTAGCGGTTGGCCTTCTGACGTAGTAACCCAAGCGCAGAAAGACCAATACGTAGCCGAGTACTGCGAAAAGGAAGGGGTAAAACTTGATCCTAGCTGTATCGAGAAGAACGCTGGCAAGCGTACCATCGCCAAACTATGTTTGAATTCGTTCTGGGGCAAATTTGGTGAAAGGACTCGGCTTGACAAGGTTGAAGTCTTTGATGATCCACAGAAGTTCTTTAACTTGTTCTATGACCCAGCAATTGAGGTCAAGACGTTGATACCCGTTAGCGACGACATTTGCGTTGCTAAATGGTGTTATATCAACGAGATTGACCCAATTAATAAAAATGTCAGTGTACCGATCGCAGCGTACACCACTGCCATGGCTAGGATTAAGCTTTATTCCTACCTCGAACGCTTGGGTGAGTCTGTTTTATACAGAGACACTGATTCGATACTGTAAGTTTACACACCAGGGGGCGTCGAAATCGAAACTGGGAATTTCCTCGGTGAAATGACCAATGAGCTTGAAAAGTACGGACCCCAGGCCTACATCGAAGAATATGCGAGTGGGGGATGTAAGAACTACGCATACCGAGTTGTGAACCCTGATACCGGATCGACAGCCGTCGAGATGAAGGTTAAGGGGTTCCGACTTAACCACACCACCAAAGATTTGGTTAACATGGATCGGTTAAAGGGGCTTATAGGCATTTACGAACCGCCGGCGGAACCAATCCTAGTACCAATCCCCAAGCAAATACTCCGAAAGGCTGATCACACTGTAATAAGTGTCGACCAATCCAAGGTTTATAGAACTGTGGTGGATAAGGTTAGGTTAATTGAAGATTTCCGCACGCTACCTTACGGTTACCGAGATTGAGCACATTCGACAGTATCTATTTCTGTGAGGGGTCTCTTCTTTTTTATTTATTTATTTTTTTATTTAGTCAGTCCCGGTGATATTTATTTATCTAGTCAGCATGTATTTAGTCATTATATAAAGTCTAGTCATATTGTTTTTGATCAGCATTATTATATAGTCATTTTCGTCTCGGTGAAATGTCCTGTGATTAACAAATTTTTTTCGTCAATGCTTCCTTAAATATCCCATGTATTTTCGAAATTGCAATTGTTCATTTTACGTGTCGATCTATATATATATATATATATATATATATATATATATATATATATATATATATATATAGACACTTTACAATCTTTATCTCATTCGTTCGTTGAAAGTCAAAGGGTAAGGTCATGTATCCTTTCTACCATCCTTTTAACATGGTGATAGCAGGCCCGTCTCAAAGCGGGAAAACTCAATTAGTTTTAAAAATATTAGAGAACAGGTCAGCCATGTTTTCCCCTAATATAAGCGAAATACATTGGTTCTACGGTGAATGGCAACCTTTTTTCGAAAGTTTGAGAAAATTTGTGGTTTTCAAACAAGGTATGCCAGATTTATCAGAATATACAGGCGGTAAGCCTTGCCTTTTAATCATCGATGACTTGATGACCGAGAACAAAGGAGAAGTTGGGTCTCTTTTTACCAAGGGAACGCATCATCGCAACTTGAGCGTGATTTATATCGTCCAAAACGTATTCCATCGATCCAAAGACTCTAGAGATGTTTCTTTGAACGCTCATTATCTTATTCTTAGGAAATCGCCTAGAGACAAATTGCAAAGTTCAATAATAGCTAGACAAATGTTTGCCGATAAATGGCGTTTCGCTGTCGACGCCTACCGTGACGCTACTAGTTTACCTTTCGGATATTTATTATTCGATCTACACCAAAGATGCCCCGAGAATCATAGACTTAGGACTGGAATATTTCCCGACAACCCTTGCGAAGTTTACATTCCCAAATAATTATAATAATAGATGGGTGTTTAGCCATGTCTTCATTTAGTCACTATGCCTTATGCCGTTCGGTCGCAAAGAAATTTGCTCTCCGTTATTGCCAAATCCCCTCGAAAACAACGTAGGATCATTTTACGTAACGCCAAGAAACCCTTAATTGACGCAATCGCAGAGTGTGTTGAAAATACTTTACACGGTAACGTTAAATTAAATAAAAGTCAAAAAGCTAGAATTGCTAGGCATTCCGCAAAACTTAGAAAAATTGCTAATAAGAGAATATCTTGGAAAACAAAACGTGATATATTAGTTCAGGAAGGTGGTAGTTTCTTTTCTTTCCTTTTCCCTCTCGTTTCCTCTATTATCGGCGCCATAACAGGAGGTAGTCAGTAAAAATGCAGTACGCTCAGAAAATGGTCCTTGTCCCTAGCTCTACCTTTAAAAACGACCCCTTTCCACACCCCAACAACATGTAGTTTCGGAATTGGACAATGAGATGAATGTTATTTTAGCTTGTAAAGATTTAGACGAAGCTTCAAAATGGCGCTTATACGAACAGACCCTACAAAGATATAATAATTTACATATTATCGCTAGGCAACCTATACCCACGGTCCCCCAACCAACATCCAACTATTACAACTTGGCGTGGTTAGACGATATCCCCCTTAAATATATAGTGCATGTACAAAGTATCGTTGATCAGATGTCCACTACCCCTGAAAAGCTTAGGTGGACAGATAGTGGGGAAGTTATAGTTAATGATGCAATAATACCCGGCTCGAATATTAGAGATATAGCTTTAGAATTTGTCAAGCCTTCCTCTAACAAAGACCCAAAACCTAGAGGTTTTTACGCATTTACAAACCTACTTTCTAGTTTTTCCCCTCTAACCTCGTATACAATACCCCAACAAATTAAAATTAAAAGAACTAGAGCTCCTAAAGTTAGTGTCAAGTCAGCAGCTAAAAAACTTAAAACCGAGTCTCCGAAATGGGCAGCGTACGTAAAATCTCCAAAATTTTAGAAGGTATCTACTTTAACCCTTCCCACCCCGCTAGTTTCGGGGGTGCTGAAAAATTATATTTAGCAGTAAAATTAAAGGGGATTAGTAAGAAACAAGTACTGGATTGGTTAAAGGGAAAAGACGCGTACACTTTACATAAGAGAGTTTTTAGAAAGTTTAAAAGAAACAAGGTGGTTATAACAAACATAGGGGATCAATATCAGGCGGATTTGAACGACATGCGTTCTTTGAGTCAATACAACGACGGGTACAAATACATATTAACCGTAATAGATTGCTTTAGCAGAAGAGCTTGGGCCGTACCTTTAAAATCAAAAAGCGGTGTTGAAACGGTTGAGGCTTTTAAGTCTGTCTTTAGAGAAAGGGTTCCTAGGAAGCTACAGACGGATAAAGGTACCGAATTTAGAAATTCCCAATTACAAGGATACTTGAAGGAGAAAGGGGTTATATTTTTTACAACTGAGAATGACGATATAAAAGCATGTATGGTAGAAAGATTAAATCAAACTTTAAAGTCACGCATGTACAGAAATTTTACAGAAAAGAATACCAATAGATATATAGATGTTTTAGATGACCTGGTAAATGCTTACAATAACTCGGTGCATTCCGCGATAAAAATGACTCCTTCGGAAGTTACTGGCACCAATGTCCTTCAGGTTTTTAAAAATGAATTCGGAAAGTACTTTAGCGAAAAGAAAGTTTACGGGAAAAAATTAAAGGTGGGCGAATACGTCCGAGTAAGTAGGAATAAGATGATTTTTGAAAAAGGGTACGAGCGAACTTACACAATAGAGCTTTTTAAAATAGTGGGAAAAATAGAGAGACGCCCTCCAGTATTCAAACTATAAGATTTAAACGGGGAACCAATAAAGGGGGTGTTTTACGGGATGGAACATCAGTCGGTAGCTAGACCCGAGAAGTACAAGATCGAGAAAGTAATTCGTAAGCGGACTAGGAGAGGACAAAAGGAGTTCTTTGTAAAGTGGTTAGGCTATCCCCCTTCTATGAATTGTTGGATTCCGTCTAAAGATGCAGTCTCCCTTTTACCTAACGCTACCGAGCAACGCTAGCATGAAAATTTATGACAACAACAAGACCTCCTCTTACACTACCAATTTGCCCCAGGCTATAGAGCTGATCGGGGATGACTGGGAGGTTGCTCTAGTAGACGTATTGTACCCAATGTCCTTTTTTAACATACCCAGTGAGGAAGGTCACGTGCAGGTGGTCTCGCATGAAAGTAAAAAAGGTCGGGACGGAAAATCACACCCTATTGTTAAAGCCGAGGCCTTTATAGTTCTCGGGGGTTATTACAAATCATTAGAAGCCCTCCTTAAACAAATAGCTTCCGGATTAAGCGGCTTTCAATACGGTTCAAAGTTTAAATTTGATTCGGATCCCCTCTCTGATTACATTTCTTTAACTATTCAACCTAACGGTATCTTGGCTCTTTCCCCCACTTTGAAAATGATATTAGGATTTAAAACCCCAAAAGGCCAAAGTACGTCTTTCTCTTGCCCTTCAGATAAAACCAGCCAATCGTATAGAAGCTCTGTTCCCGCTAATTTAAATTATTATATTCTTGACCAATTGTTTATTTATTCCGATATAATAGCTAATGAATTTATAGGCGATACGGTAGCCCCGCTACTTCGTATAGTAGGCGTAGACAGCGAAAAACCTCACGGTTCGACTATAACTAAATCATTCAACTCTCCCCATTACGTTAAAGTTGCTAAACGTTACTTTGATACTATAGACATTGATGTAAGGAATAGTTTAGGCCAAGCCGCGTCATTCGAGTTTGGAACGTCGACCTATAAACTACACTTTAGACCATGCCAAAACCCCAAACATTAGAGTCTCGTTGCGAGTATAGAGGTATTATTTAGATCAGGTAGGGGGTGGAGGGGTGTCAAAAGTATTTGTCGGGACACCCCACCAAAAAGGACACGGGATAGGAACGCCCTGAAAGGGTTATTTAGATGGGCACGCCCCTTATTAATTAGAGGTGCAAAGTATTTGGCACCTAGAGCCATTAGTACGGGACAAAAGATTCTTGGTGACGTAATGCAAGGTCAGAATGTGAAAAGTGCCGCGAAAAAGAGATTGCAGGAAACTTAAGAGAACATGACTGCTGCTCAGCAAGGTTCAGGATTAAAGATAAAAAGACGCAAAGTTAAACGCCTATCAGTTTATCACCGTCATTCAAAGCAGACGCCACGCGATATATTTAGCTCCTGAAAAAATCATGTTTTCTCTCCAAGCTCTTAAGAGTGAATTGGACATTTTCGCCCCTGTGCCGATTCAAACTAGTGTCGAACATTCTCAAGGTGTATGGGCCAAACCCTTGGCGGCCATTGGTTATAGCTCTAACCTCGAATACCTCATCTCGGGCAATGGAGATAGCTACATCGATGTAGCCCACACCATGCATTACAACAAAGTCAAAATCACCAACGAAGATGGAAGTGATCTTCCTGATGCCGCCGTGGTAGCTTTCGTGAACAACGCTGGCCACGCATTGTGGAGAACTTGCGATGTTTTCTTGAACAATACCCGAGTTTCTACTGCCGCTCAAAACTACGCCTTCACTTCTTTTATCGAAACTGTCTCAAATTACGGACCCGCGGCCAAAACATCTCACCTTATGATGGCCGGATGGGAAAAGGACGAAGCCGGAAAGTTCGACTACTTTTCAAATAAAGGTTAGATCGAATGGCTAAAACTGCTAAATCGGCCGTGATTGAATTTTTTACACCCGTGTTTAGTGACGTGTTTAATATTCCCGAATAACTCTTAAACGGGGTGGACCTTAAAGTCGTGTTTACTTGCAACAAGGACGAGTTTGCCTTAATGTGTGAAGAAACAGCCACTCTCAAAAACTGTAAAGTCAAGATCCTAGACGCTGCACTCGCGGTACGTAAAGTTAAACTCAGTCCTAAAATATTGTTAGCGCATGAAGCAGCGCTTAATAACGGTACTGCCAAATATAATTTTACGCGCACCGAACTTAAAACTAAAACTATCTCTAGCGGAAGTAGCACCGAGAGTTTTAACAATATATATCTAGGCCCTCAGCCTAATCGCGTCATTATTGGAATAGTCTCCAACGTGGCGTTCATGGGCAGTTACACTCTGAATCCCTTTAACTTTAAAACTTGGGATTTAAATTTTTTGTCTCTGTATCTCGATAACGAACAAATACCTTCGAAACCGTTGACTCCTGATTTCGGTAAAAACTTGTATATACAAGCTTATCAAACATTGTTCGCGGGCACGGGTATTCATTATAAAGATGACGGTAACGATATTACTCCCAACGAGTTTGCCGACGGCTTAACTCTGTACGCTTTTGATCTGACACCGGACCTATCTGCTAGCGAAAAAAACCACTGGAACCCCGTTAAGCAAGGACAATTAAGATTGGACATGGGATTCGCTAAACCTTTGCCCGAAGCCGCAGTCTGCATTGTATACGCCGAATTTCAAAGCATGATTCAAATCGATAAAAATAGAAACGTAATTTTAGATTATTAAAATGTCAGCAACCACCACCGTAGACTTGATTCTCGCTTTATCAGATACGCCCAACTTTTTGGGTGTTTTCGCATCAAATAGGTTACCCAAGGTTACCAGATATCCCGCATCGTTAATTATAAATTTAGATCAGCACTATGAAAAGGGGTCTCACTGGGTATCGGTCTTTATAGACGGAGCTCGTGTAGGGTATTATTTCGATAGCTACGGTTTGCCACCATTTCTGCCTAGTATAAGAAGATTTTTATCTTTAAACTGCAGAAAATGGACTTTTGGTAAGCGACAACTTCAGAGGCTAGAAAGTAGCGTATGCGGGCAGTATAGCGCCCTCTATCTTATTCATAGAAGTAAGAAGAAAAGTTCGAAAGCTTTCCTAAAAGCTTTTACCGCAAATCGAAAAATTAACGATCTGAAAATTGGTAAACAATTTCAAAATCATATACGGCGACTAAAAAAGTGTACAAGGAACTTATTAACAAACCGTGTGGTTGCCTGGTGGTAATGCGCCCAGCTCAGTGTTGTTTCAACAACATTTGAGTTTCCATTCCAGGGTTCGACTTCCTACCAACGGCGCTTTATTAGTCCGGTATGGAAAAAAAAACAACTTCAGATACGGCTTGAATGAAGTTTAAGGAGGAGGTTTTTTAAATATTTAACTAATTTATTATTAGTTTAACTTAATTATGAATGTTATTTTCACGCTAATTAAATGTTTTTGACTCAAATTCTGATTCATAGTAATAATAAGCCTAGAATAACCTAGCATAAGCCTATCTTTTCAGGATCTACAATATTATAAAAAGCTTTTTTCAAATATTAAATTGTTTTTAAATAAAAAATCTTTTTATTATCAGTATTTGTCAGACCTTTTCATTCTCCCTTTACTTGAAACGTGTATCTATTTTACATCATGACTTAAAAGGAAACACACAAACTTTCAACATCGCATCTACAAGAAGTCTGGGAATGTCATGCACAGGGCCGGAGATAAGCACAGGACACTGGACATTGTCCAATAAAATTATTTAAATATCCCATAATTTTTTTAAAAACTGAGGGGGTCACTGGACATTTTGACTAATAAATTATCGGAAGTTTTTATAGCTAGACTATGAAGATGCGATATTTACGCACACGCCACGGGACAATGTCCAATAAATTTTCCAGTCAAATAGGGGGGGGGAGTCACTGGACACATGTCCTATAAGACATTTATCTTATTTCTGGCCCTGGTCATGCAGCGGCTTCGCCCAGAAACCGTTGCAGACGACGGAGGGTCAGACATATTTCTCGGAATATGTCAGGTCTTCCGCCGTCTACGTCACCTCCTTCTTCTTTCTTTCTTTCTCTCCTCCCCCCCTTTCTTTTATGATTTTTAAATATAAGGGAGAACCGTGACAGAATCACGGCACCTTGGATTAATAATAGTTACACTTGGATACATCAGTCGACACATTTTATGACCACAAATCGCTTACGCGACCTTCGCGCCGCGTAGTGTGAAAATCTTGAAACTCCCGTAACAAACAAGAAACAAGTGACGGTGACTTTCCTTTAAAAAAAAAACTCGTGTTCCTGTGCCTTCCTTTTTTAGCCTAGGCCTAGGGCTATTTAAACCTCAACTTTACTGGTTTCTTTTATTATAGAAGGTAATTATATTTAAAGTATAAATAATTTTATGAAATTAATCTGATTTATTGTTTTATAGCTATAATGTGGGAGGACTCCTACAGTTTGATATTTAATGCTCCCTCAAAATCATTTCCGCCCAAGCCTAAACTTGAATATTGTTCAAGTGAGGGAAGGAAATTCCTTTTAGATGAAGAAAATTTAGGCTGTGCTTCTGATTCAGGTGAAGCAACTTGTAATCATTACAAACATTATGATGGTGAATTAATAACATATTTCTTGAGAGATGAAAATGTAGAAAACGTAGCTAAGAAGAGAGACATTGATGAAAACATCCAAGACTTACTCAATTCCGGTAAAACAATTTTCATAATACTTCCATAAAATTGCAAATATAGCTTTGATTGCTGTCTTACTTTAGATGACATTCTATCAGGTGATGAAATAGAAGATATCTTAAATACAATACACTCTAAACCACGATCTCCACAGAAAAATGCACTCTCTGTTATTACCAAGTATGCCTTTTATAATTTGATTATTCCTTGTATGATTGTTTCATTTAGTATTAAATTTAAATGTCATTTAGTATATGTAGTATTTGCAAATCGAAGCAACCCGAGGAAGAGGTTCCTAAGAAAAAAAAGGAACAGAAAAGTGACAAGAAAGAGTATCTCTCTTGTAAGATATAATTCTACGTATAGCCTTCATTTTAGTTTAATGTGTGATTTTAAAAAATAATTTTTAAGTGAAGTGTCATCTCCAAATCTATCTATTTTCAGCTGTTGAATTCAAAATGACATTTAATGCCTTATTAACCGAATTGCAATCCCAAATGCAAGAAAAGTACTTAGTGACACTAAATGCTACTGCTGAAATGAAGAAAATTACAAAATGGATCACAGAGCTAACTTCAACCGAGCTATCGGAATTAAAAAACATCTGCATTCCATTTAACGAAAACTACAGAGTCTAAAGTTGTGGAAAACACAAACCATTTAATAAGGAACAGGAGTGAAATTGCAAAAATATGTCAACGATTGACTGATGTCAGTTTTAAATCAATTTAATTTGTAGTGTCTTTACTATTTTTTTTGCTTTTAGAATGTACCAGCACAAAGCAAAGTGTGTGGCATAAACATGCTTATCCGAAGACTTGTCGAACAGGCATGAGCCCAAGAAAAGATACCACAAATAGATGTTACAGCTCAGGTTGAAGAGAGTCCAGACACTTTAATGCATGTCATTGGCTCAGTGATACGATCCATCAGTCGAAAATCAAAAATAGGACTAGAGATATCTAGCAAAATGCATACGAAGAAAGAAAATGTAGCTCGAGATCTACGGAAGTGGATAGAGGCAAAAGACAGGGGTGGTTTGTTGTATCCCAATGAAGACGCCTATAAATTATTTGTGGAAATCTACAAATTAGTTTGTAAATTCTATGGAAAAGTCCATATTGATCAACGGGCAATTTAGGCTAAGAAGAAAGAAAGAACAATGAAGCTGTTATGCAAATGTGGAAGAAGATCTGTGATGGAAAAGAAGATGGTGAAATCCTAGATAAGTGCCTGCAAGTATTCATTAATACTATAGCCAATGGTCATGTCAAAAAACTCAGAGAAGATTTGAAATCAAAGGTACGATCAAAAGAACTACAATCCAAAAGTGATTCAAAGGCCAGATTAAGAAAAAATCTACAACAAGAAAACTACCCAAGTAGAAAGTGAAAATAATAACCCAAGATAACGTAACAAAACATTGTTTAATGGAATTACTTTTAAAAATGGTCCTTAACCTACTGTGATACAGTACCCTTACCTCAAGTATTACATTCAAAATATTGTTTCATGGATTTACTTTCAAAATGTTCTTAGCCTACTGTGATACAGAACCATCTTAAGTATTACATTTATAAAGTCTAATTGTTGAATTTAAATAGATCTCTTTATTCCATCTCCGATGTTAACGTTACATTTCCTAAAGCACTGGCAGTTTTTTTTTAAAGGTTTTTAAAATCTTTAGTTTTTCACCGTTATTTGTGTAGGTTAGAACCACAAGCCTGTCTGTGACGAGAAAATTCTAACTCCAAGGGATCTTGATTAAATTTCCCAGTTAACACAAATGAAGCTCCTTTTTGCAATAGAAAATCAGTCACACCTACCATGGCTCGAGCTGTGAAAAATTATAAATGCATTAGAAGATAAAACCTCAAATGTTGGTTGCTTTAAACCCGAAAGAGTTTCTTGGGACAAAAACATTTTCTTTCTTTCTTCATCTGTGAATTTACCAGTACGGCATTTCACATCTTTTTCCCCAGGCAGCCAAATAACCAAGGAATTCCTCTTGTAGCCACTGTGATTAATAAAACATTAGTTTTTAAAGTTGTTCAATTGCCAAATTATATTAAAGTTATCACCTTTAGCCGTTACGAGTGATAAGAGAAATTAGTTAAGACATATTACTTTCAACTCAAAAACAGAAACAGTGAACATCTACCTGGTCATGTGTCGGGTCTGGATCTGAAGCTGTAGGATCTTTGCCAAAAAAGAAATGCTTATTGCATATATATGTGTTTTCTGTGATTTTTAATACATCGAAGTCTTCCCTTACTTGTTTCAAACAAACTAACCATTTCTTAAAATAAAGAGGATTGGAAATGGGTTTTGGAAAGGGTAAGAATTTAACACTTAACATATAATCTTTTTGGGCATATCTCGAATCACTTCTACAACGGGGATATGCACAACGTTTTACTCCCATTTTAAGTTCATATGAAAGTCACCTACTATAATAATTAGAAGAATAATAGTTCATCTTCAAAACTTCCATAATCATAAATCACCGCATAAAAAAAAGCCACTGAAAACGATCTTAACCCTAACCGCCGTTTATTTTCAAATTCAAACGGAATCAGAGTAGAAGACGTAACAAACGGAAACCAAAAAATAATTATTTCCGGTAAAAACACCAAATTGAGAATCCCTCTTTTTACCTCTCCGTGTGACATAGTCCAGGAGAGGTTCTGTAACGGCCGTGTCTGTGTGTGTGTCTGTGTGTCTGTCTGTCTGTCCGTTGTTACACCCACGTGACCACGTTCGCAGTTTGCGTATCGGAGCAAACGCGTTCGCCATTTCCGAACTGCTTTCATAGTCACGGAAATGGCTCCTCTACTTGAGTTCTCACACCACCATCTTCTGGTCTTTGTGAATCCCACACGGACACCAGTCAGTTCTTACTGGCTTCTAATCACCACCATCTTTTGGTCGTCGTCCATACCACATGGACATCAGTCTGTACATACTGGCTTCTAATCACCACCATCTTCTGGTCTTCGTCCATCCCACATGGACACCAGTCTGTACATACTGGCTTCTAATCACCACCATCCACTGGTCTTCTGTCTATTCCACATAGACACCAATCTGTATCATTGGCTTCTACTAAATTATCATCGTTTGGTTTTAGGATATACGCGGCGATCAGCTAGGGTTACGAGAAACGTCTAGCCTCCCTAAGGTGGGATCGGCCACCAAAGGTTTTCGCAATTCCGCTTTTTCTTTACTATTATAATGGAAACGAATCGTATATATACTACAAAATTTGAAGAAAATGGGCAAGAGAGGTACCCTTCACTTTAAACGTCAATATTAGCAAAGTTTGAGATGATAATAGGTATAACTTTATTTCAAACGATTTAACTATTATTAATGTTAATTATTGTAGATTAAAATAATTAAAAATAATTATATTTATTTAAATATTAAAGATAAGCCTCTCGTGCAAAGAGAGAGATTATCATTGCCTCCTAAATCTACCAAGGCCCGTGCATGCGATATATTTTTCAAAACAACAACAAAAATGGGAAGCTCATCTCAGAAACATAATAATTTCCTTTCTCTGTATATGAAATGAAAATATGGATAATATTGCGTTCCTTCTTTAATGGTATGAAACCTTGCCTGTCTATTAATATTTTACGTAAGAGTAATACGATTTTAGCGAAGTCTAGAGAGAATAAACATAAGCGAGATTGTTTCGGAAAAAAATACTGCTTCCACTAATGGGTTTATACTCCTTGTTACTGTTGTTTAGAGTAATCATGATAAAAGCTTAAAAAATTACGAGAGGACAGACCTTTTTTATCCTCTTGTTTCATTCTTAATAAGAATATAAAACTTTTATTTTGTATCAAAAAATATTTTTTGGTGCTAAGATTGCTTAAGAAAAATCGAAACGGTTAGGCATTAGTAAAAAAGAAATGTGTAAGCTATTTGCAGAGATGATAATTGTTTTACATGTTTTAAATAAGACTGAAGCTTCCACTATTATGTTTATGCTCCTTGTTTGTTTGACTGAAAACCATCTAGGTGTAGATAACAGTCAGACAAAAAATTTCAAAAATATATATTTTAAATCTAATCAGATACGCCCACCTAGTTGAAAATAGGCCTTTTAAATTTCCGGGAGCCATTCTTGAGAATTTTTCTTTGCTTGTGGGTTGTCAATGTATCTACCAGTAAATATTTGTGTTTCGAAGTTGGATATTAAGTCAAATTAAGTGGTTGTAAAGAGCCAGCAAGTTTTTGCCGCTTCTTTTTGTGAGAATCTGATTTTTGTATGCAAAATTGAGGAAGATAATGTCGAGAGTAAGGATGAAATGCGGAAGCGCAAAGCGCGGGAAACGGTGAGGGCAAAAAGGTCGACGTTTTCATTGGATACTTAAGTTTATATAATCTTCCCGACAGGGAGAGGTAATATTTTGGTTTTCCCAACTTGTTCTTTTCGTTTTTGTTAGGAACTAGGGCTTTTGTAGCCATTACAGCTCCGTTCGTTAGGGAGGAATTTAAAGTTTTTTGTTTTAGGGGAGAATATGATGGACAATGTCCTTTAGTTTTGTTTTTGGAAAAAATATAAATTAAATTATATTAAATTTACGTGGATATTAAATGAGTTTTAAGTTTAGTTTTAAAAATATTAATGTTTGGAGAATCTACTATTTCCGGGGGCAAGGAGTTCCATAGGGGAACTACCCGATAAAAAAAATGAGTTTTTGACTATATTGAGACGAGGGCGCCTAACAAGCAATTTTCGTGAGTGGCCGCGCTTGTAGGAAAGGTTAGCGGTAAAATAGGTCTGAGAGGGATCGGAAAAAATATTGTAAAGAAGTAGAAGGTCCACCACGTCCAAGCGGCACGTTAAAGAGGACCAACCTAATTCTTCCAGCGCAAGGCACGAGAAACCCCCCTCAAGGACGGGATAATCTTGGTAGCTCGGGATTGTAAAGCCACTAAGCTAGAAGAGTCCTTTACTTGATACGGACGACATATAGGCGAGCAATACTCTAGGATAATAGAGTTAGTGTGGTGTTGTCGAAAAATGAGAAATTTCATCGAAGAGCCCCGTCGACACTACTGGCGCGGGAGGGAATAGCGGCGCAATGTTTTGTAGACGAGAGATCAGAGGAAATGATGACCCCAAGGTCGCGATGCTCCAAAATACGCGCATGACGAGAACCATCCAAGAAATAAGGCGATAACTGCGTAGTTGAGGATGTTAAGGGAGAGAGTTTTAGATGATATGATTTAGAGGCATTGAAAGAAAGACCATTCAGGGAAGCCCAAGCGTGAAGCCGATTTAGGTCAGCCTGCAATGCTTTTACATCCTCGTAAGATTTAATCACCTTGTACAATTTAACATCGTCTGCGTATAGATCGATAGAGCTAACGACCTCCCTGGGCATATCATTTATGTATATTAAAAATAGTAGCGGGCCTAAAACACTACCCTGGGGCACCCCACTGATTACGTTAACGGGATCACTAAGGGTACCCATGAGAGAAACCCTCTGAGAGCGTTTGGTAAGGTTGCTAGTAGTAACCATTGTAGTAAGCTCCCATTTATACCGTAAGATGAAAGCTTGGTTAATAAGCGAGAGTGAGGAACTGCCTCAAAAGCTTTGGATATCAACAGGGAAACTCTCGTCAAAAGCCCCCAGCCAGGTGTGAAAAGTCGTGAGTAGATTTGTGGTAGTGGATTTGCCCTTTAGGAAGCCATTTTGGGAGTCATGGAGATAAGCCGCAACATGGTTGAAGATAGTGACTTTAAATACTGTTCGAGGGCCTTACATATGGAAGAGGTCAAGCTTATAGGACGGTAATTTGAGGGGTCAGATTTTTTCCCAGACTTTTTATAAAACGGGATGACATGAGCTGTAAGCCAATCGCCAGGTAGAACTCCTTCAGTTAGGGACCGAGCAAAAATTAATTCTAAAGGGCGGAATATGGTGTTGGCACCCTCTAAGAAATCTATTCGGTATGTAATCGGGACCTGCAGAGGAATGAGTTTTGAGTTTTTTTAGTAGTAGCCGGATATCAGATCTTGAAGGGGGACTGAAAACTAGTGGTGCGGGGGGAACATCTGACAAAATCAGAGAGGGGAAGCAGAAAGAGCTAGTGAAATTTTTATAGAATCGAGAGTTAAATATGTTGGCAGTTTCAGATAAAGACGGTACAGAGCCGTCTGGCAGTTTAATGGCCGGGGCAGTATAAGGAGGTTTTATACGGTGGTTAACAAATTTCCAGAAAGAAGCTGGATTAGAGTGAAGATGTTTCAGTTTACGATTGTCTTGTCGACGTTTAGCTTTAAGGATTTCAGCCTTTGCGTCAGCAACCACCGCGTTATATTCTCGGCGTAGAGAAATAACTCTAACAGTTTGACCATTTGAAATAGCTTTTTTTAATTTACGCCAGAGATGTTCCATTTTTCGAAGTTTACGTTTGGTATCGCGTGAGATCCAGGGCTTAGTATGAAGAGAGGCTTTGAGAGATTTCTTAGAGGGGACATGCTTAGCTATAATTTCGCGAATACGCCCAAGGAACGTGGACCAACAGGAGTGAAAATCCGGGGCATCTAACAGAGATACCCAGTCTGTTTCAGCAATGGCCTTATTTAGGTTATCGAAGTCAGCCAAGGCAAAATTAGGGGATAAGTTGTTGGGTCGACAATCGTTCAAGGTAGAAGGAAAGGCACTAAAGAGAGGGTAGATGACTGACATAATTGCCTGGTCACTGCGGCCTAAAGGGGATTTTTCACTGACCTCAGGTTCGACATTTGAGTGGGTTATGACTAGGTCAAGAATATTGGTGCAGGTTTTACTGGTTTGGCTGTAACGAGTCGGGAAAGACACGTGCTGTTTTAATGAGGAATTTGTTTGAAGATTTATTAGAGACCTGTGGTCTTGGGAAGCACCTGGCTTTGCCATGGGAATGGTCCAGTCAATGGAGGGTAGCTTAATGTCTCCAGTAATTAACACGTTCGGGTATCGTTGAGCATAGATGCTAATATTACATAGACGTAGGGTAGTTTCAGAGGGTGTGGTATTGGGTGGCCGATAAGCACAACAAAATAATAAGGGAGAGTCTTTTGGGGTCAATTGTAGGGTAAGGCAAAGTTTTTCATCATAGGAGCGTCCGTCGAGGCAATAAGAGTGACTAATAATGTGAGATTTAACATATACCAAGATACCCCCGCCGTGCGAGGATATTCTGTCCTTTCGAAAAAGTGTGTAGCCGGGAAAATGTGGAGAGGTGTCAGGGATACTGGGCCTAGCGAAAGATTCTGTGATGCCAACAACATCCGCGTCCCAATCAGCAACACGGGCGGCCAGCTCACCAAGCTTGGATAAAACACTTTGCGCGTTAAAAACTATAAAATTTATAGGAAAAAGACAGTTTGAAACTGAGGACCTATCGATATTACAATCTAAGTTAGAGGGAAGGGACAAATGGATGTCATATTCTGGTATTTAAAAAGGCAGTGAGGATGAATTATCAATGTAGTTGTTTAGGGAGTTATTTACAGGGCAATCGGTAATAGATTAGTGTTAATTACATGACTAGTAGGTATGGATTCAACAGTTATATTGTTCACGAAGTAGTTAGAAGAGGAAAAATACTGTAGAGGAGACCTTAGTTTTTTAAGGCTGGCACAACTTCCATAACACAGGTATTGGTATTGGAAGTAGATTTGTTCACATTGAAAGATGGGTTAGGAACTATTTGGCCACGAAGAATTTTGAACTTTTGAGGACAACCTTGATTGAGCTCTCTAAGCTTTTGAAAAAGATCATAGAACTGTTGTTGTTGGGCGGGAGAACGATCAATTGTGTAACAATAAGGGAAGTTATAGGTCGGATCAGTACGCAATTCGTGTAATTTGGAAATAAAATAATTTGGATCACAAACACTTTCGAATGTGAGCACAAGAGGGCGCGGCTTTGTATGATTAGGAGAGAAATGGCCTCGACGAGCGGTGGAGACCTGGAAATGTCAGATTCGGAGTGATACGGGCAAAACAGCGATGCCCAGCTACAGAATCCTTGTCTTCTAGGTTTAAAATAATAGCGTTGAGCTTACGACGCTAGATTTCGAAGGTATCGGAGGAAATAATGGGAGTAACACTTGAGTTGGTTTAACTCCATTGGAAGAATTTTCACAACCCTTATCTTGGAGCGGCTGGTGGAGAAGAGACACCATAGACCGAAGGCTAGTTATGTCAGATTCCAGAGAATTGAATTTGCCCGAATAGTCGGGGGCATCATCGGAGAAGGACTTCTTTAAATTGGTAATGTCAGTTAGCAGTTCCGAAGTAAGGGAGCAGGGGTGTTGCTCTTGAAATTTGGTATGGATGAGAGACAAGGAGGTTTCGTGATTTTTTTGTGCTTCATTAAGACGGTGAGACAAGTCAGAGATAGTAGACGATAAGGCTTGAAAGA